>NC_053490.1:214698376-215298376 GCF_905171775.1 Rana temporaria
ATGACGTTTTGAAAAACGACACATAAAATTGAAGCATGCTTCAATTTTTTTTGGTCGTTTTTCAGAAGACATAAAACGACGTTTTCTCCCACACACGGTCAATTAAATTGACGTTTTTAAAAATTTTGTTTTTTTACATCGCATAAAACGACCGTCTGTACGCGGCATTAGAGAAGGAGGATATTGCTCCACATGAATACTCAATATGGCCAATTCCGCATTCCCAGGTAAAATGATTTCATTAGAGCAGTTTTGTGAGAATTTTGCAGTAATATAGGGGGTATAATACCATCTAAGGAGTATTTTTTGAGCCGTTTCCAAATATGTTGTGGATTTTGTGTAACAGTGATTACATTTAATTTGTTTTTCTATTGTTCCTCTGAAAAAGATGTAGAAAGATCTTCTTCCCATTTTCGAAAAGCAGACAGTTTAGTGAAAGATTTTTTCTGTTGCAGCAGATTATAAAATAAAGATATCCCCTTTGTGGTCTTAGTTATTTCATTCCAATATGACCAAGCTTCATGTGGGATTTTAGTGGGTATCAGAGGATGTGCCCATAGAAACGATGCAATCCTCATATACATGTAATTGTCAGAAAGAGGTAGTGAGTATTGTTGGGCCAATGTCTTAAATGGGATGATTTTCCCATTGTTCAAAAGATCTGTAACTAAAGAGGTTCCTTTTTTTCCCAAGATATAGTTTTTAGATCTGTAATGTGGGTTTGAATAGAAGACAGAGGGGTGGGAATCTCAGTAAGTTCTATGGCGTTCTCTGCAGAAAGGCAGAATTTTTTCCATGTGTCCATTACTAATTGTATAATCGGGTAAGTTGATCTGAAATGGACATTTGAGAATGAGTTGGCTAGTAGTGTAAATCTCAAAGAGTTGGGCCTCAGCCAGTTATTCTCTATTGTTGCCCAATGCTTTGAAGAGTGAGATTGGAACCAGAATTTTGTTTGGTCTAGTATACTAGCAGAAAAATAGTCGATAAGTATGGGAAGCCCCATCCCTCCAGCCCTTCTATGTTTTGACAAGGAAGACTGGGAGCATCTCGGTTTATTATCTGCCCACACAAATTTTTGCAGTTGAGACTGCGCTGCTTTAAAAAATGTTGCTGGTATAAAAATTGGGAGAGCTCTAAAGTAGTAGAGGATTTTCGGTAAGATAAGCATTTTGGATGCCGCCAGCCTTCCCACCCAAGACAAGTAAAAGGTTTTCAGTCTATTTAGTTCTGGTTGAATGGAAGAGATGAGGGGTAAGAAGTTTACTTTAAAGAGCTTGTAACTTGGGGGTGTAAGTTGAATACCCAAGTATTGAATAGGTTTATCAGCCCAGGGATATAGATATTGTGAAGAAAGAGACTGTTGGAGATCTTTATCTATGTTTATGGCAAGTAAATTGGATTTGGTTGCATTTACCTTATAGTATGTTATATACAGCTGGAAAGGAAACATTCGGATCTGAGAGAGACATGATCACATCATCTGCAAATAAAGAAATTAAGTGTGATGTATTGGAGATTGAAATGCCTGATATATTCGGGTGGGATCTATTTTTTTCAGCCAGGGGCTCCATTAAAAGGGCAAATATTAAAGGGGACAATGGGCAGCCCTGCCTTGTCCCATTGGTAATGTTGAAACTATCAGAGAACATGCCTTCCGTGTAGACCACTGCAGAGGGATTAGTATATAGTGCTAGAATGGCTGAGTTGATTGTGCCTGATATACCGAATTTGCCTAATACCTGATTCAAATATCCCCAGTGAATTCTATAAAAGGCCTTCTCTGCATCTAAAGATAGAAGCAGAGAAGGGGCCCCGATGATTCCGCGGCATGGAGTAGATTGATTATTCTGCATGTTGCGTCCGGCACCTGCCTACCGGGGACAAAACCAACCTGGTCCTGTTTCACCAAGGCAGGCAGGAACCGGGCCAATCTGTTTGCTATAATCTTGGCATATATCTTCAAATCGACATTTAAAAGGTACTGTATATGGGCCTAAAATTTTGTGGGGTGTGGGGTGATTTGGCATGTTTAGGTAGCATTAAAATCTTGGCCGATAGCATTTCTGGAGGGAACGAAGCTCCAGAGGAAGCAGTTTCATAAACTTTTAATAAATGAGGACTTAGTAAGGAGTGGAACATGTGATTGTATTCAGATGAAAATCCATCAGGGCCCGGGGATTTGTTTTTAGGAAGGGATATAATTATTTTCTGGAGTTCACCTATAGAAAGTAGCTCGTTTAGAATTTTAAGTTGCTCGGGATTTAGCATAGGTAGGGAAATGGAGTCCAAGAACTCCCGTATCATCTCCGTGGAAGGTTGTGGAGTAGAAGAATCATCTTTTAGGTTATAGAGATTATTATTATAATCCCTAAATGCATTGGCAATTTCTTTTGGATTACAAAGTTTAGTGCCTGTGGTGGGATGGAAAATAAAAGGAATTTTTTGTTTAATTGTTTTCTATTTTACTTGATTGGCTAGTAATTTCCCCGCCCTATTGCCTTGATTGTAAAATTGCGCCTTCCGTGCATTGTGGTTATGTTGGGAAATCAGTAGTAGTCTAAGCTCATGTCTAGCTATATCAAGTTGGGAACTGATTGAAGGGTCAGGTGAATTTTTGTTGATCGATTCTAGTTTTCCTATCTAAATAAGTAACTCATTAAGCTGCTGGCTCCTTTGTTTCTTGGTAACAATGTTCAATTTCAGAAGAATACCCCTCATGTACGCTTTGTGGCAGTTCCAAAGCGTGAAGGGATCCGACACCGACGGAGCGTTAATACGAAAGAACTCACGGAGCTCATTGCTCAGTCATGGTCTGGATGATAAAAAAAAAAACGTTGTTTTTCCATCTATTTGCCCGTGTTTCAGTGCGAGACCCCTCCACCTCGATGGAGACTGGGGCGTGGTCTGACCTTATGTACAGTAGATACACTAACATTTTGCAAAGTAAACTTATCGACCAGAAATAGATCAATTCTCGAGTAAGTGCGATGCACACTCGAGAAGTAGGAATAACCCTGCTCAGTCGAGTGTTGGCAGCACCACACATCGTGTAGGTCTTCTGAGGTCATGAAGCGCAGAAAGGTGGCTCTTTCATGGAGCCTTTGTGTCTCAGCAGAGACATACAAAGATTTATTAGGTATAGCGTTAAAGTCGCCACATTATGGTATATCCCTTTCGCACTGCACAAACCCATTTCCAAAGCCTTCCAATGCTACTTACTGCGATTGCCAGCTATAGATGGGGGCGGTGGACATGTTTGTGTTTCACCTGTGGTGCCTATATTGGTCCAGCAGTGCACCAACACCTTTGCAGCCATTGTGCTATATGCTGGGTGTTTGGTGTGCTCTTGTACCTTTAAGAAGGGGTGGCTCCCCTTCAGTCCACCTGCCCCTATCTATCCATTAAAATGCATGTGCCTCCACTGTGGGGACGCTCATTGTTTAGTGTTAGGACCACAGATTACAGGGTGCCTTGGCGCGGCTCTGTGGCTCACGCATGCGTTTGCAAATGCGTGCGGACAAAACCCCTGTTTTTAACGCATACTGTTAGACAGGTTAATTGGTTGTTCTGCTAGCTGGTCGGTAAGTAGGCTTGGTTTTTTCCTGGGCATTCCCCAGGCTTTGTTGTTATCTGCTTTAGCCTTCCAATGCTACTTACTGCGATTGCCAGCTATAGATGGGGGCGGTGGACATGTTTGTGTTTCACCTGTGGTGCTTATATTGGTCCAGCAGTGCACCAACACCTTTGCAGCCATTGTGCTATATGCTGGGTGTTTGGTGTGCTCTTGTACCTTTAAGAAGGGGTGGCTCCCCTTCAGTCCACCTGCCCTTATCTATCCATTAAAATGCATGTGCCTCCACTGTGGGGACACTCATTGTTTAGTGTTAGGACCACAGATTACAGGGTGCCTTGGCGCGGCTCTGTGGCTCACGCATGCGTTTGCAAATGCGTGCGGACAAAACCCCTGTTTTTAACGCATACTGTTAGACATGTTAATTGGTTGTTCTGCTAGCTGGTCGGTAAGTAGGCTTGGTTTTTCCCTGGGCATTCCCCAGGCTTTGTTGTCATTTTGCAAAGTAAACTTATCGACCAGAAATAGATCAATTCTCGAGTAAGTGCGATGCACACTCGAGAAGTAGGAATAACCCTGCTCAGTCGAGTGTTGGCAGCACCACACATCGTGTAGGTCTTCTGAGGTCATGAAGCGTGAAAAGGTGGCTCTTTCATGCAGCCTTTGTGTCCCAGCAGAGACATCCAAAGATTTATTAGGTATAGCGTTAAAGTCGCCACATATTATGGTATATCCCTTTCGCACTGCACAAACCCGTTTCCAAGCCTTATTTCAAAAGACAGTTGTTTCACATTAGGTAAGTAGACATTCATTATGATTTAGATCGTATTATTTATCTCACATACAAGTATGATATATCTACCCAAGTCATCTAGCTCCGCATGGAGCTGCTTAAAAGATACAGTATCTCTGATGAGGATAGCCACCCCTCTCTTCTTTTTCGGGGCATTCGAGCACAGTATTGTTGGAAAGCACAGGTGGGAAAATTTGGGGGGATTTAAAGCAGAAAGTGAGTTTCTTGCAGACATAGGACATCACTTCAAAGAAGCTGTACTTCCTTCCACAATATACTTCTCTTTTGTGGACTGTTCAACCCCCGAACATTAAATGAAGTCATTTTGAACCCCATGGTACCTTCTGTTGATGAGGAGAATATTCACTTGGGTCTCTTGAAAAAAAACGAGGGAGTATTACTTTCAGGTGCTGTGCACTAACAATAAGCCAGAGTCCAATACGTTGTAATATAGTTTTAAAAGTATTATACACCAGAGATTAAAAATAAAACTTGCATGAATGTGAATGAAAAATAAAAAAAACGATTCAACCAAATCTGTAGAAGTATTTTCCCATAACTCTCAAAGGGACGAAAAGAGAACTGTGTAAAGTTCCACGGATCCTACAGAGCTAAAGACAAGAAGTAGCGGTGTGGTAAAGCCTAAGCCTTCAGTCGTTTGCATCTTGCGGCCAGGTGGGGCCGAGATGAAGAGGGAGATGATGGAGGGCCCTCATCTTCTTCCAGCATATTCCTTTTTTTCAGGAGCAGTATACCTTCTTCCACTGAGTTGATGGAAACTGTTTTCCCTTCTTTTGTGATCAAAAGTTTTGCCGGGTAGGCCCATCTGTAGGTGATTTGATGGTTTCTCAGAGGTTTAGTAATAGTGGCCATATTCCTCCTTCTTTGCATTGTGAAGGCAGATAGGTCTGGATAGAAGGAAATGCCTTGGACGCAGGGTGGCGCATTTTCAGAATTTCTCATAAGTTGGAGGAATTTTTCTTTGGTTTGGTAAAAATGAATCCTAGCGATCATATGATCTGGCAAATGTCTGGGTTTTAGTACCTATGGATCTGATCTATAGAGAGATCTGTCACAGAAGCCTCTGGGAGTGTTTCTTGGAGAATATTTTGAAATTATGCATGCAATTCTGGTGGTTTGACCGACTCAGGTACACCACGTATTTTAATTTTATTTCTTCTCGAACGATCTTTGAGATCGGTCATCTTGGCTTTCATCAATTGCAGCTCATCCTCCCTTTCATTATGAGTGTCAATAACTTCATTAATGGTGCCCGTGAATTCTCCCATCTTACTTTCTATATGGTGAACCCTTTTATCAACAGCTTTTAATTCCGCCTTGAAGTGGTTTGTGAGGGTTAGTATGTCAGTATGTATAGTACTGCGTAGAGACACCAACATATCCTTCAAGGTTGTATCAATCACCGGCTGATTTTTAGTGGGGAATTCCAAGATGGAGTCTTTTAGTTCTCTTGTGTCATTAGGGATGTAACTGCCCCCTCCTTATCTTCAACTTCTTTTGTATGTGCTGTTGTTTGGCCTTAACAGGGCTAGAAGAAGAGGATGATGATTGTGACCTGTTGTTTTGCCTCTTATTTGCTTTGTGTGGCTGTTGTGAATGGCTTTGTGGTGCATTGTAGTGACCAGAGAGCCTGCCACACTCCCTGTCACTGTGCTTACCGGCACCATCTTGGGCCTGATTGCCGTGGGGCTGTGGATAAAAATCCGTCATCCTGCACAGTCTTCCAGCATCTTTTCGTTTCCTGGACATGGTTCTGTGGTGACCGGGTAGGAGCAAAAACTGCCGCAATCCAAGGCTCAGGTAAGTAGATATATGCTCCGGTATACCCATGGAAGATGGAGCTCTCCTACACCGCGGTCATACTTCTTGGCTACCGGCCACGCCACCGCAATGCAGGCGCTGTTTTGATCCTTAAGCTGGTCACCTCTGTTCTAGTTTACATTTTGATAATGGAGAGTGCTATTTGCTTTTTTTTTTATAAAAATATTAGCTTATTGTAAGATATTAGAGCCAATTAGTCAGGCCACAGTGATAAATCAGGCAGATCGCTGGCTGGGTGCATTTTGAATGATTCACTTATCACTTTTCAGGAAGATTCTACTTTTTTTCTACAATTTCCCGATGCATCCATGCAGTTTCCCTGGGGTACATAAGAACAGGAGGTAGCTCAAGGCCAGGAAGTGAAGTGAGAATCCCTTCACATGACATCCCTATAAAGCATCATCTAAAACAATTATAGAATATAATGTTTTCTTTTATATTGAACATTAATACTATATTATATAACTTTTACAGTAATTGTTATTTGGTTTTTGGTAACTTTTTATAAAGACGTTTCATTATGTATAAGTAAAAAATATAATAATAATTTTATTACAAGAAAACAAAATGTTATTTCAGCACTGAAAGACAACATAGCAACTTTTCCTGTGAAGGTCCACACAGTTTTCTCCTCATTTCTAAAGCAGATCAGTTGTCTTAAAAGTGGAATGCATTTGCTTGTGTTATAAACATGCACTCCTAAGTATAAAGGTCAAAGACAAATTCACTCATAATTATTTTCTATTAGGTCAATTTTTATCTTCTCTGTAACATTTTGGACTACAAAGAAAAAGTAAATGGAATATCCATTGTCGCTATCACATGTCTCCTCATTAAAATACAGGTGATTAGTTTTACAAAAAGCTTTGTTCTCTTTTATTCATATATTTTTTTTTCAACAATGATTGGAAATAGCACAAAAGCTTGCCGCTGAATCTTCTCAGTTACATGCAGCATTAATCTGTCTTAATCAAAGCAAAAAAGTTAACTTCCTCTTTTGAAAATTGTTTAATTTGTATAACTTTGTAATTTAAGCATTTCCAAATTTGATGTTAATAATTAGCATGATGGCTCTTTTGAAAGTGAGCAGCATCAGGCTAGCCTGAGCATGACGAACTAAGACAATTTATTCTTCTTAATACAGTTTGGTTGATCTAATGATAGTGGCTTTAATTGTTCCATAGAGCCCTTAAAGTTGAACTCCAGGCTATAAATAAAAATATATCACATTATGTAACATAATACTAAAAATGGATATGCTGCTGAAATGATGATTATTATTATTATTACTTATTCTCCATAACTACCCTTGTTCTTAGTTAAAAGTGGTTGTAAGCCCTTACATATCGCCAGTGATGTGACTAGACTCAGGTTATACAGATAAAACAAATCCTCCTACATAAATTGTACCTGTTTATTCACATCCCTTTCGTCTCTATAGCTTTTTAAAGCACACATTAAACATTTCTCAGCTCTAGAAGACAGGGGGTTGGGGATGTAAATTTGTACACTGCACAGACTAAAATGGAGAGCTCAGTGTAATCTGCGACCTGAGTGGAGGGAATGGGCACACTTCCTCTACACACTCTCATAGGGAAATATGGACAGCCACGGTTTCAATCCTGAGATAGTCTGGTGTTGGCATAACCCTTTAAATGTGACTCAGATAGCAGAGAAAAGAACCAACAGAGAGAAATGGCACTCAGTGCTTTGGATTAAGGCAAGTACACGTTATATAAAGATATGCTTTGTTAATTTTTAATGTCAGAGGTTTTCACCCACTTTAATTGTATCTTCCCAGATTGCTTTATTATAAACATGTGTCTATCCTAGAGATAAACTTTTATTATCCTCTCCTTATTGTTTTATGTATATCATTGAAAGTGTTTTCTTATATCTGTCGAATATGTGCAAACATATATCTGTTTACTTCCATTTCTGTATAACGTGCAATGTTACTTCCATAAATGTTATCAGCCTTACCTAGTTAATTTCTTTGAATTACAGAGCAGCTCCTCTCCCATGTTATGGAAAGGAAGAGGGGGAAAGGGTTTTGTAGTAGTACAACACTTCTTATCCTATGGAGACAATTTTCTCCTCCCTAGATACAGTGCAGTGTATTAGCCTTGTCATCCCAGGAAAAAAAAAAAACGATTTACATGATTCCAGGTATAAATAAAGGTTAAAAAGGCTGAATAAATCCAGTTGCCACATCTAAGGAGTGGTAAGCTCTCTCTCTCTCTCTCTCTCTCTCTCTCTCTCTATATATATATATATATATATATATATATATATATATATACAGTATATATATATATATATATATATATATATATATATATATATGCATGTATATGTTTGTGTGTGTATGTGATACCTGGACCCTATAAAGGTTGCACAGGCAGTCCAACTGCTCCAGGATGGCACATCAATGTGCCATTGCCAAAAGGTTTGCTGTGTCTCCAAGCACAGTCTCAATAGCAAGGAGAAGATTCCAGGAGACAGGCAGATACTCTAGGACAGCTGGACAGGGCTGTAGAGGGCCCTCAGCCCATCAGTAGGACCAGTATCTGCTCTTTTGTGCAAAGAGGAACAGGATAAGTACTGCCAGAGCCCTACAAAATTACATCTAGCAGGCCACTGGTGTGAATGTCTCTGACCAAGCAATCAGAAACAGACTTCATGAGGGTGGCCTGAGGGCCCGAAGTCCTCTAGTGGGCTCTGTGCTCACTGCCCAGCACTGTTGAGCTTGATTGGCATTTGTCATTAAACAACAGATTTGGCAGGTCTGCCACTGGTGCCCTGTGCTTTTCACAGATGAGAGCAGGTTCATCCTGAGCAGCCTGGAGAAGCCTTGGAGAACTTAATGCTTCCTGTAACATTGTTTAGCATGACCGGTTCAGTGGTGGGTCAATGATGGTCTGGGGAGACCTTTCTATGGAGGGATGCACAGACCTCTACAGGCTAGACAATGGCACCCTGACTGCCATTAGGTATCAGGGTGAAATCCTTGGAGCCATTGTCAGACCCTATGCTGGTGTCGTGGGCTCTGGGCTCCTCCTGGTGCACAAAAATGCCTGGACTCATGTGTGCGAGAGTATGCAGCCAGTTCCAGAGGATGAAAGAATTGATAACATTGAATGGCCCCAACGCTCACCTGACCTAAATCTAATATAAAACCCCTGGGATTTTATGTTTTGGTCCATCTGACGCTGCCAGGTTGCACCTTAGTCTGCTCAGGAGTTCAGTGATGCCCTGGTCCAGATCTGGGAGGAAATACCCCAAGACCCCATCCGTCATCTCATTTGGAGCATGCCCCAACTTCAGGCATGCATACAAGCACGTAGGGCACCATACATACTAATGAGTACCATTTTGAGTTGCTGCGATGACATTTAAGCAAAATAAACTAGCCTGCTGTATCAATTTTTCACTTGTTTTTGGCATGTCTTTGAATTCAGCCCTCTGTAGATTGATAATTTTTATTTCCATCAAACGATGGGGCATCCTTCCTTTCCGAACAAATTACCTAGTCCATATTAGTATAGATATCCAGCATGATATTTTTCCCCATTGAGATCTGGTGTGTTTTCCAAGCGTTCCTTTAATTTTGTTAGGCAGTGTATTTACGTAGAACTACCCAGGGGCTGCTGGTAACTGGCTCCCCTTTTCCTACTCAGCCAGGCAACACTAATTTTCCACTTGCATTTGGACACAAGAAATCAGTCCCTGGGCTTGTGTTTGTTTTATTACGGGATAACAATTTGCATGGGGTAGAGGAGTTAAGGGATGCCCAACTTGACAAATAACAGATGGGGACAACCTCCTTCCTATGTACAGACAAAAGATCCTGGACTGTTCTCCTTCATGAACACAATCAGTCTTAAGGATCAGTGGCAAAAGTCTCTTGCAGACTAGGAGCTCTTAGTCCCCTTTGGAAAATAGCCCAAAATGTTGCAAAACTGCACGCAGGAGTATCTGCTATCCTCTGTAGAACTTCTCCCAGCTCCACTGCCTGCAGCTACTACCAGCCCTACCTGGCTGCTCCAAAGATGTCCCAGGATAAGGGATAAAAGTGTAATGCCTGTGTACTTTCAGGTACAGGTGCTATCTTAAATTTAAGGGGGGTGAGAGAGTTAGTTAGCTCTCATCCAATTGATTTGTCTAAATTGGGTCTCTGCTTCAGCTGGGCTGTACTGTGGGCTTGTTCTGTTGTAGCTGGGGTGTTGTTCCACCCCCGGGCAGCAGATGGCAGCAGTGGAGTTCAGGCTTGGGTGCCTCTTGCCAGCAGCCAATCAGGAGGAGTTTTCCCTTGCAGGGCATGCTGGGGGAGGATACTTCTGGGGCAGACGCCATTGGGCGGGGTTCTTGTTCCTGGTGTGGCACCCACCTTCAGGGTGACCACACATCCCAGCTCCCCGGAGAGATGGCCTACCAGGCTGGGGTGCACGTGTTACGCGGTGTTCCTGGTTGGCCCAGAACATTTAAAGCTGTGGCGGGGCTCCAGTAATCGACTGGGCCCCAACTCTGAGGAGATCCCAAGCACTCAGATTGGCGCATCTTGTCCCTTTCTTTTTGAACTTTCCAGAGCATTGCTTCTGCTTCAGGTGCTGCCGCTAAGTGTCCTCCACAGCCATTTATACTACAATTTATTAATCCAGGACTTTCATGGACATTATTAGTATTATTGGACTTCATTACTAGACTTTTATATACCTCAGTTTATTTTGTTTACTCTATTGGATCGTGCGCCACATATCCTCTCTTTTGCATATTGGCGGTCCAACCGGGCCTAGACAATCCACCGGGGATCGAGGTAACCAGACACTGAGGGGTGGAAGTTAGCCATCTGTCAGTCGGTAACATAATTGAAACTACCTGAGCAAGATTGAGGCAAGAAGAAGTTTACTGAGGAGAACAGTCTCCATATCCTAAGTTCTGAGCTCAGGTCTGTGGCAGAGACCTGTTCCTCCTAAAGTGCAGAGTGATACTCTGGCTGCCAGGTCGGTGTGAGAGGCCTGTCCAGGTACACTATACCCACTCCAGCTGGAGTGGCGACGAGAGTAAAAGTGTCGTTGGAAGCAGGACTGCTTCCATACTATTTAGCCTGAATCTGCTACTTCTTCTTCTTTCACACCTCTACTATCTACCTCAAGTTTGCTGTTTACCGTTGTGGGTAAAATAAAGCACAAGAAAAGACACCCGCTGTTTGGACATTCCCTCATTGCTGCTCTCATCATCATCTACCCCTAGACACTCACAGAGGTAACACGCCATCCCATTCTATAACCAGTGGCTCCTTCAGGGGTTAGCGCTACAAAAGGATAAAGCACATGGCTGTCCTTTTAAAGCTTTCTTCATGTCATGCCACTAATTAACCTGCCTCTAGCTAACTTCTCTCATTCATTACACTATATATATGGTCACCAGGTTAGCAGCCTTATATAGTGTGGGGCGTGGACTTAGCCCCCTGAGCCATGATTGGCTAAAGGCACCCTGCACCCAATCATGGCTCTCACAGCAGAGAACACTGTGATTGGCCAAATCATGCAGGTCAGGTGCATGCTTTGGCCAATCAGCAGCCGTCAATGCACTGCTTTCTCACAGTGCATTATGGGGCAATCCGTGGCATTCAAATTTTCTGCAAACGCCCCATGTGTTTAGTTTGCTTGTGAGCAAATGAACACCCGATGTTCAAATCTAACTTACTTTCGACTCAAAACCGCGGGGTCATCCCTAGCTGTCTGTGAGCATGGGTTATTGACCATCTCACAATTATGGATATGTTAAAAATGGCAAAGTAATTAATATATGATGGCAGTTTATTAACAGAATCAGAGAGTGCAGGTTTGTAAACTGATGATCCATTTACACAATCAAATGCAAAATCATTTTTACAACCTATTTGGATCCACTTCTACATTACATTCATGCATTCACTTCATTTATTTTTTATGCCGCATATATTTATTATTTTTTAACTGTGCTAGCTGTTTTAAAACAGATACATCTTCTGAATAAAAAAAAAAAACAAGCTACCTTTATCTTTGTTCAGATTCAACAAGAGATTGTCCTTCTTTATTTAGCATATTGCTATGTTTGTGTCTGTCTTATAATAGGTATGATCATGAAGAAAATGTAAATACTAGCACAGCAGGCAGTCCCACCTCGTTATTGTATTTTCGAAGCCCAACCTGAGGTCATAGCTCCATCTACACGCTACATGAAACTGCACAGCATGCTTTCTCAGAATTCTATAGTGCAGCTGTTTAAAGGTTCAGTATAGAGAATGCATACAAAAGACAAATCAGAGATTAACTAACTTGCAGCTCTTTAACCCCTACACCCTATTGGCAATGTGAACATCAATGAAATATTTAAAATACCTTTTGGCATGTTCAACCGATATCTTTTGACAAGAGTAAACAACAATGCTGTTTCAAAACATATGCCATTCCTTAAATCTTTCTTAAAGAGTGCTTCGACCTATGTTCTAGAGAATGTCGGTATTTTCTGATTGATTTATGGCTGCCCTTTGGGAGCCATATTGTGGTAGAGATTTAAAGTGAACCTGTGCTTACATATTCAGGGCAGGGCTACCGCTTCCCAACTCCCCAATCCCATCAGCTTTTCCATTCCTTCACTCCTCTTCCATTCTGTTTATTGGAATTAGTGAGTAGTTCTGAATATGGAGGAGCATGTGACTTACTTAAGTGACAGCTCTGGGCCAATCAGCTCTGTCACGAGGGAGTTAAATATGTAGACCTTGTTTGGGGTGAACATGTACTATTGTTCAGGGAGGTAAAGTTAGGATCATGCTGTAACAAGGATGGCTAATCTTGAAAATGTTATTTAGACAATAGGTAGACAGTAGGAAATCATCGGAAAAGTTTTTCTCATTTTACAAGCAGATTGATTTTTAAACTTCTCCTTTTAAGAAAAAAAGCTTACAGCACCTCAAATAAAATGAAGCTTGTTACATGTATCAATAATGTTCACTTAGTGTTGGTGTACAATGAGTGGGATTGATCAGTATAGCTAAGAGATGGGTGGCTGGTTGCATAACCTTAGGAGAAAGAGAATGGTTGGTCATAGGAGAGAATGCTATGGTATCAGGTTGACTCTCTGCATTAATAGCAAAAAATATGGCCTCTGTGCATTTTTTTCACTATGATAGACATTTACACCTCTGTCTAGATAGGTATAGATGAATGTGAGAGAGCAAAAAAATAGGTAAGAGATCAAACAGTAGTTGCGCTAAGTGTCATAAATGAATACAATAAGTGTAAAGATTTCAGTGACAGCTGCACTCATCAAATATCCGCTTAAATTATAAGTGAAAAATAAAACCGAAACGTGTTGTGCTATTCAACAATTAAAGTGCAAATGCACAAAATAAAAATGAAAATTCATCAAATGTCAAAATATAAATATAAAAATGCATTAATTACATGCTCACAAAGATATTGCAAATAAATCCCTCATAATTAGAAAAGTGCTCAGTGCAAAGTCTATAAAAATGTTGTCAAGTTCCAGTGATCCAGCAAAAGTGAAAGGCACTCTTCACTAAGGATGAGCTGAACACCCCCCTGTTCGGTTCGCATCAGAACTTGCGAACACACCAAATGTTCGTGTGAACTTTAGAACCCCGTTAAAGTCTATGGGACTCGAACATTTGAAATCTAAAGTGTTAGTTTTAAAGGCTAATATGCAAGTTATTGTCCTAAAAAGTGTTTGGGGACCTGGGTCCTGTCCCAGGAAACATGTATCAATGCAAAAAAAGTTTTAAAAACGGCCGTTTTTTCAGGAGCAGTGAATTTAATAATGCTAAAAGTGAAACAATAAAAGTGTAATATTACTTTAAATTTCGTACCTAGGGGGGGTGTAAAGTCAGCATGTGAAAAAGCGCATGTTTCCCGTACATAGAACTGTCCCTGCACAAAGTGTCATTTCTGAATGGAAAAAGGCATTTAAAACCGGCTTTGCGGCTCTAATGAACACCTCTAATTGTTCGTTGTTCGCCGAACAGTCGAACAGGCAATGTTCGAGTCGAACATGAGTTCGACTCGAACTCGAAGCTCATCCCTACTCTTCACCCAGGATACGAGCCCCCACTCACTGGCTGCCTACCAAATAATAAGACGTCAAAGATGTCGGTCTGGATGCGCTTTGGGAAAAGACCCACAGGAATGGATATTATAATCCAGGTCTCAGATGGAACTCATCCAGCCGGCCATAGCGATCCGCATATAGAACTCAGTATAAGGCAAAAGCAAGAATGTATATCATAGTGTAATATTAATTAAAATCCAATGTTTAATAAGGTAAAAACTACTTACAAAACACAGGCAAAAAACTGGCATTAAACACAGGTAATCCTGATCTACGCTTCGTGGGCGTGATGACATCACTGTTGTAACTCCATAAATAGGTTAAAAAGGGAGTAATGTTTACTGGTCATAGCAAGGGTGAATGCAAAAAAACAAAAGAACAAAAGCTGGACAGCCGCACTCCAAAATTTTCTTTAAAAGAGATGTCTTTATTTTCAACTGTGCATACAGTCACTGCAAGCCCACAAAAATCAGTATGGCCAACGTTTCGCACTGGCGTCAGTGCTTAGTCATGGCTAGCAAGGTTCACACTACAAATGAAATATATACACAAAACATACAATCATGTGATGAAAAGCCCTGCCTACAGCAGGGAGGAATCAATTAAGTTAATCAAGCAGTAGTGGTGGTTCAACCCTGGTGGTTCAACAACCCCTGATCATCACGAGGCTCACCTGGAGCGGTGAGAATTCTGTCAGCAAGGGTGAATGGTAAAGAATTAAGGCAGAAGGGGGACAGGAGAGGAGAAACAGAGGGTAAGAAAGGGAAGAGAAAAATAAAAAAAGAGGGTGTAGCAAAGGCAGGAAAGATGGAAACAGAACCACACCCTCTCTACCACTGTTACAAGCATTGAGTTTTTTTTTTTGGCTTTTAGGGGTCAAGGTATTTAGGCATATGTTTGTACCAATGTGACCACGTTGACATATAGAGGACAAGGGTATCATTATAACTATTTATATTATTATAAAATATAATTTTGTGGAATTGATGAGGTGGATGAAAAGGATATATTTGTCATTGTGAGTGTGGCATGTAAAAAATAACTACCGTATTTATCGGCGTATAACACGCACAGGCGTATAACACGCACCCTAACTTTAAGAGGGAAGTTTCAGGAAAAAAATTCCACTGCTTCTTGCGTAGTACACGCAGGCACAGTTTACCCTCTATTTTCAGGGTAAAAAAGTGAGTGTTACACACCAATAAATACAGTACTTGGTTGAAGGTTAGGTGCTTGATCAGTCTGTTTTTGAATGCATCTGTGTATCTCTTTCCAGATTATAGGGCATTTTCACTGTATGTGATAAATAGAGCCCACTGTCCCACATCCTCTCCAGCGTCTGTTTTTGATCTATGGAAATATTGTATGCAATAAACTGTATGTAGTGTATTGTACCCTGTCAGTAAATTGCATACATTCTTGTATATTAGTATTAAGAGAGCGTGTGTTAGTTTTCTTCCACTGATCATCAAAAAAACTGGTATGTATGTCTGAATTTTTGCACTTTTTAAAGGTGGGAGGAGCAGAAGGCTTTTGATTGGTAAAATAAGATTATATGCCTATATGTGAACCCTTCAGGCATATTTGTCCAATAGAAGAGGTAGATAAGGAAATGTTCTCTTTTTTTTTAGGTTAACTACATAAAATAATTCTTAATGTCCCCAAGGTTCGAGGCCTAGTGAGAAACTAAGTGGTAAAATGTGGAGGGGGGTTTCTGAGTTCCATATGTGTGTTAGTTGTGTTTGGGTCCCCAAGGGAAGCCCATGGTTGTTGAGTAGCAGGGTTAAGGGTCCAGGGTTGCATAAAGGCGAATAGCTCTCCCCAGTTCTGTTGATTAAACTCAATGGGGTTGATTTACTAATGGCAAAATGACTGTGCACTTTGCAAAGTGCAGTTGCCCTCTGCAAGGGCAGTTGCTCCAGAGCTTAGTAAATGAGGTAAGGCATCACTTTGCAAAGAATACCCAATCACATGCAAGGAAAATAAAAAAAAATAATAATAACTTTTGCTTGCATATAATTGGATGATGGAAGCCAGCAGAGCTCCTGCTTATTTACTAAGGTCTGGAGCAACTGCTCTTGCAGAGTGCAACTGCACTTTGCAAAGTGCACAGTCATTTTGCCTTTAGAAAATCAACCACAATGTGTCATTGAGAATTTTTTATTTTTCTGTCAACAGCACCCCAGTCAAATAACTTTATGCACACACTTTTTGTAGGGAAAGGGGTGTGCCAATCAATAATATGGCTCAAAAAATTGTGTTTTTTTTTATAGACTGAAAGTATTTTTTTGTGGACTTTAATGCACACTGCATCATAAAATTATGTAAGCCAGTTATACTACATGTCATATAATCAATCAACATTGCATAAATTACATGGGTCTAAGTAAAAATTATTGAGCCGTATATTGAAGACATAACTGCATTTAACAATGCTCAATGCGTTTTGTGGATTTGTTCCCCAGGAGCCGATAACATATATATCGAGTACAATCATGCAAGGCTGCAGACTGGGGGCTGCTAAAAAAGTCCATCCCGGGAGCTGTGGTGATAGAGACCCATGGGGAGACTGGCCACACATAGATCCCCAAGAAGATAAAGGACTTCACAGAGAAGTCTGTAATGGTTCAATGTAACTCCAAGTTCTTGTCTTTCTACATAATATCATAATCCAGGAGGTAATGTGCAATGTCCACAGGATGTGCTGGTGAAAGAATGTTTTTAAAGGAGCAATGATTTTATTGACGTTTAAAAAGAAACAATAGGAGTGTGCATGCACGGGACCTCTGGGAAGGACGCGATCTAGCTGAGCTTCTGGAGCCCCCAACCCAACAAGGCTATAAACAGCGCAGACAGCGGGGTCTGAGCACCAGGACCGGACCAGTTGAAGCCCCAAATGGTGATGAACCGGCGGGCCAGCCGCGAAAGGGACAGTATAAGCAGCTCGGAGCCAAAAGAGGAGCAGGGCCTTCTCCCAAGCATTGGCCACAATCCAACATGGCGCCCAGGCCATCCGGACACATGTGGTAGCACAGCGGCTATATCCGACGGCGCAGCACAGAGGGGAGGCAGACAAAGTTATCCAGAGCCATCCAGGGATCCTTTCTCCTCCCAATCTTCGGGAGACATGGACTCCATCCGGAGGGGTGAGTAACCTTCACAGCCCCCGTCCCCAGTACTATACACTGAGGGACATGACTACGTTCACCCCCCAGCTTCCTCAATGGACAGGAACATGGCCGATGTGACTGAGGCCCTGTTCAGTTAACCTAGTCAGGAGATTCCTCCTCCCCAGCTTGCCCACTACTCCCCTGAAGCCATCCTGCTGGCCCGCTTCTCCACCATGTTACAGCAGGAGCTCTCTAAGGCCTGCACTTTGATTACCTCTGATCTGAAAAAAGACATCCACAGTTTGGGTGAATGATTTGAACTGATCGAAACCAAGGTGGACAGCACAATTAAAAGGGTCAATCAGAATACTACCATGCTCACAGAGAAAAGGTTGTGGGTTGGAACCGCACAGCAGAGACCAAACACAACACAGCAAATGAGGTTGATTAATAGAAAGAACTGCTGCCCCTACTGATTTACTGCCACTAGGTGGAGTAAAAATGAATGGAAAAAGTGGGGGTGTAGGTATGGCGCTGTTCTGGACAAACCCTGGGGGGTAAATATAATGCTGTCCCCTGCTTAAAGGAGTGGTGAGTTCCAAATGAAGTGTGGAGTGTTGCAATATTATAAACCAGTGTTATAAGACATACAAATAAATAAATACAATTGAAAAATCTTTGAGAACTGAATAAATATGTGTTAGACCCTCGGCCGGGTACTTTTTGCAGATTTCCCTCTGTCGGGTGTTTAGTAAGTGCGAGGTGAATACTATCTGTGAATATGATGTCAAACTTCAGTGAATCATCATATACATGAAATGAAGGAAATAAAACAAATTTCCTGTCCGGGTGTTAGACCCTCGGCCGGGTATTTTAAGCCAAAAAACAGAAAAAATGTAATTAATGTGCACAGAAAAGATTTTTATAAATGCATGAATATCATCCAAAAAAGTCCATTGAGTCAATATAAATTTGTAAAAAATGAAGTGATAAGGTGACTTTTGTGCTTAAGATTGCTAGGTGAGAGCCTTCAAGATTTCGTTTTTGTGCGTGACACACCGTGCTCTGTACAAAAATGCACTCACCAGACCCTTCTCCCCCTCCTGAGGTATAACGCAGTCACAGTATCAGTGCCACTGTGTAGCAACCTCAGGGTTACCGGGCCCGTCTCCGGGCGCTGTTATCGATCCATGTTTACAGCTTTTCTAAGGCACACGACACAAAGAAAGACTATGAAGCTACGCAACCGGCGATGGGACATTAAAAGTGCCTTTTCCCCCGGCTCCATTGACTGTAGACGTGCAACGGGTCTCCGCCAACACAGCAACATGCTTACAGACCTTCAGGACCGGTTGGAGGAGGCATATTCCAAAATTGAGGACCTGGAAAATCGCTCACGTAAATATAATTTACGCATCTGTGGCCTCCCGGAGACCCACACTGACCTAGAGGGGGCTATGAAGGAGTTGATGAAAGAACTTATAATAATGGGATCACCGCGCTTAGGATCAGACTGAGTGGAATTAGGTAATAGTAGAGGGAGGATTAGTTTCCAAAATCAAATCGAAATATAATAAATAAATAAAAATAGAATAGAAGACTGCAGCCCCCCCGATGAGTGATCCCCTAAGGGACACAACGGCGAGATAGAAAGAAGTGGGGGTGGTGGCGCTGTCTCAGCTGGAGGCTAGGTGTACCGGAAGTGTGGTACCATGAAACTTTATATACGATCCAAATTTAATGGTAGTGACTAGTGGATCTAATGAAATAAAAGTGCCTCAATATATTAAATATATAGGTAGATATAAATAAGTTTGTGTAGAAGACTCAGACAATGCTTAATAAATAATAATGTGCACCACTTGACTGATGGTAGTGCAAAGTGTAGTGTGACTAATGGTCACAGATAAGATATAAAACTAAGTGTACTTGGTGAGTGATCAATAAAAATAATAAATAATGAATAAACAAGCAGTGAATGTTAGCAGTAGCCGCCTAACAGCAATAAAGATGCTGAATCTCAGACGGCAGTGCAAGATATGTAACCCAAAAAAGTGTACAAAAATGTATACAGCAATAAAAATAAATTAAGATAAATAGTCCAATATGTGGTCAATCCAACAATACATCAACAATCCACATGTGGTTGATCAATAATCAGAGATTTGTGAGAATGTTCGTGGGTAGGTGCACCCAATCTGGGTGAGTGATCAAGGTATGCAATAGTGAAAGTTCACGCGGTGATTCCGGTGCTCCCCCTCCTGGGTCCCCACTCACCAGAGACACTCACCCCTGCAGTGTTGCCAACCTATTAATGGACTGTTGGGAGGAAGAATATGTATACAAACAGAATATCGCACAGATTAAATTGTACAAGCGGTACATTGACGATATCATCATCTTGTGGGATGGGACGATCGACACCTTCCAAAAATTCTTGCAGGACTTAAATACTAACAGATATGGCCTTACTTTCACTGGGAAGTGTGACACAGAGTGCATAGACTACCTTGACCTACAGATTTATAAGCAGGGCTCGGAGCTACATACAAGTTAGTTTTATATCTTATCTGTGACCGTTAGTCACACTACACTTTGCACTACCATCAGTCAAGTGGTGCACATTATTATTTATTAAGCATTGTCTGAGTCTTCTACACAAACTTATTTATATCTACCTATATATTTAATATATTGAGGCACATTTATTTCATTAGATCCACTAGTCACTACCATTAAATTTGGATCGTATATAAAGTTTCATGGTACCACACTTCCGGTACACCTAGCCTCCAGCTGAGACAGCGCCACCACCCCCACTTCTTTCTATCTCGATGAAAGAACTTATCCCTGATATTTCCGCCCATCATATGGAAATTAATCACATCCACCGGGCATTAACAGCCCTGAGGACGGATGGATTACCACAGGACATTATTGTTAAGCCGCATTTCTATCGTATAAAGGAGAAGATGATGTTTGCGGCCCGTAATAGGCAAGATTTGTCACTTTTCGGAGCTTCAATACAGCTTTTTACGGATCTGGTGCCGTCTACAGTACAGAAATGTAGAAACCTTCGACCACTGCTACAGCAACTTATGGACAAGCAGATCAAATATAGGTGGGCATTCCCATTTAAGCTATCATTCACTTATAAAGGACGATCCCACTCTTTTTCTACATTTCAAATGGGCGAAGATCTACTGCTGGAACTCGGGATCATCACACGAGACTCCCTGACATCTTCTCCTCCATGCCCTGATGACCGCCCTCTTTCGCCACTGTGGAAGGATCGTAAGCGCTCACAGGCCAGGAGTGCTCACCGGAATACTTGAGTACATTTGTTGTCCCCTGTCCCCCCTCTGGGGCTTTCTACAGTCGGATCATACAGGCCTGATCCAAGTTTGGATTGGATGATTGGCCTTACAGGGCTATTGTTGCCTTCTATTGATGATGGTGTTTCCTGGTTACCGTTTTTTTGAATGGAATGTTTTACTAATAGTTTTCTGTCCCTCCAGACTCCAATATGGCTATCAGAACTATGTTAACCAATTCAGATATTGTGGTTTATGGCTGGGACACTCAGTTATTCCCCTTTTGGGGGGGTGTCGCGGGGGTGGGAACAACCGATGGGGGACCTTCCTGCCCTGGTGTCGCCACCCTTGGAGATGTGTGTCGCTGTGGGCAGCTCGCGGTGTTGCACCAGGAGCAATAGTTCATATTTTCTTAAGTGTTACCCTGATTGTCCTGTTTAAGACGTTTTTATTTTACATGTTTGGGTTGGGGTGGTCATACATGCCACTCAATTGCGAGACTACCTATTCTCTGGCAAGGATGGTAACATACACTTAACATACCGGGTGCTGTCTCCGGTTGGGGTTATTCCCCATGTTCTCTTATATAAGATACGATTATTAGGACAGATTCAGTTAGGACGTTTAGGCCTACGGCCTTCTAATGTTTTCATGTTTTTTTTCTATCTTTTTAATTCTCCTTCTTGTCCCCCCCTTTTTCTATGTGAACCTCGGTTAGGCACCCCCCCCCCCCCCCCACACAGCCTGGTCTGGAGAATTTCAGAAATTGACTGACTCCCTCCATCCCAGCCCTGCCACGATGGCTACTACTTCTGTTACTGACTATTCAATCATCAGCCACAATGTGCACGGATACAATTCCCCTGTTAAAAGGACTAAAGCCTTCCAGTATTACCATAAACAGAATGCTGAAATCCTCTTACTACAGGAGACCCATTTCTCTAAAACCTCTGCACCCCGTTACCTAATGTAAAGTACCCACAATTTTACTTAGCAGGGGTCGGGAAAAAAAGGGGGGCGTAGCCATCTGCTTTTCGAAGCGGGCCCCTTTTACTCCCATCACTATAGTTAAGGACAAGGGTGGTAGATACATTATGGCAGTGGGACGGTTTCAGGATCAGGAGGTCTCCTTTATTTCGTATTACACCCCGAATACTGGACAGGTAGAATTTTTTAGTAGAATGCTTCGAATATTGATGCCCAGGGTTCGGGGTCAGGTCATACTAGGAGGGGAGAGTAACATTCCCTTAGATAGAATTATGGACAAATAGGACTCTTTTAAGCCCATCTTAAAACGACCACTGATAGGGAGGGGCAAGGTGGCGCGATTATTTAATCTGCATGGCCTGATTGATGCTTGGTGGGAATACAACCATACAGTTAGGGACTTTACACACTTTTCGCAAGCCCATGGTACATATTCTAGGATCGATCACCTCCTAGTGCGCACCCCCTTGCTCCCCTACATTAAATCAGTTAAAATTTTGTCCACCCCTTGGTCAGACCACTCTCCGCTCCAGATCTCCACTACTGGGTTGTGGACCAAACCCAAACCCTCCCCGTGGTGACTAAATGTGAGCCTACTGAATGACCATATAACCTATGAAGAAATTGAAAAATAAATACAATAATATTTTAAGACCAATAAGGCCTCAGACACATCCCCTGCAATTAACTTGGTGGCCCATAAGGCTGCAATACGGAGTAAACTCATACAAGTGATGGCTAGCTGGAATCACATTTAGAGGCCCTAGTGGAAGAACAGAGCAGGAACCCCCAGATAGATATTAGACATAAAATAGACAAAGCTAGACTGTCACTTAACTTCAGCTTGACTACGCAAGCTAAAAATCACATAAGCTGGTCGAAACATAGGTTTTATACTATGGGGGATAAATCGACTACAATGCTAGCTAGAAAACTTGTTCCCTGACCATTTTCGCCGATATTGCCTAAGTTGAGACTACCCACAGGCCTTTCGAACCAAAACCCAGAGAAAATAATTAGGGAAGTTCATAAATGTTATACTAAGTTATATGACTCACTGAACCATTTTGACCGATCTAGGGAGGAGTCATTCTTCAGTGACCTGCAGTTGCCAAAATTGACGCAAGCTCATGCGGACTTTATGAATGGGGCCTTTACGGAACCTGAAATCCGAGCCGCAATCAAATCCACACACCCTACTAAGGCCCGGGGCCAGACGGCTTCCCTAGTCACTATTATAGGAAATATTTGGATGTCCTAGTGCCCCACATTTTCTCTTATTTTAATGCCTTGAGAAATGGTAATAAGCTCCCCTGTCATGAGAATGCTGCATATATAAATGTGATCCTGAAGCCAGTGAAGGATCACGGGGACTGTGCCAATTATCGCCCGATTTCCCTGATCAATACTGATCTGAAGATCCTCACTAAAATACTGGCCCAAAGACTAAATATGTTTATTCAGAGCTATATTCACCCCGACCAGGCAGGTTTTATCCCTAATAGGCAGGCATCTGACCAAACCCGTAAGTTAATTAATCTTATTTCAGTGGTCCAATCTGACTGGGACAGTGGGAGAGTCAGGAGAGGAATGTTGCTCTCATTGGATATCCGTAAGGCATTTGATTCCATCTCCTGGGATTACTTATTTAATGTACTTGAATGTTTTGGATTTGGACGGTGCTTTCTGGATCTCCTCCGCACGTTATATGATTCCCCGAATGCTTCACTAATGCTTAGGGGATATTCTTCCCAACCTTTGGCAATCAGGTGGGGAATGAGACAGGGTTGTCTGTTATCATCGTTTTTATTTGCGTTGGAGATTGAACAGCTAGCGATCAAAATACGTGCTTGTAAGGATGTTCGGGGTATTAAATGCGGTGATTACGAACATAAGTGCTTGCTTTTTGCGGACGATTTGTTGCTAACCTTGTCCTCACCAATTACCTCCCTCCCCAACTTGTACACTATCTTACAACCGTTTTCTGAAATATCGGGGTTGGAGATCAACCACAGTAAATCTAGGACACTGAATTTATTGTTACTTAGCTCTACCCAGGCAACGCTTGAACAATCTTTTCAATTTCGATGGGAGCCGGATGCTCTCCCCTATTTGGGTATACATTTGACTTCCTCTATTAGTCAGCTATATAAAAGGAACTACCCGGGCCTCTTTAAACGATTGGCAGACGATTTAACCATATACATCCCCCATTGTGGTTTGGCAGACTACACTCCATAAAGATTAATGTTCTACCTCGACTATTATACTTCTTCCGCACAATACCAGTATCATTGCCTCGTAATGACCTTAAACAGTTTCAACATAAAGTCCTACAGTTTATCTGGGGAGACAAGAGACCTAGGGTGAACAAAAGCACCCTATATACGGCAAGGCGAAAGGGTGGACTCGGGCTACCGGATCTGCTGAAATAGTTTTACGCCACACAGGTGGCACAATTATCAAGATTTCAATCCCAGAGAGTGCAGGCTATCTGGATGGCTATGAAATCTTATTCATGTCGTCCCAGTCCAATTTCCCATATTATGTGGCTCCCAACTAAGGAGCGAGCCATACTGTTCCCTACTCTATCATTGTCCTTGGACATATGGGATAGACTCTCAGAAATTTAGGTCTCCCCATTCCCCGTTGGCACCCCTGTTGCAGAACAAAGCCTTCACCCCGGGTCTCACTCCCCAAGTGTTCGATTGGTGGACTAATAAGGGTTTTATGCGTATAGCTGACCTGTGTGATCATAAGGGTATGCTGTCCGAACAGACTATGATAGACAAATAACACATGCCTCCAGCAGAACGTTATAGATTTGCCCAGATTACTCATTACGTGCAAACCCTAGCATGTAAGAGCAATCTAGCTACCCAAACGCCCATGGAACAATTATGTAGGCAATATGACAAGATTAAAGGCCACATATCTGTCGTTTATTCGATATTGTTGAGCGTTGCGACAACTAGTACCAAATCGGTACCACTTACCATATCTGGTGGACGTGTCCCAAGGTTAGGAGGTTCTGGATCAGGGTATATAACTTTATTTACTCCTTCACTCAGATAAATCTGTCCACATCAGCGAAACAAGCACTGCTGGGGAGTGGGGTGGTGGAAGCCTCTAAATAGACGACTATTAACATTTATATTTATTTCGGCAAAGATCACCATAGCCAGAAACTGGAAGTCTGCTGCACTCCCATTTGAACAGCTTAAGGGCAAATTATCTTGGTTGATGTTGAATGAGAGGTTGACAGCCCTGACACAAGATAAGTGTGGGATCCTTGACTCCGCTACCTTACAAATAATCCCAGAATGCGTGAGGTCTAGTTTTAATTTTCAGTTCTGAGACTTGGGGTGCTGATCTGTGGCTCTTTCCCTCCCCTTACCCCCCTACCCACTTTTTTTTCTCTTCTCTCCCTCTCTTATTCCTTTTCCCTTTATCTTATTCTCTCTCCCCTATTTCATTGTTCCTACTACCCTTCTTGCATCTCTATCACTCTGGTCGGATCTAGCCCTTGTTGGTTTGTCCGGCCCTTTTATCATCTCTTTTGGTTTGTTTATATCTATAGGATCATTGTCAGTCATGGTCAAAGCCTGAGATATGCCCACGCGATGGGTGTTGTCGAACCCCCCCGGTAGATAGATGGGGGTGGCACCTCCGGGTTGGTGGACCTCTTGCTGAGATCCGGAATCTGAGAGTCGCCCGAATCTGATGGATACTATGGGCTCTTGCTTGTTTATAAATTTTCTTTTTTTGTTATGCTCTCATGTTATCCCGATTGGGAATCCTGGACCTCAGGACCCATGGTATTGGAATCCCACATGCTGTGTTGTGACTGTACAGTGACAAGTTGTGATTCTTGTATGTTTGCATCACTATAACTTTAATAATATAAATCATTGAAACATAAAGTGAAACAATAGTAATGAAAAAATCCTTTAAATATAGTGCCTGGGGGTACTCTTAGTCTGCATGTAAATATTAGAGATTTTAACAATAAATTCTGGTGTCCCTTTGACAGACTTTGGATGGAAATGATAAAGTTTTGCCCCACAGTGAGCAAGCCTTATGTGAAGAAACCAATCTATAGTATACTCAGGCAAAGATTAACACTTTTTTTTAGATAAAGTCTGGTGTCTCCTTTGCAGAATTGGATAGAAGCAAGAGGTGCAGAAAAATGGGATTTGGGTGTTGGTGGCCTTTATCCTGTCTTGATGAAAACAATAATTGGTCTCGCTTTAAAAAAAAAAAAATTGACACCCCTGTGAAACAGGTACGGATAAATTAGTCTTTGGGTGTTATTGGTGCCTTCACCCCATAACCTTCTAGAGGTAGTCTTGATGAAAGCAAAAATTTACTTTCTGTAAAAAATCAAATTTTGACGCCCCCCGTCATACAGTTGCATAAAAATTGGTCTTTGGGTGTTGTTGGGGACATCAGTTGTAAACTTTTAAAGGTGGCCTTGGTGGCAGCAAGAATTGACCTTGCTGTAAAAAAAAAAAAAATGTATTTGAAGCCCGTTACACAGTTGTGGAAAATTGTTCTTTGGGTGTTGTTGGGGATGTCAGTTGTAAACTTCTAAAGATAGCCTTGGTGACAGCAAGAATTGACCTTGCTGTAAAAAAATTTAATTTGATGCCCCTGTGACACAGTTGTGAAAAATTGTTCTTTGGGTGTTGTTGGTGTCTTCACCCGCCAACCTTCTAGAGGTAGAGGTAGAATTGGCCTTGCTGTAAAAAAAATTTGGTCTTTGCGTGTTGTTGGGGCCTTCACTCTGTAACTTTCTAGAGGTAGTGTTGATGAAAGTAAGAATTGGCCTTTATGTACAAAAAAGATATTTGATGCACCCATCAAAAAGGTGCAGAAAAATTGGACCTTGGGTGGTAATTGTGCCCATGAAACCTATACCAAAAATGTACTTTTTTAAAATTACAACACCCACAAAGCTAGGCAGCCTAGACAGGATCCCAATAACACTTAATCAGTGACACCGGCATCAGGGGCCTGATAGCTTCTGGTAATCCAGGACTGATTAATTTTTAGTCTGTGGACAGACATGCTGTTTTATCTGTCACAAAACCTCAGGCAGCACTGAATGCCCATTCGGAAAGCACACTGGATGCAGGGCAGTCTAACAGCTCAATTGCATACTGGGCAAGTTCTGGCCAGGGGTCTATTCACATGACCCAAAAACCTAGTGGTTTGTCTACTGGAAAGCTCTCTGTGTCTGTGTTTGCCCCTAGATAATCTTCCACCATTTGATACAGATGCTGCTGATGGGATGTTGAAGCTGACAGCCCTGGGTGCCGAAGACTAAAATCTCCTCCTTTAACCAACAGAAGTCTCAAAAGTAGCTTTTACATGAGACTGTAACCTACCAGAGTCTAGAAAGGCATTACATAAGCTCCTCTTTAAGATGTCCTCAATATTTCATCCTGTGCTCCCTCTGTGAGGACGGGGTGTGTTCTGAGATTTTCCCCTTGTAACGGTGGTCAAGGATGATTGCCAACCAATAATGATCCTTATCCTTGACTCTGCTTCTCATGCCTCTGCAAAGTTGTGGTGTATGCACTTCCTTATTCTTCAAAGCCTGCACAAGGTCCTGTTGCAGGCTTTGAAGAACAAGGAAGGGCATACACCACAACTTTGCAGAGGCATGAGAAGCAGAGTCCTTGGGTCAATTAGGATTATAATATCTGTAACTGCATCCTTCCAGCCATGTACTACACCCAAGGTTTCTGGGGACTGAAAACTATCTCTTAAGTTTGGACATGTCTTCCTATGCTTCAATGCCTCCAAAACTGCCATAATCCTCCTCCTGTCACAAACTATGGTGAACAAGTGTGAACCACAACTGCGGTTAGATTATTTAAAGGGGAAAATGCATTTCTCAATGTAATATGACATTCAGTATTGGACCCCAGGCGTCACTCTTAATCGTAGGGGAAGAGTTTGGGGTTCATTACATCATCTGTCAGACAGAGAGGAATGCGTTGAGGAAATAGGCGAGGAGGTATTATAGCATACCTCCAAGCCCTAGTTTAAAAGGTATATGTGAACATGTTACATATACAGGCCAGAAACACGTTTTCTACAATTAACAAATGTCATGCACATAGTATAAGAAAATACTGTAGTAGGATAATATATTTTGGAGAGAGGGCAGCTGGTGATTATATAAATGGCTTAGGAATGTATGTCCCTTTAAGATATAGACTAAGACGTATAATCAAGCTGTAATCTTCATGAGTACTCAAGGAACATCTAGTATGAAAAGTCCCACAATAGTAGCATGAATTCACAGTAGCTAATCCCAAGCAAGACGGTAATTTAAACAGAGCAGTGTTCAAAATAATCAGATGATATATGTAGTATGAGTAAAAAATATTTCACAAGTATTGATAGTATAGCAAGGGTACTTATCCGTTTGCAGAGGATGACGGCTCCCAGTAATAGAAGAGTTTTGTTTGTCCTCAATGAATTCAGGTAGTGAGAGTCTCCTGTAGATAAATATCTTTGAATGTCCCCACAGCAAGTAGAATATTGATGGTAGCGTGGATCCGGTTCGGGAGTGCTTAATTCTTAGGAGATAGTAGTAACCAGTAGTTTGATGGTAGCGTGGACTGGGGTTCAGCAGGCTACGGCTGACAATAAAGGAACGCTGTGTACTGGTAGCGCACTCAATTTATAGCAGCAAGACATGTGTATCAGGATGCGCTGATTGCGCTCGGTACTTCCACGTTCCGCGCTGGAATGCATACGGCGCCAGGCAATGACGTCAGTGCGCGACCGCCGAATGCGTTCCAGCATGGAATGCAATCGGCGATGAGAACGTCGCTTACACCTCCTCTTCCCTCTCCTTTTCTGTGTTCTGTGGTATCACAAGAATGGTGTCTGCATAAAGCGGCCTTGAGAGGAAAGGAAGTCCTGCTTTTCATCCTGCTGCTCTACCACAACACCCTGTCCATAATGCCACGCAGGTTCTGCTCCAGCAGGAATACAAGAGGGATTGTGTCACTGATGCATGAATTGTCATGGATGTGATACCAAAATGGTTAGTGTTTTTGCCACGCTTGATCTGCTTACAGCAGAGATTGTAAATTGCAACAGTTTAATCGGCTGCACATGTGCTAAAAAAGGCCCACACCAATGAGCTATGGGAAGTGGGCTGGGAGATAACAGCTCCACAATCTGATGTAATAGTGTGGCTGCTATTTACTCTTCCATGATGGCTGCCTCTGGAGGACATTACCTCATTAGGGTTGTTTCTCCCCCCTCACTTTCCTCTTCTGCTGTATCCAGGACCCAAGTTGTGTCAGTGACCTCGTCATCTGCATCCCCTCCATCCTTATCATTACTGGAGCCCACTTGGCTATATGATGTGGCTGGGGGAACATGACTGCCAATTTGTTGTTTATCAGTGTTCTCCCTTCTCCGTTGGCTCATGTTAGTCCCTTTACCTCAGAACCAACATCAGAATCAAGTAATGTCTGTGCATCCTCAAGAAGAAAGTGACTGACCCTGTGTTCAAATAATTCAGCTGACTCCTCCATGCATGATGCTGGTTGGAGTATCTGTGGACAAGGAGGCAGAATAATCCCCTCTGGCAGCTGTGGTGGACTTTTCCATAGTGCCAGCTTAGGTCATAGAGGATGAGGAGGATGAGGATGGTTTAGTAAGCCATTCCACCACCTCCTCTACATTCTGTGGCTGGATAGCATGGGCAAAATCACTAAACAGAGACAAAGGTGCCCTGCCTGAGGATGGACCACATCCACCTTTGCCTGTGGACACAGATACTGCTGGCCCCTAAATAGTGTCTGCCTCTCATTGTTGGCCTCCCAAACATGATAGGGGGTTTATTGCCCAAATTTTATAGATACTGAGAAATGTGTAATTGGATGCACTTTATTCAATGAAAAGTGGTGTTTGGTGTGAGCTTGTTGTCGGAAAATCCGACCGTGTGTATGCTCCATCGGACATTTGCTGTAGGAATTTCCGACAAGAAATGTTTGAGAACTGGTTCTCAATTTTTCCTACAAAAGTTCTTGTTGGAAATTCTGACCGTGTGTACACAATTCAATGCACAAAAATTCTATGCATGCTCGGAATCAATTTGACGCATGCTCGAAATTATTAAACTTCATTTTTCTTGGCTCGTCATAGTGTTGTACGTCACAGCGTTTGATTGTGAGAATGTACGATCATGTGTACGCAGCATAAGACTGAAAACAATCCTAAATACCATGCTGCGGTGGAAACACCTCTATGGGTTGCTATTTAATCAGTAGATACTGATCCCATATCAGTGGCTAATATGTTATGGCTAAAGCCCGCTGATAGATCTCATTTTTCTAACCCAATAACAAAGCATTCCTTAGCATTATGGGATAAATTTAAAAGCTCACATAAGCTCCAATCCACACACAATCCCTTGCTTTCGTTTCTCAAGAATCCCGCCTTCTATCCGGCCTGGAAATATCCAAACACATTCTCAGCATGGTCATCTGCAAACTTGATTTGTCTACACAAACTAACATCTACTACAAATTTTCACACATTTCCTGTACTCTGTGAAACTGTTGGACTTCCCAGAACTGAATATTTCCGCTAGAATTTTTACAAACCATTCATCAATACAGATTCATCGCTTACTCAAATGTCTCAAATTGAGCGGATATGTATAAGCAACCCACATACTAGAGGGCTCATTTTAACTTTATATCAACTACTCACTGCGAACCCTAATGATGTATTACCCTTATATGCAACCAAATGGGAACAAGACTTGAATCGTTCTTTTGACATCAAAGACTGGTCAAGTATATGGATAGCCACGAATAATTCCTCTCCAAATTGCTATGCGGGAGAGACGAATTACAAGGTTCTAGCGCGCTGGTACCTAGTCCCAGCTAGAGTTGCAAAATTCGTCCCCACGTTCTCACCAAATTGTTTCAGAGGATGCGATTTACCAGGCACACATTTCCACATCTGGTGGCAATGTCCGGTGGTCCAAGATTTTTGGACAAATATATTTTCAATGGCATCTAAACTGTTTGATTATTCAATTCCTCCAGACCCTGCTACTGCTTTACTAAACCTTAAGCCTTCCACACTTACCAATACTCAATTTCAATTACTAATTCATCTCACTACAGCTGCCAAACAGACTATTGCCAAATCTTGGAAATCAAACTCTCTAATCTTGGCAGAGGCTAAACATTGAGTGAATAGAGCAATGTTATATGCAAACTGATGAAAGTCAGCTTCATCGGATATCTGACGAAAAAATCCATTGGACTAGATTCCATCACATATCCGATCGTGTGTACAAGGCTTTTTTGTTTTTCATTGCATTGTATTGTTCATTTTAATATTGCATTATTGTTATATTGCTTTTTTTTTTAGGGTTTTTGCTATACATTCAGGCTGTATATCTCTATAGTATCCATTCTGCCTACCTTATGTAATAATTTTGTATAGAGTGTTTTGCACTAATACTTTATGGTCACTTTGGTTTGGAGTAGTGCTGCATTGCCCTTCTTTTTGTTAATTAATTTGAAGTGGGGACACATGTTTTTGCTGGCAGACACTTATTAGATATCACACTAGGAAGGTCTGCGCAGTGGTTGTTTAGTTATAATATTTAGTTATACTGACTGTGTTGATGGGGAATTAAGTCGTTTTCTGTCCTGCAACTCATGGTTGCAGGACAGAAAATCACATAATCTATGACCTGCAAAGAATCCCTTTGTACATATGTTATGGTCTTGCCCTCTGACCGAGAGAGATGTGGATCACATAAACACGCGACAAGACTTACAACATAAATAGACCTGAAGTGTGCCTTGGTGGTCAGGTCAGTATGCCAAGAAAAGGGGGCATACCCAAGGTAAGTAATGGGTAGTTAATTGAAGAAGGATATGCTGAGAAATGCCCTGAAAAAGGGAAGGGCGGGAGGGTGTCGAATGCGATTGAATGCACAGACTCACGGACATGAGGTGAGCTGGGAAGAGTTGGCCCAGTGACATGTAGTACCGCACACTGAACTGACAAAGAGCATGTGTGAGTGGGCTGCTTACATACCCTCCGGCCTCTCTCATAAACTCAGGCCACCATATTGGCCTTCTAATTTATGGTTGTGGCCCTCTGACGGAGAGAGATGTGTATCACATAAACACGCGACAAGACTTACAACATAAATAGACCTGAAGTGTGCCTTGGTGGTCTGGTCAGTATGCCAAGAAAAGGGGGCAAAAGACTCAGATAGGGAAATAGCTTTTATTGATTTCTTGTATTTATTGAGCAAGCTTAGTAAAGGCTTGTGCCATTTCTTCCTGAAGATTTGGGATGTATGTGACAAAACAAGGAGACTTCTATCAGCCTAGTATCTTGATAACATGGTCTGGTACTCCCTGCTGGGAGGCAGCTGAGGCTGCTCTAATTCGGAAAGAATGTCCAGAGAACTGACTGGGGTTTGAAGCCCAAGTTGCTTAGGAGGATTCTGACATGCTTGACAAACTGGCTGCCACTCAGGGAGCTGGCTTAGAAAGGGTAGCAACGAGCTACCATCAGATTGGCTGGGTAGATGGAGCAGTAGTCGGTCGAGCACTGTCACAGGGTGTCAGGCGTTAGTCTGAAACAGGTTGATGTCAACCCTGGGGCTGGTTTGTTGCGTTTGAAGACTGTGAGAGTGTAGTGCAGGGATATTTAATTAGTGGACCTCCAGCTGTTGCAGAACTACAAGTCCCATTAGGCATTGCAAGACTCTGACAGCCACAAGCATGACACCCAGAGACAGAGGCATGATGGGACTTGTAGTTTTGCAACAGCTGGAGGTCCGCTAATTGCATATCCCTGGTGTAGTGGTTCAAAAGCGAGTCGGGTCGCGTTAGAGCAGTGTCTGACTGCCGGAGCCACTGACTGTAAATTCACTAGGTCGTAGGGAACAGTAGAAGGCATGGTAGATGGCTGTTTGGGTGACTAGGCTGAGCAAAGCCCTAAACGGGGAACGAGTAGGGATTTTAGACATGTCCCTAAAGAGGGCACTCTTGAAAGGTAGGCGCTTGCCACTGACTACAGGTTGGTGCTTCTGTATGCCCTGTAGGAGGGACTTGACTGCATGGGCTCGAGAATACTGATGGTTTACTGGGGTCCTGCAGGGACAGGAAATGCTGGACGCAATCTAGATATAGCATGATAGTATTGTGAGAAAGGGTCAGCTGCATGTGGCAATATGATATGAAGGCTAGAACGTGTCTAACGTCGCCTATTGCTGCTCCGGGGCAAGGGGCCAAAAATTAGTGGAAAAACCGGAAAACCGATCACAAACAGTCAAATTGGGTTCCTTCACGTCAGAAAAGCGCACTGTGTCATGTGGAGTCCCCCAAGGATCCCCCCTGTCACCGGTGCTTTTCAACATCTATCTTCGCCCTCTCTTTGACATTATCAGTAGCCAAGAACTACTCTATCACTCTTATGCAGACGATACGCAACTGTACTTGCGCATCGGCAACAAAAAGAATCATCATCCCAGTTTAGAGAAATGTCTCTCTTTGATTGACAACTGGATGACCAAGAGCTATCTTAAACTAACAGTTCTAAAACAGAACTCCTTGTGTTTCAGGCCAGCCGAAAGAGTCAAGTGGTAACAACTTGGACACCACCGCCCATTCTGGGCCAAATCATCAACCCTAGCTCCAAAGTCAAAAGTCTCGGGGTCATCTTCGACACCTTCATGACAATGGACGCACAAATAGGGTCAGTAGTCAGCGGAGCGCACTATCTGTTGCGCCTACTACACAGACTTATTCCATTTATCCCCAAAGAAGACATAGCAGTCGTGGTGGGAACAATCGTGAATTCCAGACTGGACTATGCTAACGCCCTGTACCTCGGACTCCCAAAGTACCAAATCGCTCGTCTGCAAGTCGTTCAGAATACGGCCGCCAGACTGGTGACTGGGAAAAAAAAATGGGAATCAATCTCACCTTCATTGAGAACCCTTCACTGGCTGCCAGTAAAAGACAGAATTGCATTTAAAGCACTCTGCCTGACACATAAGTGCATCCATGGGAAGGCTCCGCAATATCTTTGCGACAAGATAGAACCTCACAATTCGAATCGCGTTCTGCGACCCACCGACCAAAATCTGATCAGGGTACCAAAAACTAAATACAAATCCAAAGGAGAAAGAAGGTTTGCTTTCCAGGGTCCTAGACTATGGAACGCTTTACCAACCAGCATTCGGATGGAGGAAAACCACCTGACTTTCAGAAGACGAATCAAAACTCTGCTCTTTTGTGGCCATGAGTCATAAACAACTAGCACCCAGAAGCGATTCAGTTCGCATGTGTTGCGCTCTATACATTTTTCATTCATTCATTCATTCATTCATTCATTCATTCATTCATTCAGTGTTCCAAGCAGTGCGATAGGCCTTTAGTGTGTTGCGTGCCAAGGAGTGGTTAATAAGCTGGGTTGCATTGGCGAGATGCGACTTTAGTCCATCGTCAGCAATGAGCAGGGTGGGACAGGGATAGTTGTTGGGTCAGCTCCATGCTCTTGCTGGAAAAAACAAAGTAAGGTTGGAATGGGACAGCACATCAGCTGCGATTTTGCATTTGCCTGAAATATGTCTACAGAAGATATTAAACTGGTGACGGAGTGACAGCTGCGCGAGCCTGCACAGGAAGAACGTGATGGGGAGTGACTTAGACCTACCTTAATTGATGATGTCGGCTGTGGCCTGATTGTCCGTGGTGAAGAACACTGTCTGTCCTGTTCAAGTGTGGCCCCAGACCTGTGCAGCTGCCACGATGGGGTACAGCATGGGGTGTGATGAAGACTATGTGAAGCAGAATTTTAAGAGAATTTCTGGGGGCCAAGGTTTGGCGAACCAGTGGCGGCCAGGATGAACATTGAAATGCTGTTCTATCAGATGGGGAAGTTGTCCCACATAGCCAAGTCTGCTACTGATGCTTGGTCTAGTTTGAGTACTTGGACTGGATCTTGCATTGGTGTGAGAAAATCAAGACAATGCTCAACAAGACTATATACATGCACTTGCAGACCAATGTGCACTCGCAGACCAATGTGCGCTCGCAGACCAACGTGCACTCGCTGACCAACGTGCGCTCGTAGACCAATGTGCACTCGTTGGTGCTGAATGGAAACCTGAACTAACCTCAGGAAAAAAGACAGAGAAAAGATGAGTGGCCCGCGTGCCACTGAAGATGAATGGCCAACTGGGTGTTTGTGTGGCTCATTGTTTGTCACTGAGGTGTGTTTGCATAGTTTGTATTCGGGTTTGCACGTAGGTGCGTGCCGAAAAGTGTTTTATACTACTGCAGACAATATTGTGTGGTTGCAAGGGTGTCAGTGAGTGTCAGGTTACTGGGACGATATTGTGTGGTTGCAGGGGCCTCGATGAGTATGAAGGTTTGTTTTGAGACGGCATTGCGTGGTTGCAAGGGTCTCAGTCTGGTTTGCTGAGACGGTATTGTGTGGTTGCAAGGGTCTCAGTCTGGTTTGCTGAGACGATATTGCATGGTTGCAAAAGGTCTTGATGATTAATATGAGGTTTGCTTTGAGATGGCATTGTGTGGTTGCAAGGATCTCAACAAGTGAGGGGTTGCTGAGACAATGTTGTGTTTTGAAATGGTCTCAAATGAGTATCAGACTGCTGAGACGACTTTGTATGGCTGCAAGGGTCTGAACGGGTGTCAGGTTGCTGAGACGATATTGCGTTTTGCAATGGTTTCAAATGTGTGTCGGGCTGCTGAGACGACTTTGTATGGCTGCAAGGGTCTGGATGGTTGTCAGGTTGCTGAGACGATATTGCGTTTGCAATGGTCTCAAATGAGTGTCAGGTTGCTAAGACGACTTTGTATGGCTGCAAAGGTCTGAACAGGTGTCAGGTTGCTGAGACGAGATTGTGTGGTTGCAAAGGTCTAGATGAGTGTGAGGTAGCTGAGATGATATTACATTGTCAGGACCTGGGCTTGAACCTGGGACCTCTTCTGTGTCTGGCATTGACTCTTCCCATTGAGCTATCTGGGATGCTGGACAGCTCCCTGTCTGATCTGCTGGACAAACCTACCTGATCCATTGGAATACTCTGCCTTGTGTCTTGATTGTTGTTGAACCTTGAACCCCTAGCTCCTCCCATGAACTTCCTATAAAAGCCTTGTCTCAGCACTTCCCCATTGCCAGGTTATTGTGCCTTCCCAGCTAGTGCCTTGCGATTTGTCTGCTCTGCTGCCATTTGTACCTGCAACCCACCCGTTTTTGACCCTCAGCCTGTTCCTGGACTACTCTTCTGCCTGATCCCAATCTACAACCACCCGTGTTTGACCCTCGGCCTGTTCTTTGACTACTCTTCTGCCAGACCTTGCAGCCACTCGTGATTGATCCCTTCACTTGTTTACTGACCACGCTGTTGTTTCATCCTTGTCTGCTCATCCGCTACTGTACCCCGGCTTGCTCACACCCTGGTGGGGCAAACTTAAGGACTGCGACCTGGTACTAGCTTGCAGCTAAATCCATCTCCACCATCAGGAGCTCTGGGGAAAACCAGCTAGTACTTAAACTCCGCACCTCAGGGGAGCCTGTATTATCTGCCAGAAGTGACTGCCTGAATACCTGTCCTGCCACTGCTATAGCTATTGGCCTCTGAGCCTGACTCCAGATCGTGACATACATTTTGCAAGGGTCTCAAATGAGTGTCAAGCTGCTGAGACAATATTCCCTGATTTTTTTTCCCCTTTTTTTTTAATGAAAATGGCTGTGAATGAAATGCTTGTAAACATGAGTTACCGCGTCTGACAGCGTTTAAAAGCTGTTACAGGCATTGGCGTTTCGAATGCCTCTGAACATCCGTCTGAACCCATTTGTTTTTTATTTATTTTTTCGGAAAGGTTTCTAAACTCAACTGCCTAGAAACTACTATAAATGATCCTGTACATGTACTGATAAGATAGCATAGAGGAGAGATCGGGGATCCTGTGTACATGTACTGATAAGATAACATAAAGGAGAGATCAGGGGCGGCTGAAAAACACCCAACTGTTCCTAAACGTCCGTTTGACAACAGCATTGTACATGAGGCCTAAGACGATTTGTCTGGCTGCAAGGGTCTCAATGAATGCCAGGTTGCTGGGGCGAGACTGCGTGGTCACAAAGGTCTTTGACGAGTGGGAGGTTGCTCGAGACGGTATTGCGTGGTTGCAAGGGTCTCGATGAGTGTGGGGCTGCTGAGACGGTACTGCGTTTGCAAGGGTCTCAACAAGGGTGTCAGGCTACTGAGATGATTTTTCATGGTTGCAAGGGTCTCAACAGGTGTCAGGTTGCTGGGCCAAGATTGTGTGGTGGCAAAGGTTTTTTTTTTTCATTTTTATATTTTTTTTCTTCTTTTTGCGTAGTTATATATTTTCTTTTTGCATTTTTTTTATATATTTTTTTTCATTTTTGCGTTTTTTTTTTGCGTTTTTTATATATATATATATATATATATATATATATATATATATATTGCATTTTGTAAGGGTCATGTGTTGCGTTTTGCAAGGGTCTTAACCAGGGTGTCAGGCTGCTGAGATGATTTGCATGGTTGCAAGGTCTCAATTAAAGCAGGGGGTTCACCCTATAAACAAGAAAAACATTTATTTTTTCTTCTAGCATAAAATCAGGCATTGTAGCGCGAGCTACAGTATGCCTGTCTCGAATTTTTTATCCCCGTACTCACTGTGTAATCGTACATAGACGATTCCGACTGCCCACGGGGAATGGGCGTTCCAATCCAGACGGAAGGTGATTGATGGCCGGCTCTGGCGCGTCACGCTTCCCCGGAAATAGCCGAAATAGGCTTGGCTCTTCACGGTGCCTGCGCATAGCCTGTGCGCAGGCGCCGTGAAGAGCCGAGACCTACTCCGGCTGTCTTCGGGGAGCGTGACGTGCCAGAGCCGGCCGTCAATCATCCTCCCTCTCCATAGGCACGCCCATTCCCCGCGGGAGTCGGAATCTATAATGTACCAGTACACTGTGAGTACGGGGATAAAAAATTCGAGACAGGCATACTGTAGCTCGCGCTACAATGCCTGATTTTATGGTACAATGTTGACACTGAGGGTGAACTACCGCTTTAATAAGAATTGGGTTACTGAGAAAGGATAGAAACACCTGGTTTGTTTGTATCTTTAAGCGAGCAGTACAAGGTAGAAAGACAACGTCCGTTTGATTTGTAGGTTCCTTGGGGCCACTAACTAACGATATGGGAGACAACGAATGGTAGCAAATTGATAAGACATAAAGAATGTAATAACAAATCTTACAGTGGGCCATGCGAGTGAGTTCGCGGCGGACTGTGGCTGGAGTGAAACATATCAGGAAGGTGTAGCGTAATGCCGTGCATGAGGCAAAACAACAAGGTTTGGTGTAGAAAATAGAACGCTAGAAGTGCGTATGAATAATTTGTAAGCTCCACTGCGGGAACCGAACATATGGTACGGGTGACACCACGGGTGGCCACGAATTTGACATGACAAACAAGGTAACGAATCCTGCCTGGGACAGTGAACGTGCGACTGGGTTTGCTTTGGACTGGAGCGGGTGTGCAACACATCCGAAGAGTGTGGTGTGGCGCCATGCATGACGCACAGGCATTAACTTTGGTAAATAAATGAGAGAAAAGAACCATGTACAATTTGTAAGTTCCGCTGCGGGAACTAAAACACACAGCATGGGGGAAACAACAAATGGCAATGGTAGAAAGTATGCAATGTATCTGATACAAAACGGCTGTAAAGAGAAATAACTGATACAAATCGGTTATATAATGCATCGGTAGTAAGGAGTATTGAACAAATCTGATACGAATTGGTTGTAGAGTGTATGCTACCCCTTGCTTTGAAACCAAACACCTACCAACCACCCATCCCCCCAGGCTAATCAAGTGCAGACAAGGCACCAGGTGGGTCTAATTACCACCTCAATCTGCCAAAGAACCCATACAAACAATACATGCTAATCTCCAAATGAATGAGACGGCAACCCCATGGACAGTGAATTTTATAACCAGTGAAGCCTATGGCGAGTGATATCAGACAACGACCGACAGTGGCTTGGAGGCTTGGATTTACAAATGAATCGTATGTTTGGCAGGAGGAAGTTACAAATGTACCAAGCCTGTGCCAAATGATGTTGGAACATGAGCAACAATAACTCAGAGGCAGGTTTTTTACAAAAGGGATGCAGCATAGGAAGCATAACGAATTGCAACATTGCACATGATACGAAAAGGTTTGAATACTACCTGCGACAGTAAGCGGGAACCGCCAACGAAGACCATGAAGGGAGAGGCCGCAATGCGCTTGTGATTGAATGCGCAGACTCACGGAAGCTGGGAAGAGTCGGCCCAGTGACGTGTAGTACTGCACACTGAACCGACAAAGAGCATGTGTGAGTGGGCTGCTTAAATACCCTCTGGGCTCCTCCCATAAACTCAGGCCACCATATTGGCCTTCTAATTTTACTAAAAGTATCTTGCCAAAAATAAAAATCATATTGCAAGGAATGCCTTTAAAGTGGTTGTGAAGGCTGAGGGTTTTTCACCATTATGCTTTCTATGCATGAAGGTAAAAAACCTTCAGTATGCAGCTTCCCTGCAGCCCCCTAAATACATGTCTGAGCCCAATGTGTGCGAGAGCTGCTGATGTCCTGGCTCTTTGCCTGCTTATTGGCTGAGTCACAGCAGCAGGAGCCAGTGAGGAGCGACTGGTGGGCCTCGTTCTGTGTGTCTTATGGACACATAAAGCGGGAATCAGGAGTGAACACACATTAGTGCCTCAATGGCAAAAGGCTTGCTTTGGGGGCACTTGGCAGAGGGGAGGAGCCAGGAGCACCGGCGGGAGGGGGGGACCCGAGAAGAGGAGGACCAGGGGCTGCTCTGTGCAAAACTACTGCAGGTAAGTATAACATGTTTGTTTTTAAAATCCACTTTAATGTCATTTCTAGCTCAGGAGCATTGGAAAAACTGGGCATATAATCATAGATTACTGCAGACTAAACTGGAAAGCTGATTTTTTATTTATTTTTTATATTGAATGCTACAAAATTATTTTGTTGTAAACATGTTTTAGCATTTTTTTTTTTTAACAACGTGGAGTTTTCCTTTAGGTCACGATACTCAGTTGACCCTACCTGTAAGCATCATTCTTTAGCAGATTTGAAGCACAGGAACATGTGAAATGTAGAATGTATGTAAAACCTCTACTGTATCAGACCTGCTACATATTAACAAGTGGAATTCTTTATGGCAAATATGGAACAGAATCCAACCAGCCATTGTCAGTCTTCTCAAGTTTTTTATTTTTCTTCTCTCCGGCGACACCTCCTATCATTATTGTTACTTTACAAGCACTGACAGGTTCTGTATGAAAGACTACATTTGCTCGGGATGTCTTGCTTCTTGTACAACAATGCCCTGTAGATCTTGCCAGAAGTGGAAGTGCTAGCATCCCAAGTGAGAGAACAAAGGCAGCTTTTACAAGAAGACAGGGAAATATCTTTTATGTTTTCCTACATATACTTGTTTATTTGTGTAGTGTAGATTTTAAGATTCTCAGAAAAGTATTACACAAACTAAAGCATGTTCCTTCACCCAAGCGTAATCTGTTGGAGAGGATAATACTGACTTAAAAGTGAAGTAAGGGATTTTTTTTTTCTTAAGAAACATACTTGTCTAGGTGGTCGGACCAATGCTGCATCTGTCCCAAGCCAGCTATAAGACTGAGCCCTGAGCAATCAAAGAATGCTGATCACTCTGGTCTTTGTGCTCTAAGAGCAGAGAGCTGATGACTGTCAGTCACTGGCTCTCTGCTCCGTCCCACCCTCCATGTGCTCACTGGAGCACTGCACTGTGGAGGGGACTGCAGCAGCCAATTCAGGCATGTGGGCAGATCTCGACCATATTGTCGCAATCTTGCCCCAGCCTGGACCGGTATTGTGATGTCAGCCGACAGCGGGCTTCAGCCTGCTGTCTTCTGAAAACAAGACACAGGAGTGCAGAACAAACTGCACTCCTGTGATCCACTGGATACGCTTTGGCTGTACTCTTCCTTTAATATGGATGTAATATACAGTAAAACTTTGGAGTGAGAGCATAATTGAGAGAATAATTTGTTCTGGAAACATGCTAGTAATCCAAAGCACTCGTATATCAAAATCAATAAATCAAATTTTCCCATAAGAAATAATGGAAACGCAGATAATTCATTCCACAACTATTTATTCATAAGCAATGTGATAGGTTGTATAACCATAAAATGTACATCCGCAAATGGAAGCATCCACAATGGGATTAGAAGCACAATCCAGTTACATTTTATTGAAGGTACAACATTTAGCAACTCACATGGTTGATGAATAAAAGAGGCACATCTAAGTATGCAAACATCTGGGTTAAAGCTGTCCATCCTCCATACCGCCAGCTCTCACCGCTGTCAGCCTGCAATTGTGACCGGGAAGACTACCCTGCAGTAGGGCGATCTGAAATTGAGGCTTGAAGAGATTGTGGAGTGCAGTGTGGAAGGGAGGATGTTGATGGTGGTGTGGAGGACAGTCTATGTGAACAGCTTTACCCCGGATACCTGCATACTTAGATGTGCCTGTTTTAATCATCAACCATGTGAGTTTCTAAATGTTGTTCCTTCTGTAAATGTAACCAAATAGCTACACTTAGAGGTGCCTCTCTTCTCTTTATACTCAGTTGTGACATGACGCTACTTGTATATAAAAAAAATTGCTCGTTTATCAAGTCAAAATTGTCAAATTTTTATGAATTTATTCTAAATAACGAATTTCGATCATAAAAAATGACCTGAAAATAAAAAAAATAAATTAAAACAAACATTTTTTTCAGCAGTGCATACGAATGGCCATGACAATATTAGGATTTCTGTGGATGAAAAATGATAAAATATTTCTCTTGCACTGTGGGTCATTATGTTGGCAGGAGTTAGGACACACACCCACTTGGATACAGGATAGCAGTGATGTATATACTTAGCACCATTGACCCTGACACTAGATGTGATACATGTCAGCGCACAAGTCATAGTGCACTAACAAATGTAAGTGTTTAATTGGCATCTTAAATAAAATGCTTTTGTGGGATTCTTTTTTTTCTGAATATGATACTTGAATATCAACATTTTTGAGATTCTCTATGGTGAATTAACCCCTGAAGCATAATTTTAGCTTGTCTTATATGAGTCCAACAGAAAAGGTGAGCACGCACTTTGGGGGATACTAAGGACTAGGGGGTGACTAAACAATGGTCACACCGTGAAAATGTTTTAGGCAGGCATGAAAAAAAGCTGTATATTAACCCCTTTGCGTCTAAGGGTAAAACGAAACATAGGGGAGGGCTTCACAATGACTGATCACTGTGATAGCAAATCAGAGGCTATCACAACAATCAGATGACCCCAAATTGGATGTTTCCAGTCCGATCCGCAAATGTGCAGCCCCACGGAAAAAAGTTTAGTCCAGTGGGGCCGCATATTTGCGTACGGTAAGCGTGAAGGGATTAAGAATGCTTTTAGTAATGGGAGTGTTAAAGGTTAATTTTTACCAATTAACCACTTGGGTCAATTGATAAAAAAGTTTTTCTTTTTTTACTATTTAGCAGTCATGCAACACTGTACACAAATGCATTTTTTTTATAATTTTTTGCACACTTATAAAGCTTTTTTTTTGGTAGTATTTGATCACCACTGTTTTTCTTATTATTTTGTGATAAAAACAAAAAAAGACCAAAAATTTCGAAAAAAGAAAAAACAATATTTTCAACTTTCTCTTATGAAACACATTCAATAAAATCAAATTTCTTCATAAATTTAGGCAACGTGGATTCTGCTACTGTACATGTCTGTGCTAAAAAAAAAATCTCAATAAGTATATATTGATTGGTTTGTGTGAAAGTTAAAGCATCTACAAACTATGGTTTATATATAAACAATTGATCAATTGTGATGTAATGACGACCTATCTCATTACGTGAGGCTCTATAAATGCCAGGGCAGTAAACATACCTCCCAAATTTTTGGAAAGTAGACAGTCTGAGCCATTTAATTAGAGGCATGGCAAGACCTTTGAAGCTGTATTTTTTTTTGTCAAAAGTTTTTTGAAAATGAAGAAATTGAATAAAATGTGTTTTCCCCCATTTTTTTTCTTACATAGTGTCACCAGTGCAGTACAGCTTCATCATAATACTGATGTAGCAGTGATCCTTGTGAAAGCAATGCTTTGTACTGTTATGAATGGGTTACATTCATAACTACTGTGATAACTAGTGTTCTGTCATTGACTACAGCTAATCACATGTTACTCTATGTTGTGATTGGCCTAGGCAACATGTGATGGATGTGGGCCAATCACAGCATAGGAAACACAGCTGTTAATTCATTTAAAACAGCTTTGTTGACATTGTAATCATGTGATCACAAAGCGAAAACATGATCACCACGCCACTGGTACCGGAATCCACGGCAGGAGTGTTGAACTGTGTGCCCTTAACCCAGAACAGGTTGGATGATGTTCATGCACGTCATCCAGCTTGCCTGTGCCGTCTGCATGCTGTAAAAGTACTGTGGGTGGTTGACAAGTGGTTAACAAAATGGAAAGTAAATGAACAGAAGAGAAATTTAAAGCAAATCAATATTTGATGTAACCACCCTTTGCCTTCAAAGATCGTCAATTATTTTAGGTAAACTTGTATACAGTTTTTAAAAGAACTTGACATGTAGGCTTTTTTTTGACATGTAGGCTGTTCCAAACTTCTAGGAGAACTAACCACACATCTTCGTCACTCATTATTGTACTGCTCTCTACCCCTTCCGCGAACAAACTGCCTCCTGCTACAGCCTAATATTTCAAATTTTGACTCATCAAAAGAGAATGTGATAACGTCATATATGATGAAACATATGAGGGCGGAGCCACGCACTGACGTCACCGCGTTAAACGTGAACCCGGAATCACGGGTGTACGTTTGTTTTTAGCATATTTTTCTGTGTATTTTATATTGTATCTGTGTATACGTTACACGTTTTTTTAAAATAAATCTGAGTTTTTACTGTACTTCACGATCTGGAGCCTCTGGGTTTTTATTTCTCTGTGGTTTCCTATGGGATGCTGAGTCTGAGAACGGATTGCTCCGAAGAGATAGCCACCTGTGTAAACTCGGTGAGGATCGGCTGGAAGTGGAGCAGCTTATAGCCCCTGGGATTTTCCATCATTGGATCAGGTGGATTTCATGCCTTTTTGACCCCATCTAACAGGGGGTCCAACTAATCTGGTAAGAGTAACTACTTACCTTTTTTCCTGGTGTGATTCTGAGGAATTCCTCCTTTCAATCAATTTGTATCTGAATCGGTGGTGGATTGTTTTTTCATTAATTTTTTCACTGTTTGGATTAATTTTGAAATCAGACATTTTTTCACTTATTGATGTTTGAATTTATTTATTGATTCTGGATTTTTTGATACTAGTCTACCATTTAGAAGGACAATTTATTTATATATTTCTTAATTCATATTCACTTTATATATTTTGTTATCTATATATACATTTTCATTTAATGACTGTGTTTTAACCTACATTTGAAATGGATGATCATTGGCACCTGCTTGGTATAACTGGTTAATCGTACACCTGACTCTAATCCTACAAAATCCCTAACTTTGTGCAAGTGTACAAATCATGCAAGTGTATAAACTCACCCACAGCAAATAATGACTTGATTTCGATTCTTCTTCTCTTTTCTCATTTTGCATGTTGTAAATTGATAAAAATATAGATTTTTTAAAGCATTCTTACTTTACAGCATTTCTTCACAGCTGACTAAAACTTTGCACAGTAAGGTATTTTAACAGCATCACAATTGTATGGCATTGGGATGCATAAGATTAATTGTCATTGTGGACTGTTTGCTCTGAAATGCACTACTGCACTTTGTGTTTTGTGGAGAGTTTAATTTTTATGCAGAGATCTATGGTCATCGAGCAGTTTATATGTGATGAATTTACATGAATGTGATGATTTGTATATTCATGTGGATTACATTTTTTATTATTATTATTATTATTATTATTATTATTATTATTATTATTATTATTATATTTTTATTGAATTTCCAATATACCAAAATTTAAAAACATCTTTCATAAACATTATGGTATTTATTTAAATGAAGTTACATAGTAGGAAGAAGTTAAGGCTAGTACACATGGGAAAAATATCAGCATTGGTTGGTTCAACAGAAACTGGCTGACAAATCAGCTAGTATGTACAGCAGCCTGTCCTACAGAAGCTGGCCTTACAACCGGCTTTTATTGAACAGGCATGCTGAAAAACCTACTTAGTTACTATAACGACCTCTCATTTTTTTGGTTCAGCCCGCTGGGTTGAAGGAAATGGAGACTTCTGGTGTGTACCTAGTGTAGCACTAACCCCCGAAGGAGCTGCTGAGTATTTTTGGGTGGCATGTTACCTTTACCTTCTCGCTGTCCAGGGTGATAAAAGAGAGTCTGAAGAATTCCAATGTCCACAAGATACACTTCTTTTTCTAGGATTTATTTGCAGGACTTAGTAGAAAAGGAGTTGGAGGGGTGGAAGGATAAATAGGTAGGTAGGTTCAGGTGTATAGTCTCAAATAAAAAAACACTCCTGCTTCCAGCAAACAGTTCTCATCGCCACTCTAGCCAGAGTGGGTATTGCTCACCCGAATAGGTCCTTCTCACTGGCCGAGCAGTCGGGATGGCGCACGGAATAAAGTACAGTCTCTGCCACAGACCTTCCTTTATGAGGAGACACTTTTGGTCCAGAATCCTCTGCCACAGGATTCAACACCCGGATCTCTCCAGATTAACTTTAGTAGAGCTTAGATCTGACAGGCGATCACCATCAAGCCTCTCAGTGTATGGTGCATCCTTCGATAAAGTCTCCAGGCCTTCTCCCAAGATACCAGCCTCTTGCATGGTCCTCTCCAGGATAGGTCCTCCCCTGGCTTCCTTCATCAAGTGGCTTCCTCCCAGAGGACAGACAGCACAGGATCACCTTGAAAATGCAGACCCAGTCTGACTACTGGGCCTACCAAGCTAAGCCGCAACCCGGACCAGCGTGGATTCCAGAACACGCACCCCAGGCCAGGCGGGCCACGAGGCGCGTGGGACAACAGACCGACGACCTCGCCCCAATGGCGTCTGTCCCTTAAGTACCCCTCCCCAGCATGCACAGTGGGACGATCACTCCCACTGATTTGCTGCCGAGGAGGACACCCAATACACCCTGACTCTGCTGCTGCCACCCTTGGCCTGGGATGGTAACAACACCCCCAGGAGAACAATGGTGGTTACTCCCAGCGCAGCCATGGCTGGAACAGAGGCTAAATTGCCCATAATTACACTTGTCTGAGCCAAATAACAACTCAGGCCCCCTCTAAATTTACAGCAGCGCCTGTTCAACAGGAGCAGGGCACTACACTAGCATTAGAGTGCTGCACTCATTTCAGTTATAATATAGTTTTGGTGGATGACCTCCTCATGTCAAAATGTCACAAATCTCACATCAGCATAACATAATCCAACTACACCAACAACCATATACTTATAACAATTATAAAAATTTGTTTTAACTAAACAGACAGACCTTAGATCAGGGGTGCCCAAACTTTTGAATAGCAAGAGCCACTTAAGCGACTTAGTAACCAGTCACGGGCCACAATGAGCAGATGACAGGTCCACGTCCACTCTGCTTATGCAAAGCGAACACAGACAAAGCCCACTCTACTCTATGGACCCTCTCACCTGATCAAATGGAAGGGAACAGATCCAATTCTGTTTTTTTAGCAGATTGGATTGGAAGTAGGCAGGTGTAAACGGACACAAGTCTGTTTACAACTGCCGCTCCATAGAGGTGAATGGAGGGTCTGATTGGGTCAGACAGATCATGTTAAAGGGGCCTAAGGCTACTTTTGCACTGATGGTCTACGATATACCCACAATGTGGATGCAGCGCAGTGCACCTGTGGTTTTTCTGTGGGTTAGCTTACTTTGTCATATAATTCTATCATATGATGCAGGTGTGGTGCACATTCTGAAAGTGCACCAAACCCACAGGTAAAACCAGAAGTCTATGGCTCCAGTGCAGGTAAGCCGCAGGTGCACTTCCCTACACCTGCTTATCAGTTTGAAAGCAGCCCAGTAACCACTGCAGAACAGATATGTCCATATATACGCTGTGATTTTAGCAATAAACTTGCTGTGCCAGGCAGAGTGCATTTGGTATCACTTATGACAGAAGGCGGTGCTATACAGGAAGCATTGGCTTATGTGGCTCTGCTCCGCAAGCCACTTGCTTTCTCTACCGCTGGCTTCATTCACAACACTGATGTTCTGACATGGCGGGTAGGCAACCTGCAATCTGGGCTTGCCAACCCGCCATCCCAGAGCAGGAGGTCTCGGGCCACATCAGAGGGCTCCGTGAGCCCCAGGCCACAGGTTGGGAATCCCTGCCTCAGATAATAGTCCTCAGAAGACACAGCTAGAAGACTTCCATCAAGAAAACGAGCTAGGGTGCAATTTTTTAGCAGGTAGACAATTTTTTTTCTGGGATGAATGCAGTGGACCACATATTGTAGCTACTTTTTTACCAACATCAGAAATCTACAACTAGCCAAAGCTAGTATTCATTCATAAATGCACAAAAAAAATCCCTGTTTTTCTTGGTAATACAGTGGTAAATGTTAACATTAGAGCAAAGTAAAATACTTTTCCAAAATGTAACCAGCCTTAATTTCTATTACTTGAGATTTGACCTAATAATGGAGGTTAATATGTTAACCTTGCAGTTTTGTGACTTGTGGCATTCATTTTGCGAGTCTTTTTCTTTCTCGCCAAAGGGGATTTATTAGAATTCACTACAATTCTTTGTCTTGGGTAAGAACATAAAAGAGAATGCTTGGCTGTGAAAGTATTCAGCATGAAGAGAAACTGAATAAACATTATAGGATTGTTGATATTAACTAGAATAAAATGTCACACCAACTGGGAAAAGACTATTTTCATATAAAATAATATTTGCAGAGAGGAATATAATGGTGTCCTTGATTACAGCAGAAAAAATAGTCTATACAATATGCAAATATGCACAGCCGAAAACGCAAGTAAAGGGCAAATAAACAGAGTAAAAGTTTTGTAATTGAAGAGAAAGGTTCATTGTTGCTTGAATGTTAAACTGTAAGTTTATTTATTGTTTTGTATTAGTAGAAAACAGTTGCTCATAATTTGTATGTACAAAAGATGCTGTAAAGGTGAAAGTAAACATTAATGATACCGCTTGTAGTGATATAAATATCTGCTGTCTCTTCATTGCCACTTGCTTTTTTTGTAGTTTTGATCTGTAGAGAAAATTTTGAGAAATGTATTAACATACTTAGACTACATGGGGGATTATGGGGAGGTGATCAAAGAAGACTAAAGGGTCTTATACTATTTAGATATGACAGACCTAAAAGTGATACTAAACTCTGATTTAAAATAATATAGTATATATATATATATATATATATATATATATATATATATATATATATATGTGTATATATATATATATATATATATATATATATATATATATATATATAATCGTATATATGTGTATATAAAGTATACATTTTTAACTCAGAAAGGAATTTTTTTAAGCTGAGTATACACGTTGTTTTTATTTTGTTCACCCAGCAGGTCAAATTAAGATAAAAAAAACTCCCAGATCCCCCCAAAAAAACTCACACGAATGATGTTGATGCAGGAATCTCCCCCCACTGTGTCTTTGTATTCTGGCAGTGGATAATCCCCCCCACCAGCAGAATACACAGATCAGCACTGCACCCATTGGTTGCAAGCACTCATTGAGTGCTGGTTTTCCTGCATGATTGTTAGACAGAAGCCAGTCTCCTAAAATACTTCTATTGAACAAACAGCGTTGCACCCGGATCGGAATTTGGCCGGCTCCTGCTGAACATGTACTGAATTGGAACATGTATACCCAGCTTTACACTCAGCCTCCTCCAAATTCCTTTATTTTTTGCTGGTGTGATCAGACTTTCTGTTAGAAGGTGGCTAGATTGGCTCTTCATAGTTCCACTCTTGCTCTTCCAGATAAGCTAGGCAGTATGGGCAATCAAATTTGTATTGTGCCTAGAGCAGTGCACATGGCCACAACTAACATACAGTACAGTCCCACTTCCGGCTATCCATAGCTTCATCAAATCTGGCGGGCTGTGGAAGAAGGTGGGCAGGTTATAGCAGCCATATGATTGCTGATTGGCTGGGAGTCGGTCGGGGGGGGGGGGCGTACAATTTCTGCAGAGGCACAGATAGGATCATATTGGATTGGCTAACTCTCAGGCATCATCGGAACATCCTCAGCCACTCACGAGCGCTCATGGCACTTTCCATATGTGCCATAACCTAGATACACTACTGCTTTTACCTCCTTCCTGCCCAAGCCAATATTCAGCTTCCAGCGCTGTCACACACTAAATGACAATTGTGCGGTCATGCAACACTGTACCCATATGACATTTTTATGATTTTGTTTTCTCACAAATAGCGCTTTCTTTTGGGGATTTTTTATCACCACAGTTTTATTTTTTTGCTAAATAAACGAAAAAAAATGCAGAAAATTTAGAAAAAAAACACTTTTTTCTTTGCTTCTGTTATAAAATGTTGCAAATAAAAAGTCCTTCTTTATAAATTTAGGTCAAAATGTATTCTGCTACATTTCTTTGGTGAAAATTACCCAAATCAGCGTTTATTATTTAGTTTGTGGGAAAGTTATTAAGTCCACAAACTATGATATATACTGTATATCTGAAAATTGATCAATCCTAATGTACTGACACCCTCATCTCATTTCTTGAGGCCTGAAAGTTCCAGTACAAATACCCCAAAATGACCCCTTTTTGGAAAGTAGACAGTCCAAGGTATTTAGTAATACAATTATTTGGAAAAGAAATTGTACTGTATATATACTTTTTTTTTTACATTATTTTTACATACTGTCACCAGTGCACCAGTGCAGTACATAATTATCATATAACTGGTATGGCAGTACCAGGGACACTGACTGGTTACAGTAAGAAAAAAAAAAGTTTATTTTTTTTATTACATCTGTTTTCTATCTTTTATTTTTTTACGTATTTTTTTTTTTGTTCTGAACACACAGCAACCATAGCAATACAGTGTTATCATAGTAAAAAAAAACATAGTAGGATTTTTTTCTTTTCACATTATGGTTGCATATACCAATGCATTTCATTGGTACACGCAACCATTTTTGCTGAATGAAACAAGTTAATTTAGTGTATTTTGTTGTGATAAGCTGTGATTGGTCAAAGCTAATCACATGGTACAGATGGGCTGTGATTGACCTGTCTGTACCATGTGTTCACTGTGACCAATCACAGCTAGCAACACATTTTTATACAATGGATAGCATGAAAATAAGCCATCCATTGTTTACATTTGTCATGTGTTCTGCTATGATTGGTCACAGCAATCACATGACACTGGCAGCGTGCTGGTGCAGTGATCAATCATCAGCTGTGTCCAGTGGAAACAGCCAGTGACAGATTCCGGCCATGCGAGAAGCACATTTTTGGAGGCCGTCTTATGACGTTCTCTTAGAACAGCAGTTCTTCCGCCTGGACCTAATTTTCATATACTCTGGGTGGGAATCTGTTATTGGTTCCCGACTGGCGCATGCCAATGTACGTCGACAGAATAGCATGGCTGTGCAAATGGGCGTACAGGTACGTCCCCTTTAATTTGCGAGCCGTGTGGTCGCGTCGCGCTTGTGACCCTGCTGTGACCTCCGTGACCGCGCCTGAGGGACCCACGGACACGATTGCCACTGGTGTCCTGCGATCAGGTCAGAGAGCTGAAGAACGGGGAGATTTTAGTGTAAACACAACATCTCCCCATTCTGCCTAGGGGACACTGTCACTGATCGTGTTCCCTGTCATCAGGAACAACGATCAGTGACGTGTCATGACAAACCATGCCCCCTAACAGTTACAATCACTCCTTAGGACACACTTAACCCCTTCATCCCCCCTACAGGTTAACCCCTTAACTGACAGTGTAATTTTTACAGTAATCAGTGCATTTTTATAGCACTGATCGTTGTAAGAATGACAATGGTCCCAAAAATGGTGTCAAAAGTGTCTGCCATAATGTCGCAGTCACAATAAAAATTGCTGATTACTAGTAAAACTAGTAAAAAAAAAATATTAATAAAAATGCCATAAAACTATCCCCTATTTTGTAGACGCTATAACTTTTGCGCAAACCAATCAATAACTGCTTATTGTGATTTTTTACCAAAAATATGTAGAAGAATACGTATTGACCTAAACTGAGGAAAAAAAATGTTTTTTAATATATTTTTGGGGGATATTTATTATAGCACAAAGTAAAAAATTTGGATTTTTTTTCAAAATTGTCGCACTATTTTTGTTTATAGCACAAAAAATAAAAACCGCAGAGGTGATCAAATACCACCAAAAGAAAGCTCTATTTGTGGGGGGAAAAAAGGACGTAAATTTTGTTTGGGAGCCACATCGCACGACCACACAATTGTCAGTTAAAGCGACGCAGTGCCGAATCCCAAAAAAATGCCCGGTCTTTAACCAGACAAATGGTCCGGGGCTTAATTGGTTAGATAGGTATTCTACAGTACTTTTTTTATAACAGTATCCAATCCATTTTTTATTATCTTAAAGGTAAAAGGATAATGTTGCCTATTTCTGCATAAGTATAGCTTTTGTGGAATTAGGGCAGCACAGTGGTTAATGGATAGCACTTCCACCTGGGATCACTGGGGTTATTGGTTCAAATCCCAGCCATGGCACAACCTCCCGCACTCAACATGCTGGTAGACATGTGCACACTGAAAAATTTTGTTTCAGAATTTCGTTTTCGTCCAAAAAATACATTTATTTAGTTACTCCCAAAATTTGTTGCCTTCGTCCGAAAATTCAAATGAATTAAGGTCGAATCTGTCATTGAAAGCTTATGGTGTCTGTCGAATGTTCTAAGAATCAATGGAGCAACTAAAAGATTTGACGCCGGAATCGTACATTTCCGGTCGAATGTTCCACCTTCAAGCTATAGAAGAATTCTAATGTTGTATGACACTAGTAATAATTATATTTTTTAATTGTTTTTACTAGTCAACAAACATTCAAATTCTTCTATAGCCCTATGGGCCGAGCATTTGACCGGAAATGTACGATTGGGGCGTCGTACTGTTTAGCTGCTTGTCAAATCTTCTTAGAACTTTCGAAAGACACCATAAGCATTCAATGACAGATTCAATGTTTGTATGTTTTTCACTGTTTCGCCGAATCTACGTCGTTCATGTCGAATGGTCTACCCCAACGCTGTCAAATCTTTTCTCTCTATGTCGAATCTTTCCTCTCTATGTAGAATAATCTTGGACTAATAGAGTTTAGGTTAGGCACATTCGACCACAGGATCGATAGACACAGATTGTTATTGTCACCATCATGTCGAATCTCTTATCTATATCGAACTGTTGTAGCCACGAAAACAAAAATAAAGCATTTGTTTTTATGTCGGATCTTTCGGATTTCGGATTCTGCACGTTTGTTTTCGTTTGGTAAAATACCTGAAATTCGGAAGAAAATGCATTCGGACGAAAATGAATGCACATGTCTACATGCTGGTAGGTTAGTTGGCCCCTGTCCAAATGGTCCTAGTATATGTATGAATGTGAGTTAGGGACATTAAATTGTAAGCTCCTTGCTGGCAGGGACTGATGAGAATGAACTATATGTATCTAATGTGCTGTGTAAATTGTTGGTGCTATATAAGTCCCTCTAATAATTAAATCAGCATGTTATTACTGGCACAAAACACAATCAGGATGTGAACATTTCAGAAAGTGAAATAATTTTCCAGAATTCATACCTATATGATTAGAATTGTTAAATGTGGTCTATTGCAACAGTTCCCTGTTGTCAATGATTTCTGTTAGCATGTTATAGGCTTTCTGCCTATGAAATAAAAGCCCAGATGTCCTAACAACCAACACATAGCAATGTTTATATCCTTATTTTATACTACTCATTATAATGCTGGCTTGATGAACCCTCTGTAAATGGCATACTAAGAATACAAAATAAAAAAAATGTACTCAACATATTTTTACTGATAACATGAACACTTTCAATCAATCTAATGAAAAAAAAAAATCCAACTACCTTCATACTCATGAGAAGTGTGTTCCAATACAGCAGGTGTCCATACACACACGTACATCAAAGCTGAGCAACTCCAGAGAGACTGTTGTGAGCAACATCAAAGCAAGCTTTCAGTTACTGGTTGGAGATCACTGCTCAGGATTCCCTCTTGTCTGAGACACTCCACACAGACAGAGCTTTTCTAGCTTTTGAGTAATAGAGCTATTTTTTCCTAGTTTCTAATCTCTCTCAGCTTGCCTGAAAGATATATATATATATATATATATATATATATATATATATATATATATATATATATATATGAAAATATATTTTACTTTAGTCATAGGACAGTCTTCTATTGTGTGTAAATAAATCTGCGATGTCTGAATATCTCTTTGATGATCCTAGTTTTAATATTCTCAATATTGTTTTTATGGGCAGGGCCGTTTAAGACACTGGAGGGCCCAGAACAAACCATTCGTAGGTCCCTTACAGCTTTCATAGTATACAAGAGATGTGGTCAGGATTATGTAATGTGCAGGATTATGTAATGTAAGAGCTGCTTGGAGTATGTACTGTTTAGCACAGCATACAGTGTGGAGTGGTCAAGCATTTTATAACATACAGTATAGCATACAGAGTGGATCAGTCAGGAGTGTGCAACATACAGTACAATGTACAGAGCATAGTGGTTTGGAGTATGTAGAGTACAGTATAGGGCATATAGAGGAGCACTCGGGAGTTTGTAAGGTATAATGCAATATACAGAGTGAGGTAGTCAGTAGTAGGTTGTCAAAAAAGGGGTAGAGAAAGGAAGCGCCACCTAAGTGCAGTAGTAAAGAGGTTCTTTTAATGACACATTGTAAAAAACACACTTACAAGAAGGTAAGGAAAGAAGGCTCATCTGTAACATCCTGTAGTCCTCGTCCCGGATCCATGGGCTGCTTTAGAAGTGAAGAAAGCAGATTGTGTGGAGTCTTCAGGCCTGTCCTGTGGCCTTCAGGATGTAGTCTGTTCCAGCCTCACAGGTCACGTGACAGGTCACGTGATTACTTCCCAGGAACACTTCCGGGAGGAGGGTCAAACAGGGAGAACAAAGGCTGATTGGGCTACGCGCTTGGAGCCACTGCTCCTTCTATTGGCCTGATGGTGAGCTATAGAGGCTGGTGCTTTTATGCTTATGTCGGTGCAGTGGGACTACAGGTCCCAGTGTGGCCCAAGATAGCAGCAAACTAACAAATAAATATGATGGCATAAGTAGAAAAGCTGGATAAAATACTATAAAAGACGTGTAAAAAAAACATGTACATAAAAACTGGGGTGTGTTTTTTTTTTTTTTTTACACGTCTTTTATAGTATTTTATCCAGCTTTTCTACTTATGCCATCATATTTATTTGTTAGTTTGCTGCTATCTTGGGCCACGCTGGGACCTGTAGTCCCACTGCACCGACAGATGAGCCTTCTTTCCTTACCTTCTTTTAAGTGTGTTTTTTACAATGTGTCATTAAAAGAACCTCTTTAATACTGCACTTAGGTGGCGCTTCCTTTCTCTACCCCTTTTGTTTACCACAGAGTCAGCTCTCTGAGGACAGCAGCCGCCATTGAACAGCCACATCACCTGCATTTTTAACCATTGAACTGCCTGTTACTACTATTTCCAATGGACTAATCACCATACTCCTACCCATATATGTACTTTGTATCTGCGCTGACAGTTACCTCTCCTACAGTAGTAGGTTGTGTACAGTGTATAGAGTGGTGCAGTGAGCAAAATATAACATATAGTAGAACATACTAAGGCCGCATACACACGATCAGTCAAAACCGATGAAAACGGACTGAAGGACCTTTTCATCGGTCCAGACCGATCGTGTGTAGGCCCCATCGGTCAGTTAACCTTCGGTCAAAAAAATTAGAACTTGCTTTAAAATTTTACCGATGGACTGATAACCGATAGGTTCAAACCGATCGTTAGTATGCAAAAGCATCTGTTAAAAACCCGCGCATGCTCAGATACAAGTCGACGCATGCTTGGAAGCATTGAACTTCATTTTTTTCAGCATGTCGTTGTGTTTTACGTCACCGCGTTCTGACACAATCGTTTTTTTAACTTATGGTGTGTAGGCACATCAGACCATCAGTCAGCTTCATCGGTTAACCGATGACAACGGTCCTTCGGACCGTTCTCATCGCATGGAACGATCGTGTGTACGCGGCCTAAGTGGTGTGGTTGCAGAATGTAATTTACAGTATAGCATACAGAATGGTACAGTTAGGAATATGTAATGTAGAGCACTCAGAGTGGTGTTGTCAGGAGTCTGTAACAAACAGAAAAACAGAACAACATACAAAGCCTGGGGTCAGGCAAAGATGGCGATGGTGCGCCTCAGCGTTTGCTTTTGCAGGCCCCATCTGATTGGTCTGCATGCGAACGCGAGCCTGCTCGCCCGATTGGTGTGCTGACGCATCACCTAGGAGGAGTCCTGGTGACGTCAGAGGTCACATGTGGGTCTGACGTTGCCGCGATGGTGCATATAAAAGGGCTGGCGTATGCAGCTGCAAACTGTCTAACACAACCAGACACATCCAAGCCACGAGCTGGTGCTCTGCTCGTGACTGGTGGATGGATACCTCCTCTGTTTCAAGACTTACAGGTAATCTACCTTATTTTAGGGACACTTGTCACCCTCTTCCATCAAACCCTACAATGATTTACCCCACTGATCCCAATGGGAAAGAGATATATACATAAATATTTTTTTTCCTTATACTTTATTAGATACCATTTTGATATACCCATTTGCCGAGATTCAGAAGCATTTGAACAAATGCTCTGAGCAACGTCTCCGCAGGTCTCTTCATCCATGGGATCCTCCTTTTTGGTTACACTTATTGGTTCTTGTGATTTATCGGATGTAGCCAGTTATTTATTAATCAATTTTTTAACTGTTTATTTACAACCTGGTTAGCTATTTGGGCGATGTGCCTAAACCACTCATGGTTTATCTTATTATATTTTACCCCTTTTTTTTGTTTAGGCTTTTTTGTGCACTATGGCCCTGATCTAGTCTAACGGTACCCCCCAGGTACCATTGGAATCCCCGGAGTGTAGGTCTCTACCAATCAGCAACCATCTGCATGTTGGTTTTCTTCACTGCTTTTAATTCTTCTTCATATAAAGTAATTCTTGTCTATGGTAAGTCTTCTTGGTGCCAGTTTTTGTGCATTGAACCATTGAACAACATTTTTTTCGGTATAAATTTAAATTATGTATATTTTTCCCAATACAATTGAATTTAATATTTTGCAGCTATGTCTTGCATGTATACTGTTGTTTATTGTATGTATTTACAAAAATTAATTATTTGTTTTCTTGATGTCTAGCATTGTTTGTCTAAAAGCTCCTGAGGAAGCTCTATGTAGCGCGAAACATGTTGAGCAAGTCCCAAAGTCAATGCTGTTAATCGATCTTCCTTATATACCTTCGGAGATCATCAACATTTTCATCGTATTGATGTTTTTTACATATACTTATTAATTGTTAAGAATAAAATTATTTTCTATTTTTCTACACTCCTTTGTTGTCTATTACATTTCTACCAGCACCATTTAAATAGTCCCTGGGGTCCCTTTGGTACCCTTCCTTCCTTTATCCTTATATTGTACATATGGGACGAGGTGCATGGAACTGATGAGTTTTTTTGTCCATAACCAATGATTTCCTGGGGTCAGAAGTAGTCAAAATACTGTAAAACCTAGAAAGTGAAGTTGTCAGGGAAATGTATCATACAGTACACAATACAGAGTTGTGTGCTCAAAACAATATAATGTACACTATAGCTTACAGAGTGGTGAGATTGTCAGTATGTAACATATCACAGTGTACAGAGTGGTCAGTAGTACATATTGTAAAGCAAAGGGACATTTGTTTTTAAATGACATAAAAAAAATCATTCATTTTAGTGTTAATATGCGATCTGAGGTCTTCTTGATCCCAGATCTCATATTTAAGAGGTCATGTCATGCTTTTTTTCTATTACATGGGATGCTTACATTCCTTGTACAGTAATAGGAATAAAAGTGACTCAATTTTTATTTTATGTTTTAAAAACAGTGTCAAAATAAAAAATGTACATTAAATTAAATAATCCCAATTTTTTTTTTTTAAAGTGCCCCGTCTCGACGAGCTCGCACGCAGAACAAACGTATACGAGAGCATCGCCCACATGAAACGATGTTCAAACCACACATGTGAGGTATTGCTGCGATTGTTAGAGCAGAAGCAATAATTCAAGTTCTAGACCTCCTCTGTAACTCAAAACATGCAGCCTGTAGAATTTTTTAAACGTTGCCTATGGAGATTTTTAAAGGTAAAAGTTTGTCGCCACTCCACAAGTAGGTGCAACTTTGAAGCGTGACATGTTGGGTATCAATTTACTCGGCATAACATTATCTTTCACACTATAAAAATAAATTGGACTAACTTTACTGGAATTTTTTAACCAAAAAAGTGTGCTTCCAAGACCACTGTGCAAATACGGTGGGACAAAAAGTATTGCAAAAACCACCATTTTATTCTCTAGATTGTTAGAAAAAAAATGTATATTATGTCATTTCTGAAAGAAAAAAAGTCATTTAAAACCGTACTCGCTGGACACTCCTATTACGGTAAAAGAAGTGACTGAAGTATTAAAATCATTCAAATCTGGAAAATCTCCTGGTCCGGATGGCTTTACTATAAGTTACTACAGAGAATTTTCTGAGTTGCTAAGTAAACAAATGACAAAAGTCTTTAATGCGGTGGGTCTGACTTCCACATTCCCTATGGATACCCTGAGAGCACATATTACGTTAATTCCAAAAGAGGGGAAGGACCCGGCGGATTGTGGAGGTTACAGACCCATCTCGTTACTGAACACAGATTTAAAAATATTTACGAAAATATTAGCAACCAGAATACAATCATGGATCCCCCAAATAATAGATTTAGACCAAGTAGGGTTCGTCCCCACGAGAGAAGGTAGAGATAATACAACAAAAGTTCTTAATTTGATTAATCAGGTAAATGATAAAAAAATACCGTGTGTATTTTTAAATACAGACGCGGAGAAGGCGTTTGATAGGGTAGACTGGCGGTTCTTATTTGAGGTGCTGAAACAAATAGGAATGGGAGAACGAATGATTAGCTGGATTAAAAGTGTTTATACAAACCCTCAAGCGGTTGTAAAGGCAAATGGGGTCCTTTCTGAACCCTTCAGCATCTTGAATGGTACTCGCCAGGGCTGCCCCCTCTCACCCCTTCTCTTCGTTCTCTCTTTGGAACCATTGCTTAATAGACATGTGCACAGCAAAAATTTTCGTTTATTTCTGTTTCGTTTCTGTTCGTTTATCGTGATTCGTAACGAGTCGTAATTTCGTAAGACGTTAGTTATCGTATTCGTACTCTTTAGTATTTTCGTAACACTCTTTTTTCCGTTTCCGTTTTTTTCTGTTAGTTTATTTTTCGTTGAATCGAGATTCGTATTTTCGTTATATTTTGTATCCTGCCGCGTTCGTATTTTTAAAATGATTTTATTCGTTCCTTCGTTTTTACGTTAGTTTAATTTTCGTTGTTTTGTTATTCGTATTTACATTATATTTTCCATCATGCCGCATTCGTATTTTCGTAAAGAAATATATTTTCGTTGCTTTATGATCATTCGTATTTTCATGTCTAATTTCCTTTGATTGTAAAAACGTATTTTTGTAGATTTTATTGCATTCGTAATTCTGTTAGAATACATTTTACGTTTATTCGACACACTACTCGTCGTAATTTTGTAATTCGGATTTTACTGTGATTGACTTGACTGTCTTAGTTAGCACACACACCCTGTCTAGAATGAAGTCTGACGTAGAAGAAAACTAAAATATGTCAGATATTACAAATACAAATCTAGAAATTAGATGCACTGCAGTCTAACACAGAAAAAGACACAATGAGCCAGGAGGTAATGAGAAAGAAGCTCATTGGGGGAAGGAACAAACCTCTTCAGAGGAAAGGGACAGCGCTCAGTGGCTATTGGTCAATGTCCAGAAATATTTCAGTACTAACGAAAGCTAATTTACATTATTTTGTATTTTCGTTGTTTTCATTTCAGTTTTCCGAAGATCCGTAATTTATTTTTCGTTAGTTTTGATTTTCGTTTTTTAGTCTTTGTTCGGCATTTCGTTTTCTTTTCGGTCTTCGAATATTAGTAAGTTTGCATTTTCGTTCATTTTGTTTTTCGTAATTTTTTTTTTTTTTGGGTTCGGTATTTTCGTTGTTTCTATGTTTTCGTTTCTTTCTTCTTTCGTATCTTCGTTGTTTTCCATATTCGTTATTTTTAAAATATCGTTATTAATTGCGCTAAACCATTCGTTCATTCGTATGTTAACGAATCAACTAAAATAACGAAAAATGACGGAAAACGTATTCGTAACTTAAAAAATTGCACATGCCTATTGCTGAACAGAATTCGCCTGAATCCGGATATACGGGGTATTAGGGTTGGGGAAGGAATACACAAGGTTTCTGCTTATGCGGATGATATGCTTTTTTCAGTAACCGAGCCTCATATTTCTCTCCCTACTTTGCTGAGTGAGATTGAGAAATATGGCACTCTCTCTAATTTAAAAATAAATCAGACTAAATCAGAGGCCATGAGCATGTCACTATCCCCTCTTTCCCGGGATTCCATTCGGGCGAATTTTTGTTTTAAATGGAGTCCAATGCTTAGATACTTGGGCACAAATATTCCATCAAAAGAAAAGGACATTTTTAAAATGAATTTTTTACCAATGTATAATCTATTACGAGCCCTACTTGACAAATGGCGACTTGGTTCCCATTCTTGGTTTGGCCGCATTAGTATAATCAAAATGTCCGTTCTTCCGAAAATGTTGTATTTACTTCAGGCGCTACCAATTAAGATTCCAGTGACTTTTTTGCGTCAGATACGTAGTTTATTTATGAATTTTATCTGGGCCGGGAAACGTCCTAGGATTAAAAGAGATCTGTTGACTATGCCAAAGAATCTTGGTGGAATGGGGGTCCCAGATATATTTAAGTATTATTATGCAGTACATCTATCTAGATTAGTGGACTGGTGTAAACATGTTAGATCTAAGAGGTGGGTTGACATAGAACAACAGCTGAGTACAGTTCCTTTAGGTAGAGCACCTTGGTGCTATACAGTATTACCGGCTCCTCTTAAAAATCACCCTATAATTGGCACAACACTAAAAATTACTGCACGTATATGCCAAAACGGGAACTTTTCTACAGTGCGATCACCTTTGTTTCCCATATTGGGGAACCCAAGTTTTAGTCCGGGTAATGAAAGAGGATCTTTCCGGTTATTAATAGAGAAAGGAGTATATCAGGCCTCACATTTTATTATATCAGAAAACTGGCCATCGATTAAAACATTAATACAAATAGGAGGTCCTTTTGAAGTCAATATCTGGCAGGCGTTGCAATTAAGTAATTTTTTTAGATCATTAGGCCCGGGAAGTAATTTTCATCGTCAGTTAACAATCTTTGAGTCATACTGTAATGATTTAGAACCACTAGCCCGAGGGATCTCTAAAATGTATGGACTATTAAATAAATTTAGGGAGGATCAGGAGATACCAGGCCTTAACAAATGGGAGAAGGACCTAGATAGGACCTTCTCTGCATTACAACGTAAACAGATTATCTTTTTGACTCTAAACTCTTCAATCTGTACACGAATTCAAGAATTAAACTATAAAATCTTGATGCAGTGGTACCATACTCCAGTACGACTCAAAAAATTCTGCAATGAAAATTCTGAAAGATGTTGGAGATGTGGAGAAGAAAGCAGGACATTGATTCATATATTTTGGTTTTGTAAAAAAATAAGAGTTTATTGGTTGTCAATTATGAGAATCTTGCAAAAAAATTCTGAGTTAAAAATACCCAATGATCCCGCTTTTTTCCTACTTCACCTATCTGAGATCCCAGTTCAGACTTATCGGAACTCAGTACTGTGCCATTTGGTGAATGCAGCTAAAGCAGGTATACCCTTACGGTGGAGGGATACTACGTCACCAACAGTTTTAGAGTGGATAAATAGAGTTAGAGATATAGAAGCTATGGAAGACCTAGTTCTCTCAGCTAAGGGTAAAAATAAACTATACAAAGAAACGTGGAAGAGCTGGAATTTGTTTAAAAATTCAGATGAGGGGAAAAGATTAATGACTGAACCTGATAAATGAAGAATCGGATACGCGCAGGGAGTTATAATGTAAAAAAAAAATATGAAGGATAAACCGACTTTCCTGTTATGAATTGTGGTTTAAGGGAGGGAGAGGATGGGGCTCCCCTTCTCTCTCCCCCTCTTTTATCTTTTTTTCTTTTTTTTTTTTTCTTTTTTTTCTCCCTTTTTTTTTTTTTCCTCTCGGGGGGGGGGGGGAGCTGGGAAAGGGCAGATGCATCACTTGTCTCTCTGTGAGAGAGAGTGATGACTAAGAAAAGGGTTAGAGTGGGAAGATTTAGTGAGGAAGTTTATGGGAGGGTCCAGAGCGAATATGTATGTATTTTTTTTGTCAAGAGGATTGTATTCATGTTTGTTTTTGGCAGAGTATTTGCCCTGTGCCTTTCCATATGCTGTTTTATGTAAAGAAAAGAAAAAAACAAATAAACATATAAAGTACAAAAAATAAAACCGTACTCGCGGCTATAATGAATTGTCGGCTCCCGGCAATGAAGAGAGAATTCATTCATAAAAAAAAAAAAAAGCGTGGGGGTCCCCCCAAATTCAATTACCAGGCCCTTCAGGTCTGGTATGGATATTAAGGGGAACCCCGACATCAATAAAAAAAAAAAGACGTGGGGTTCCCCCCAAATATCCATTCCAGACCCTTCAGGTCCGGTGTGGATTTTAAGGGGAACTCCACCCCAATTTTTTTTTAAAAATGGCATAGAGTTCCCCCAACCAAAAATCCACACCAGACCCCTTATCCGAGCACGTTAACCTGGCCAGCCACAGAAAAGAGGGGGGGACAGAGTGCGGCCCCCCTCTCCTGAACGTACCAGGCAACATGCCCTCAACATGGGGAGGATGTCCAAAGGGGACCCCCAGATCCTGCCCCCCCTATGTGAATTGGTAATGAAGTACATTGTACCCCTACCATTTCACGAAGGAAGTGTAAATAGTTGTAAAAAAACACACACACACCGTAGAAAAAAGTCCTTTATTAATATTAAAAAAAAAAATCCAGCTTTGGTAATCCACTTGGTCCCGGCTCCCAGCTCCAACACTGTCTGTATTCAGCGACGGGTGATCTCCTCTCCGGTCCAGCGATGAGAAGATCGTCCGGGATCCAGAGCGCACCATTGCTGGCCGCCTCTCTCCACCAGAGACAGCCCGGCGAATGATGCTGCTGAAGCTGTGACATTTCTTATATTGGTGAGGCGGGGCCACCTGTCACGTGACTCCGTCCCCCTCTGACGCACCCTCTGCTACGTCACTGGGGAAGCCCAGGCTTCCCCCTTGCGTCAGAGGGGGCGGAGTCATGTGACGGGTGGCCCACCTCACCAATATAAGAAATGTCACAGCTTCAGCAGCGTCATTCGCCGTGCTGTCTCCGGTGGAGATGCTGCGCTCTGGATCCCAGACGATCTTCTCATCGCTGAATCGGAGAGGAGATCACCAGTCGCTGGATACAGACAACGTTGGAGCGGGGAGCCGGACCGAGAGTGGATTACCACCCCTGGATTTTTTTTTTATTAATAAAGGACTTTTTTCCACGGTGTGTGTGTTTTTTACAACTATTTACACTTCCTTCGTGAAATGGTAGGGGTACAATGTACCCCATTACAAATTCACATAGGGGGGGCCAGGATCTGGGGGTCCCCTTTGTTAAAGGGGTCTTCCAGATTCTGATAAGCTCCCCACCTGCAGACCCCCACAACCACCGGCCAGGGTTGTGGGAATGAGGCCCTTGTCCCCATAGGATGCATTAAGGTGAAAAACACGAACATTTACAACCCCTTTAAGTTGACGTTGTATGTAAGTTGGAACAGATACATTTTTTAAGTGTAACTCCAGCCCCAATTTTTTTTTATGGTTTTTGGGTAGCATAGGGAAGGGTTTACCCCCCTGTTATATATGTTTTGCTGTCAGTGCCCCTGTTCAGAAAATTTCACCTCACTTTCTGTCCCTGACCCAAAATTTTGGGTTGTTGTAGAGACAAGGACTGGTGATAAAGCTTCAGTGGAGAGACCTTTTCCCCATGATAGCACTTCCAGAAGTGCATTTCCCTTCCTAAGGGTAGATTTCCTCACACTTCCTATTGTCTCCCTCCATTTGTAAGTATGAGTTGTATGTAAGTCAGATGTATGTAACTCAGGGACTGCCTGTGCTAATAATATGATTTAAAATGCTGTTAAAGGCAGATTTTTTTTAACAAACATGTTATACTTACTTGCTCTGTGCAGTGATTTTGCACAGAGCAGCCCTAATCCTCCTCTTTTCGGATCCCCCACCAGAGCTCCTGGCCTCTCCCTCCTGCCAAGTGCCCCCAAGCAGCTTGCTATGGGTGCACCCGAGAATACTCACTGCTAAACCACTGCTCTTTGTGTGTCCATTCACACACAGAGCACAGCTTGGCCCCACCCCCCGCTCTCTTCATGGGCTTAATGGCTGTAATTGACAGTAACAGAAGCCAATGGCCCCTGCTGCTGTCTAAGCCAATGAAGAAGAAGAGACCTAGGAGAGGCCTGCTGCTCTTATGCACATTGCTGGATCAGGGTAGTTCTCAGGTATGTATTAAGGGGGGCTGCTGCATACAGAAGGCATGAAGGTATAAAAACCTTGAGTCTTTACAACCTGGGAAACAGTATAAAGGTTAAACAATTCAAGAAAGCAAGCAAAGAAATATGGACCACTTGTATGGTCTTGAACACAATTGTTTGAGGCTAAATTTAGCTAGGTGCTTTTAAATACATATGGGTCTTTTTAATAGGCTTGCCTTCTTATGAGGATTAAAAGAATGTACTAAAATACATTTTAAACCTTTTTTTAATCATCTTTCTTTCATCTCATTGCAGCTGATCTCCAGCATTTTTCAGCAACATCCTGTCAACATGTGCTTGCCCCAGGGTCAACTGCACATTATTAATCTGGACTGGCTTTCTGATAGGGAAAACAGTGGTCCATGCCTTGGCAAAGTGTACCACCAGAGCTGCTCATAGTCTTTACCAAAGTGTTACAATGCATGGGCTAGCACAAAGAGATTATTGCAAAAAATTAAATAAAGAGACAATTTTCAATCCAATAAGTTTCAAATATTTATTTGTTTGTCAAAATTGTAATAATGGCCACAATGTTATTCAAGGAGGCCTAATAACATAATAACAATAACTTTTAATAAAATATGAAGCCATACTGGCTATACCAACTCATAACAAAAAATACAGACACAATGTCCATCCAGACAATGCTAGACGACTAATCCTCCACTAAATAATACCATAACTTATAAGATCAAAGATAGGAAATGGTGGGTGGAAGTCGAGATCCAGTCTTGAGGACAGTTGTTAACCACCTAAGCCCCGGACCATATTGCTGGTCAAAGACCAGAGCACTTTTTGCGATTCGGCACTGCGTCGCTTTAACTGACAATTGCGCGGCCGTGCTACGTGGCTCCCAAACAAAATTGGCGTCCTTTTTTTCTCACAAATAGAGCTTTCTTTTGGTGGTATTTTATCACCTCTGCGGTTTTTAGTTTTTGCGCTAAAAAACAAAAATAGAGCGACAATTTTGAAAAAATATATATTTTTTACTTTTTACCATAATAAATATCCCCAAAAATATATAAAATAAATAATTTTTCCTCTGTTTAGGCCGATGCATATTCTTCTACATATTTTTTGTTAAAAAAAATCAGAATAAGCGTTTATTGATTGGTTTGCGCAAAGGTTATAGCATTTACAAAATAGGGGGTAGTTTTATGGAATTTTTATTAATATATTTTTTTTACTAGTAATGGCAGCGATCAGCCCCTAGTGGCCGCTTCGCGAGGAGACGTAGAGCTACGGGCTCTCGCGCAGGAGAGCCGACCTGCCGCTGTAGAACTGCGGCGGCTGGTTGGCAACTAGTTAAAGGCAGGTGCTCTCTTTAACTGCTCCGGTAGCACAGGCTTTTGCTGCCTGACAATTGAGCCCAATCTGCTACTTGTTGCTGTGCAAAATACCCATTCCTGTAGCATGTGGCAACATGAAATTTTAAGTAAGGGTAGAAAGAAAGCCATACAGCCCCTTTAAACTATCCCATGGGGTCCCGCATAAAGCTTACCTAGGCACCCATCAGGCACGCCTCTCTGCTTTGAACAAATAAAAGTGTATCTAACTCCAAAACTTAAAGGGGTTGTAAAGGTAAAAAAAAGAAATCCATAAATAGCTTCCTTTACCTTAGTACAGTCCTCCTTCACTTACCTCATCCTTCGATTTTGCTTTTAAATGTCCTTATTTCTTCTGAGAAATCCTCACTTCCTGTTCTTCTGTCTGTAACTACACACAGTAATGCAAGGCTTTCTCCCTGGTGTGGAGAAAGCCTCTTGAGGGGGGAGGGGGCGAGCATGAAGGTCAGAACGCTCTCTACTTTGCAGATAGAGAAAGGAGCTGTGTGTTAGTGGGCGTTCTGACTCTCCTGCTCGCCCCCTCCCCCCTCAAGAGGCTTTCTCTTGAGGGGGGAGGGGGCCTCGTATTACTGTGTGTAGTTAGACAGAAAAACAGGAAGTGAGGATTTATCATAAGAAATAAGGGCATTATTGGGGGGAGAAAGCCTCGTATTACTGTGTGTAGTTACACAGAAAAACAGGAAGTGAGGATTTATCATAAGAAATAAGGGCATTTAAAAGCAAAATCGAAGGATGAGGTAAGTGAAGGAGGACTGCACTAAGGTAAAGGAAGCTATTTAGGGATTTTTTTTTTTACCTTTACAACCCCTTTAATTTTTTTTAATTGTGTATAGAGTAGAGAAAAGTTAGAACCTCTGTTAATTTGTTTTGTCCTTGTCCTTACTGGGGGAAGTCACCCTGTCTTTTTGTCTGGTGGCTAGTCTCAATCCGAATCCAAAGTTTGAAGTTGCCACTGAATTGGGACATTTCTTCCAGTGACATTTATTCCGGTGAAGATTTTCCCTACTTTGGAAATATTTCCTCTCCGTTCTTTCTATAGGACAGGAAATTGCCTTAGATGGATATATTTCTAAGAGGCAGAATCTGGCGATGTCATGAAGGTGTTGGGCTAGCTACTTTATCATATGAATAGCTTGTGGAAAATGTGTATTTTTTTAAGGATTGTGTACAGATATATTGTAATTAACATCTACTTTACTCTGTAAGCAGAAGGAAAGGGAACAAGCAAGTCTAATGTAGGTTCCAAACACAGCTAATTGATCTCCTTGTGATAGGAAGACATTACATATTTCCAGAGAGTTTTAGGAAAAGTATAACTTTACTTAATTTTCCAGGAGAAGTGTGAGGGCCATGCTAAAGGGAAGAAGCCATTGAAAAAGTACATAGAGGAGCACCGCATAAATACAATTTTTTTTTATTAATTTTTTTGTAGTGAGAGACGTAAAGTATATGAACAGCTTTAGCAGTATTTGTAAGTGCTGTTTGTGTATGTTTGCTTATCATGTTAACCTAGCTAGACATTGTTGATGGGACAATTTGCTAGTTTAGTTCAACGTCTTCCACAAGAAATGTTTCAACATACCTTAATCAATGTGTTTAAAGCAATGCATATTCTATATCTAGTGCCATTCTGAAAAATAATAGTAAGTTAAGACATATTTTGCTTGCTGTAATACTAGCGGAAGGAAAAGCATAAGCATCTGCAAAATTACCATTGCAACCACTATTCAATCTGCTAAAACCTGCAGTAAAATAAAATCTGGTCTCATTTAGGGAGAAGAAATTCTTAATTTGCAAATGCAAATTAACTTAATATTTGGATGATTGGAGATGCACAGATATTTTTACTCTTTACTTACTGAAGCCCTGACAAGATGTTCTCTAGCCTCAGCTTTCAATAGTACTTGTGGAATTGGCTGAAAATAAAGAGCCCACATAAGCTCTTCACATAACCAGAGCTTGCCAGAAACTGTTTCCAGTGCCAGCGGAACATTTCCAGAATAAACAGTTGAAAGTTGGCATTTTTATTCACAAGGCTGTGCTTCTGTGGTGCTTACATGACGGCTTCCACTCATCCACAAGGTGCCAGGATTTGTACAAAATAGATTTGCATTAAAAATAGATTGTTAGGGTGTAGTATAGCCATATGCTTAGATATTTCAAGACAACATTTTGATTAGAACTCCTTCTTGAAAACGTGCTGCAATTTATTTGGAGAACAGGAACAAATAAAACATAAAGATGTAAAATAGCAAATTACACAAGTTCGGTGGTGTCTGGTTCTGGCAGGGTGATGTAAAACGCCCCTTACCTAAAGAAAAGAGGGAAAAAAAATCATCAATGGTCAGCCATCAAGATACCATAATCAATATCAATGAGAAATAATTAAACACAGTTGGTCTCATGTGCTCACTGCCATTGTAGTAATGTGCACAAAACAGCTCTAAGGCAGCCTTAGTAGTTGCATAAAACACTCTAGTGATATTTAGCAGATGGAAGAGATGTCCCTGAAAGTGTATCTAAACCCAAAACCAAAAAGAGTATCTAAAGCTAAAACCAAAAACATAATTTATCACAACTATGATTAGGCCTTTTCTTTTTGGGGGGATTTTTTTCCATTTATTTTAACCTGGCAATCTACTGAATAACCCACATTATGTCCCTTTGCGTCTACACAAATTTCTCCATTATATCTATGAAGAAAGCCATGGCTGTCACCCCAGGCTGGGCTAAAATATGTGTGCCCTTGTTCATGTCCATCACATGATGGATTAATTGGACTAATAACTATATAAGAAAGATAAGAATAATGGTGCTTTATTTTCAGTTCACATGAAGTAACGAGGACCAACAGTTTTTTTTTGCACTTGCCAAAAATGTTCTGAAAAAATAAATAAATAAATAAAATACAGCCTCCACCCATAGAGACTTGTAAGCTGCAGTATATTATATCTGTTTCTTGGGTTTAGTTTAGTTCTTTAACCACTTGCCGAACGTATGTACAAGATCTGACACTTCTGGGTAGGGGGCGCATCCTGACAGTGACCCGGCTGTGCTGTGATTAAACACAGCAGATGTCGATCAGCGGTTGACGGCCAATAGGATATGGCCAACACCTGGCGATCATCATGAATTTATACAGGACAAAACACCTATATAAACAAGGCAGAGCCCTGTTCTGTTATCTGGGAAGTAATAGATTTTCTTTACTTGCAAAGCAGGTAATAAAATTAATTACTCCCCCTAGTAAAAACACCTCCCATGGTACAGTGCATATTTTTAACACTGATCACTGGTTCCGAAAAAGAGTCAGTTAGTGTCCAAATGTTCACCGCAATATCGCAGTCTCTCTATAAGTCGCCGATCGCCACCATTACCATTACTAGTAAATAAATGAATAAATATATATACAATGTATACCATAGTTTGTAGATGCTATAACTTTTATTTACTAAAAAAGTAGTAGAATACAGGGAGTGCAGAATTATTAGGCAAATGAGTATTTTGACCACATCATCCTCTTTATGCATGTTGTCTTACTCCAAGCTGTATAGGCTCCAAAGCCTACTACCAATTAAGCATATTAGGTGATGTGCATCTCTGTAATGAGAAGGGGTGTGGTCTAATGACATCAACACCCTATATCAGGTGTGCATAATTATTAGGCAACTTCCTTTCCTTTGGCAAAATGGGTCAAAAGAAGGACTTGACAGGCTCAGAAAAGTCAAAAATAGTGAGATATCTTGCAGAGGGATGCAGCACTCTTAAAATTGCAAAGCTTCTGAAGCGTGATCATCGAACAATCAAGCGTTTCATTCAAAATAGTCAACAGGGTCGCAAGAAGCGTGTGGAAAAACCAAGGCGCAAAATAACTGCCCATGAACTGAGAAAAGTCAAGCGTGCAGCTGCCAAGATGCCACTTGCCACCAGTTTGGCCATATTTCAGAGCTGCAACATCACTGGAGTGCCCAAAAGCACAAGGTGTGCAATACTCAGAGACATGGCCAAGGTAAGAAAGGCTGAAAGACGACCACCACTGAACAAGACACACAAGCTGAAACGTCAAGACTGGGCCAAGAAATATCTCAAGACTGATTTTTCTAAGGTTTTATGGACTGATGAAATGAGAGTGAGTCTTGATGGGCCAGATGGATGGGCCCGTGGCTGGATTGGTAAAGGGCAGAGAGCTCCAGTCCGACTCAGACGCCAGCAAGGTGGAGGTGGAGTACTGGTTTGGGCTGGTATCATCAAAGATGAGCTTGTGGGGCCTTTTCGGGTTGAGGATGGAGTCAAGCTCAACTCCCAGTCCTACTGCCAGTTTCTGGAAGACACCTTCTTCAAGCAGTGGTACAGGAAGAAGTCTGCATCCTTCAAGAAAAACATGATTTTCATGCAGGACAATGCTCCATCACACGCGTCCAAGTACTCCACAGCGTGGCTGGCAAGAAAGGGTATAAAAGAAGAAAAACTAATGACATGGCCTCCTTGTTCACCTGATCTGAACCCCATTGAGAACCTGTGGTCCATCATCAAATGTGAGATTTACAAGGAGGGAAAACCGTACACCTCTCTGAACAGTGTCTGGGAGGCTGTGGTTGCTGCTGCACGCAATGTTGATGGTGAACAGATCAAAACACTGACAGAATCCATGGATGGCAGGCTTTTGAGTGTCCATGCAAAGAAAGGTGGCTATATTGGTACTGATTTGTTTTTGTTTTGTTTTTGAATGTCAGAAATGTATATTTGTGAATGTTAAGATGTTATATTGGTTTCACTGGTAAAAATAAATAATTGAAATGGGTATATATATTTTTTTTGTTAAGTTGCCTAATAATTATGCACAGTAATAGTCACCTGCACACACAGATATCCCCCTAAAATAGCTAAAACTAAAAACAAACTAAAAACTACTTCCAAAAATATTCAGCTTTGATATTAATGAGTTTTTTGGGTTCATTGAGAACATGGTTGTTGTTCAATAATAAAATTAATCCTCAAAAATACAACTTGCCTAATAATTCTGCACTCCCTGTACATTTTTTTTTAATTGTCTGTTTTTCTTTGTTTATATTGCACAAAATAAAAAAACACAGCGGAGATCAAATACCACCAAAAGGAAGCTCTATTTATAGGGAAAAAGGGACATATATTTAATTGGGTTACAGCGTCGTATGACTGTTAAATTGTCAGTTAAAGTAACGCAGTGCCGTATCGCAAAAAATGGCCTGGTCATGAAGGGGGTACATCTTCTGGAGGTCAAGTGGTTAAAAGATTTTGTTTTCTTGTACCTACTCTGTAAAACAAAAATGTTCATTATACTTTGTAGTAATACTTTGAAAAAGATGTCCCTTAATGTTGTAGCTGCAGTATTTACCTTTGATATCTGCCTTATCTTCCTTGTTTTAAAGGTTTGACATATTCCATTGTGCAGCAAACATCTCTATTATCACAAATTAGACGATGCCATTATTTATGGATGTAAAAAATGTCAACATCAAGAAGCAACATCAGTAAGTAAGATTTTGTTTCCAGTTTAGACCCATGAACAGCACATGTAGTGACAGAACAGGTCTATTAGCCATGTGGCTCAATTTTTCATTCTGTCATTCATCTTGTATTCCTGACTGCCCATAAATCAAGCCTTTTGGTAGGTCAAGTGTTTCCAGTTTCTGACCACCACCTTCCATAGTTTTCAGAAAGAAAATTGAGCTGCACAGAATCAGGTGACAAAAGGTTGAAGTTCCATTCAAACTATTTTGACAGCAAGTGATTATCTTAAACAGATATTACAAGTATATTGTGTATTCTTTCTAACCAAGGCTTTCTGGACAACAGTAGGAATTCACTTAATGGTTTTATTTGCATTTGGTTGTTTTTTAAGAAAAGTACATTTACTGAAAATGTTGTCCCTCCATTCTTGTATATCACCAGGCTTTTATCTGCATACCCTCAGCTGATGTTCTTGTCACCAATGCTCAAAGCGATTTTCGGTACCGGTATGTAACCAGTGAGGAAACAGTCCACTGCCAATCACATTCTTGCCTTAAAAAAAGACTAAAGAGGAACAGAGGCTTTTGACATAGTAGGGTGAAACTATTTTAAACAACTTTATTTACAAACAGCCCTTTGGAACCAAAGGTCGTCTCCGCTAAAAAACTATTGAGAATTAAAATATGGGAAATCGTGCTTATTTTCATCCTAACTTTTTCGATACTTTAATTATGATGTATATTTATGTTTTAATTAATAAACTCGATTTAATTATGGATGTGACGGTATCGGTATGATATCCCCGTCAACGTTCCCTTCTTCCCATAACGAAAATCACCCCAATATTCCACGAGGAGGGATATCCCTGGAGTCGCCCAGAAAGCCACACATGAGACAAGCTTACTGCTTGAACAAGACAGACTTTAATGGTTTTTCTTCTCAGCTTTTTATACAGTCCAAGACATTGAAGCAACAATGAAATCTCCACCCAACCCAATCACACAGTAAGGCTAATTACTAAAACATTCCAGACAGGTCGGCACCGACCGACAATTATCATGTCTAATCACTGCACATTCCTTACACAACAAACCACCTTCACACACTTGAGTTTCCTAAGCAGACGTTTCGTCTGCTTCCAGTTTGACACCTATTAACACCTCTGAGAATCACTAGGTTGTAGACAGGGTTATCACACAATTAAAGGCCTTTCAAAAGCTAGCCTTATTTAACATATGAACAGTCCTTACAGAGAGAGATGAATCACACATAAAACACCTGTTACCTGTAACCAACAGCATTAAGTTAGCAGGGAGAGCATTAGACTGAAGCATATAGGCAATTGCATCACAATGGATAGATTCAGTTTTTAATGCAATATTGGTCCCTACTGGGGAGATTCACCCCTCTCTATTCCTGAAGTTAAGAGGAAAACAAACATTTTAGAATTGTCACCTGAGCAGCAGGTAAGGATACAATATCCAATGGAGACATCAGTCTCTGTAAAAACTGCCTAAGACAGGAATTTTAATGACTTTGGGGAGATCATCTCTTATTTCATGTGGCATCATCTGAACAGGAAGTGAAGGAAAATCACTCCAGTGGGACACAGGCAGCAAAACACGGTCTAATAAATGGTTTAACCTTTCCATACTCTATCCAAAACTGAAAAAAGTTTTTGCCAATACATACTAAGCCCTATGTTTGCCATGTTTCATTGAACCTGCACAGATTTCCAGCCTTAACTTAAACACCAACGACTGAGTTAGGCAAGTAAAAAATAATAAAATATCACTATTAATATCTAGTAATCCCCTTCTAAAACAGTATTTAGAGCCCCCTTTCAGGTTTTCCAAGAACCCCTTAGCTCTGTAGTAAAGTTCCTTTTTGTTTACAAAGCTCAATGGCAAAAACTGAAATTTTGGGTACAAATGAGTCAGACACAACAGTGTCAACAGGCAACTCAATACAAGGTCTCAGTGATAGGCAATCTGTCTTAAATGATTAGATCATGCAAGTCAAGTGCTTTCCAAGAGTACCATGATATGCCAATGCTCCTGAATAATTAATAGCAAACAGCCCAAAATAAATAAACCAGGACACTATATTATTAGATGCACAATACATTTTAGCAAATCTCAAAAAGATGTTTAGCTTGCCCCCAGCTAAGACAGCAAAATTATGCAAGGTAACAAATTGAAAGTTTACCGCATATGGGAAAATGATGATCCAAAATGAGTTTTAGGAGGGTAAAACATACAAATAAAGATTTGATGGGTTGCAACTTCTTCACAGGGTTTAAAAATATATGCATAAGCAGCATTCAGAAGTTGTAAATAACTAGATATATTTGAACATTGTTTCTATATACAATTTTTCTCTCCAACCACACAGCATGGCCCCTCTATAATCACGTATTTATGAATTTCAACATCCCCAGAATTATACCTAATATTGCAGATGAATTCAGAAAATGTGATGCGCTAGCATTATGGCTGATTGCACTCTGCATTTGTCTATTTACGCAATGCTAAATATATATTACAGATGTTGATTTAAAAATACTGAAGTTTTTTCATTGTGTACATCAATTTGATCCATCAGAAACAATCCTGGTTTATTGCAATATATTGTAATTATAACACAGTAAAATTCATACATTGAAACAGGCATCATAGTGTGGTAGGTCACTTTTCCCTGCTGAGAAATATGTTAAAATACAAATGCAAATCATATATTTTCACCTCTCCAGGACAAAAAAAAACAGATTAATGAATGCAAGAAGTAATTACTTTCTTGCAGAGTTGAAGAAATACTATAATATGAATCCCAGTATGCTTGCACTGTTGTAATAAAGAAGCATTCCTTGTTTTGGTTGCTTACCCAGTCCAGTGTGTCATATGTGATGGAATATAGAGAAGGAGACTTTTCTGTTGCCATATTCACAAGTGCTATTAAATAGGCCAGTCATTCAAATATCATGAGGAAAGATAGATAGATAGATAGATAGATAGATAGATAGATAGATAGATAGATAGATAGATAGATAGATAGATAGATAGATAGATAGATAGATAGATAGATAGATAGATAGATAGATAGATAGACATTGTACATTGTCCTGAAAAAGTGTTCTTATCCTTCGACATTTTCCACATTTTGTCATGTCACAACCAAAAACATAAATGTATTTTATTGGGATTGTATGTAATAGACCAACACAAAGTAGCACATAATTGTGAAGTAAAAGGATAATTATAAATTGTTTTCATTTTTTTTTTACTAATTCATATGCAAAAAGTGTGGCGTGTATTTGTATTCAACCTCCTTGAGTCAATACTTTGTAGAACCACCTTTATCTGCAATTACAGCTGCAAGTCTTTTTGGGGATGTCTCTACCAGCTTTGCACATCTGGAGAGTGACATTTGTTGCCCATTCTACTTTGCAAAATAACTCAAGCTCTGTCAGATTGGATGGAGAGCACCTGTGAACAGCAATTTTCACATTTTGCCACAGAGTCTCAATTGAATTTAGGTCTGGACTTTGACTGGGCCATTCTAACACATAAATATGCTTTGATCTAAACCATTCCATTGTAGCTCTGGCTGTATGTTTAGGGTTGTTGTCCTGCTGAAAGGTGAACCTTCGCCCCAGTCTTAAGCCTTTTGCAGACTCTAAAGCCTCATACACATGGTCGGACTTCAAAAAAACTTTTCCGTGGATTTTTGTTTGAAGGGCATTGGCCGTGAACTTGGTATGCATACACATGACAGGAATTTTTCAGCTAACTTTCGCCAAATCATGTGTTTTTTCTGCTCTTTTCTGCTCTTTACCGCCACCCTTTGGTCAACTTCTGCTATTGTTGGTTAACTTTAACATTGGTTCTGAGAATGTGTGTTTGTACTTTGGACTAAAATCCGATGGACTTCTGTACACACGATAGGATTTTGCACCGTAGGACTTTTGTTGCCAAAAAGTGTGTCCGCTTGCAGAGCATTTGTCCGATGAAAACCGTAAAAGTTTGTCCGATGGAGCATACACACGGTCAGATTTTTTTGAAAACCTGCTAATTTTGAAGTTTCTTGTCAAAAAATCAGACCGTGTGTATGGGCCTTAACAGTTTTTTTCTAAGATTGCCCTGTAATTGGCTCCATCCATCTTTCCATCAACTCTGACCAGCTTCCCTGTCCCTCCTAAAGAAAAGCATCTCCACAACACGATGCTGCCACCACCATGTTTCATGTTTCTTGTTCAGGGTGATGTGTGGTGTTAGTTTTCTGCCACACGTAGTGTTTTGCTGTGAGTCCATAAGGGTTACATGTTGGTCTTATCTGATTACATGTTTGCTGTGTCCCCTACATGGCTTCTCACAAACTGCAAACAGGACTTCTTATGTCTTTCTTTCAACAATGACTTTTAAAGCACCTGGAAAGCTCATAAGTACTTTCTTTTAAAATCAATGGATACTTTCACGAAGGGGCCGTGCGCTGGCGGGGAGGTGAAAAACTTCTGCAAGCAGCATCTTTGGAGTGCTAAAAAAAGCACCTCAAAAGCGCCCTTCTCCGTTGAAATGAATAGGAATTTCCTCAAAAGCTCCTCAAAAGCGCTTCAAAATGGTTCCGTTTTTGAGTCACGTGACCTTCAAAAAAGTGCACCGATAACATCTCAAAAGCAGTTCAAAAGAGTCTGAAAAGCGCCTGAAAGTGCAGCAAAAGTACTCTGTGTTTTATAGACAGTTTTCAAGTGTCTCAGTGTGAAAGGGCTGCAACATATTAGATTTGTCTGGAAGTGTCAGTATGCTTCATATCTTCCTACTATAAACACATTTATCCCTCTCAAGAAAACAAAGAACTTAAAAATAGATATATCATTATCCTCGATAATTAAAGTGCCTTGTAAGTTTTTGGAATAGAACATTTTAACAATGCGTAGTGTTAGTGGTATAGAAAAAAGGAAATGAAAAATAAGCAGCACTACTACAGGAACTTCCCTAAAACATGCCAATAAAAATGCCAGTCAAAATAGAATATTACTTATGACTAGAATGTCCTAATGGCGGTCTATGAATATCTGATATGCCAGTTATAATGACAGGGCAGTGATTCATGACATTTATTATATTCAGCAAGCTTGGAATGCCAATGCAATGTGCAGCACAATATAATATACACATGAGACACCCTAATGACTCAAAAATACCTGAACAGTGAACAGCAGCAGTGAGTCAAAAGATATATATATCTGTGACACTAGCGGCATGCAAAAAACAGCAAAAGTACCATTAGATAGTGTCATTAAACTCAGACTACAAAATACTCAATTTACATGCCATATAACAGAGTGTTCATACTCACAAAATCACTAAAGCATTTGTTTTGTATAGAGTGAAATATATCGGGTTGATCCTGCCTTCAGCTGTTCCTCCCATCTTTTCTGTGTCACCGTTGCAGGTTAAGATTGTGTAGACCAGCTGGTGCCCTCTACAGAACATGCTCAATTTCAGTTCCCTTCGAAGATATTAATTTCCTCCTTTTCCTTATCTGTGCAACCCGCATAACTATAGAGTCACACACGTGGGCGTATACACAGTGGTAAATGACACCCCCTTTCTCCCTCCTCCTCCATGTCCTCCTATTGCTTAACACTATTTGGGTGAGAAATGGTATGCTCATTGATTACATTCACTAAGAAACTCACAAAAATGCTTTGTTTTAATATACATCAGTATTAACTATATCTAATGTAATTGCTAATACATGTAAAGTAAAAGGTGCCTTGTATGCAAATGTCTTCTGAACAAAGTGAAAACTAATGTCAGCCATCTTTGACTCCGCCAACACCATATTAATACACAAACAATATGCTTCTGATCTGAAAATCAATAAAGATTTATTGGGAGCTGTACAACAGATTTTTTCTATTTATAATTTTATATGAATTACTCTTCTGAAACTTTTTTTCTTTTTGTCATGTTACTAGTACATTACCAATAAGAGCTGGCCAGACACAGACTCAGGCCTCGTACACACGGCCGAGGAACTCGACGTGCCAAACACATCGAGTTCCTCGGCCAGTTCAGCCCTGAAGCCGCCGAGGAGCTCGGCGGGACGAGAGCTCCCATAGAACAACGAGGAAATAGAGAACATGTTCTCTATTTCCTCGTCGAGCTCCTCGTCGGCTTCCTCGGCCGAAAGTGTACACACGACCAGTTTCCTCGGCAGAATTCAGCCAGAAACTCGGTCGGAAGCTGAATTCTGACGAGGAAACTGGTCGTGTGTACGGGGCCTCACACTGTAGAGAGCATACATCAGCAGAGTAATAGAAGCCGCTCCCAAAGATCTTTTTCAACAGATGCCAAATAATAGGGAAAGATTATGGAACCACACAACAGCACTGCAGGAAAAAGGTACTTAGAGGATTAAGCCAAGGTTCACATTGCAGCGTTTGGCATGTGATTTGACATGTCAAATCATGTGCCAAATTGGCGGCTATTGATGGCAATGGCACCATCAGAATCTGTGCGATGCCGCATTTGCAGCGCCAAACCGATTCCCAAAGGTAGTTTCTGTACTATTTTTGGTGACTTTGGGATGCGATTTGTATAGACATCTATGCAGGAACCCGCACAGATGTCTCTGAAATTGTCCCCAAAGTCAGACTGTAATGAGGTAATGAAATCCCGATGATTTCAATCCCACTGTCAGAGGAAACCTAGGCTAAAAAAAAAAAAAACTGCCATGATATATATTATTTATGTGAATGATTTATGACAATTAACACTTCTCTGTTTAGTATCACTTTAACACAAATATTGATAACATAGTACTTAAAGTGGGGTTCCAACCACAATTAGCATTTTTTAAATGTATGTCCTTTCATCATGCGTTTTTATAATATAAATCCGGTCACTTACTATTTTACAATCCGCCGCCGCTTTGCATAGTTATTCAAAAAAGATAGTTTATAAAACTATGTCCACACCGTTGTCATTTTTCTTGTGGGCATTGTGAAGCCCACAAGCACTTACTTCCTGGAAGTCTTGGATGGGGAGTGATAATTGGGTAGCGCACTGCATCCTGGGAAATGATGACACACATTTCCCAGGAGCATTAGAGGGAGATGATGTCAGGATCCTAGGTGATTCCAAAGGCAGATTTTGTGGGACTGCATAGCAACAGGCATTTCCAGATGAGTAAAACATTTTTTTTTTTTCTTTTATAGGTATAATGAGCACAATAATGAAAAAAAAATTGGGATGGAAACTCCACTTTAAAGAATGTTGAGTAAATTCCATTGGTCACAAAAGACCCTTACATGCTAAACTGGATGTTGTTTAGTTTGCTAAAACATTGTGTGTCATAAATATTCAAAAATGTTTAAAACTGAAATATATGTTTTTATGTTTATGTTTATTTCATCTGTATTGCATCTCAGTGCTGTTGATCTCCTACAGCCTATTTTCAACTACTCTCTGTCTACAGACATGCACTCAGGGTGGGATTCCTGATGATGATGACAGTGGACAATATGCATGTCGAAATGGCCACTTGTTGTTTCCATCAGAACCTGTATGACAGATTGACAACGCAGTAGCACAGCTGGAAAAAAAGGGTCAGAGAGTTGTGTCTCTAATAAGAAGTAGTACCTTAACAAAGGTCTTCATGGCAGGATCAGCAGGTAATATGTTATTGAAAGTTGCAGATTTTTTAATATTGGAAAAGACTTTTGAAGGTACGTTAAGAGAAAAGTATGGGATTTTTTTTGGAATCATACTTACCTAGGGGGATGCAGCATTAGTCAGAAGCTTCATATTTCCCCCACTGGCACTAACACTGAGAACCAAGCGATCAAACACTGCTGATCACTTGGTGCTCCCTGAGCATTCACCAGCTCTCTGCACCCCCCGCCCCCGTGCCTGAGAGGCTGAGCCAGGTTCCAGTCCAAACATTTGGGCAGATAACGACTTTTCCCGAACCTGGACCGGCTTTGTGATGTCAGCCGACAGTTGGCTCCAGCTCGTTGTATGATGAAAATGGGTCACAAGATTTTTGTGATTTGGTTTTTCATATTTTTAACTATGTTTTAATGCGTCAGGATCTTTTTCTAGGTATGCTGCATGATTAGTAAACTAATGTTTCCCACTGGTGTCCACAATGAGATAAAGTAGATTATGTCCACAAGCATGCCTAGGAAGTTTTCGTGGGCCCTAGTTGTTCTACAGTATATATCAAAAAAGGTAAACACTTTTAAAAAATGGAAACAATAAAAAATGTATGAATTGCAAAACATTTTTCCAAGTAAATGACATGTCTTTAAACATACCAGTGTTAGAATTATGATCATCTCAAAGCTTATAAGGATTTCTGTAAAGGATCCATTTACAGCCCTTCAGATATTCTTGATGGGCATGTTACATTTGGGATAATCAACCATCAAAATGCATCTGATTTACATCCTCTTCTAACTCTTGAACAATAAGGGAAAAACCAGAACAGGGGTAGACTGGGATGGGTGGGTCGGGTCCTCTTTAATATTTGTGGAAGGCAGCCAGTAGATATTTTCTGTCTCCATTTCAGACCTCTTTCAGAGCTGCACCCGCAGCCGCAAGTGCTAACATCAGCCAACAGTGATCCACTTTCCTCAGAGCTCTTTACAGAAGGAAGACTGTCATTACTGACTTCCTTTGTGGTATGCTGAGTTACCTGAATAAAGAAACATTTATAAACCTTTCAGTTTATAAGGTGCTGTTAACCATGATCTTATATTAGTCAATATAACAATTCCTTCAATGTCAGTAGGTTACATGGTAAAATCGTAATTATTAGTAATTTTGAATGTTTCAGTTATTCAAAATTTAAATTGAAAGGATTTTCAATATTCTCCATAACTAGTTTTGCAAAAGTGTTATACAGTGAACCCAAATAAACAGTTATTTGCTCTTATTTGAGAACTTTTTTAATATACATTTACTCATATATAGGATGACGTGTAGGATTTTTTTGAAGTTATTTGATTACAATTTATAACCTTAGTGCAGTCAAAATGACACAGAAAAATCGGCACAAGGGATATAACTTACAGTCAATAAGAATATGTCACATGTGTTGATTCCTCTTCTGTTAGTGGAATCCTCCTCCATTCTGACCCTTTATCTATACTGCCATTATCTTCTGGTGTGGGTGGGAAGGGTAAGGGGCTTTCCCAAACCTTTATCTGACAGACTATGCCCGCCCTTTCCGACCAGCTTCTCCATTCAAAGAAGCTGTACTACAGCTTCTATGAATGGAGGGTGCGGAGCTATCAATCATCCACCCATCCTTCAAAGACCCCATTTCTTTCATATAAGCTGCAGTATGGCTTATATGAATGGTGTGACTAGGCAGAAATGGTCGGCATAATCAGACTGCCTTGATGAGTGACTGTGACAGCCTGTTAGTTGTATTAACCTCTGCTGCACTGGAAGATTACATTGGGGGAAAGATGAAGGCATGAACAGAGTAGGATTTGTTTCACTAATATAAGAGAAATCAGCAAAAGGGACACATCCTACTAACTGTAATTTACATCCCTTGTGTTGATTTTTCTATTTGTGATTATGGCTGCACTTAAGCTTTAAATTAGCCTACTGTTGGCACATTAAGAAACGCTTCTCTGTTGAACTAAGTGTCACTTCTCCAAGTGCATCAGGACTTTAATTGTAAAGCCAAAACTTTTTTGAATTTTAAGTGTAGAAGTGTTAAACCTCCTGTCATATTTATATTGTCTGTGCCCTTGCTAGGGAGATACATCCTCTTTATTTGTCCTAGCAGTCACTGCCACTGGTACTGAAAGTGAGGAAAATCAAAATTTCTCACCATAAGTTTAGAAAATGTTTCATTATAAGGGTTTGAATCAAATTTTGTACCTACATTTATTGCTATGCTCTGCTACTCTAACTCAGGATCAAATACCCTGGTGTTGAATTAATCACTTATGTAGGTCTGTTTTCCTTTGGGATCACTCATTCCACTCTAGATTTTTGGATTAATTATTAATAGATTGCTCATGGTTGTTTACATAGCTGGATCTTTGCTGGTAATGGAATACTCTACATGAGACTGGACCTATACCATGGTGATAAAAATATGTCTATATTTTATTGTTTAGATATATCCATGTTAGGAGGACTGGCATATGTTAGGATTATTTAATTGTTACACAATATTGTAGTACCACAAGGTATACTGTAAAGTACCACAAGCTTGGTATTTATTTACTGATCACTGCATAGACTAAAGTGTCCGTATGCTGTATACATGATGTTGGTATGTGTTTTTGGGATGCACTAACTTTAATGGATAAGTGCACTTTAAAACAAAACAGCGCCGTCTACAAACCAATTTTTTTATTTTTTACATTTTTTTTTATTATTATTATTTGAACATAATTGCAGAGGCCAACTTTGTGACCATATAGTTAGCTTGCTTGTCTTGCAGGGCCATGATCTTGAGTTTAATTCCTTCTTGGAAGTCACTAGGGGCATATTTAAAAAGCTCAGAATGATTGATTTGCCAGTGGCTTTTAGGAAAGTAGTTTCATCACATTTGTAACTCACATGCTCTGTCTGGATTCATCTACCGGTACATATTTGCTGGATTAGGCATTTTTCCATTCTTCAGTGAAAAATCCAGGCTATAACATTACACCATACCACAATTGTTTTTGTTATTTTCTACCAAACTACGACACATTAAAATGATCTTTTTATCAGATATATCACCTTAAAGACAAGCTAAACGTAAAGTGGTTGCAAAGGCTAAAGTTTTTTCTACCTTAATACATTCTCTGCATTGTTGCTTCTGTATTATGGTTAAAACCTTTTCATGTTTTTCTCCCCCCAGCCCCTCCAAATACTTACCTGAGTCCAGTCTCAATCAAGCTGCTGTCTCTCTCTAGCCTCATTGGCTCAGAGACAGCAGTGGGAGTCATTGGCTCCTGCTGATGTAAATCACATTGTGAGGAGATAGAGGAGACGAGGGGGTCATGTGTCACACAGGCAGCATGGCTTAGGATCCAACCCGCAAGTGTGCCACCATAGGAAGTGTCTTCCTATGGTGGCATACCGGGAAGAGGAGAAGCCAGGAGTACTGATGGATGACCCGAGAAGAGGAGGACCAGGGCTGCTCTGTACAAAACTAGTTGTTACTATTTTTTTTTTATTTAGCCTTTACAATCACTTTAATACTACTTAAAGCGGAGTTCCTACTAAAATAGAAATATTAAAAGTCAGCAGCTACAAATACTGCAGTTGCTGACTTCTAATAATCAGACACTCACCTGTCCCAGGGTCCAGCAAAAGCGGTGAAACGAAGCCTCGCTTGTCTCCCCCTCCTCTCCATGGTGCCGGAATCACTACTGTGGGCGCCCAGCTGTGACTTCACAGCCAGGCACTCACTGTGCATTAGCGAGCCACGCTGTGCACCGTGATTGGCTAAGCAATCATCTGGGACCTGTGACATGTCCCAGATGATTGCCGAGAGGGAGGGGGAGATGTGACCTCCCTTCTGGCGCCCAGGTAGGAAGTGGGAGCTGAAACCCTCTAAAAAGAGGGTTTCTGCCCCTCCCCCCCAAAAAATATGGCATGGCAGGGGGTCACCTTCCCTTAAAGCAGAAGTTCCATATTTGGGTGGAACTCCGCTTTAATAATCTAAGTCCTTATTTGCTTTACATCTGCTACGTTTTAAAATAATATGTTAGATATACTGGTACTGTATTTGTCTTTGCATCTGCACTAAATAAAAAATCAGTTAACTGGGTAAATGAGATTGAATGCAGTTCATGTGTGCAAATGTGCCAGTAGTTAACCATTTTTAAAATCATGCCCCTAGTTGAGTAAAGTTACAGAGTTAACAAGGAAAAACAAATCGATATCCAGAACTCTTTTCTAAAGAAATGGTCAAATCTTCTTTATTTTATATGCAACAATATCCCTTTGTCCATTGTTAAGTTTTTCTATTTTTCTTTACTAATTTTACATGTATTTAAACATTTTTTAAAGTCTAATGCCACGTACACACGATCATTTTTCAGCATGAAAGAAAACATAGTTTTTCAGCATGTCCAAAAAACAACGTTTTTCCAACTTCATCATTAAAAACTACGTTGCCCACACACCATCGTTTAAAAAAAATGATGAACAAAGCGCGGTGACGTACAACATGTACAACAGCTCTCTAAAGGGAAAGTTCTATTCGCCTTTGGGTTGCTTTAGCTGATTCCTTGTTAGTAAAAGACGATTCGCGCTTTTTTGTCTGTTACAGCGTGATGAATGTGCTTACTCCATTATGAACGGTAGTTTTACCAGAACAAGCGCTCCCATCTCATAACTTGCTTCTGAGCATGCACGGGTTTAAAACGTCGTTTTAGCCCACACACGATCATTTTTTACAACCCAAAAATACAACATTTTTTAAACCGACGTTAAAAAATGCAGCATGTTCGAAAAAAAAAAATTGGCGTTTTTCAGAAACTAAAAAACGATGTGCAGCCCACACACGATCATTTTAAATTACGTTTTTTAAAAACAAGGAATGTTACTTACATTTATTGTGATGTGTGCCAACTATGCCAGCCCTTTTTGCCCATCTACTCTCTTTTAGGGTTGAGCTTGATGTTTGAGTCGAACATCGGGTGTTCGCCTGTTCGCCGAATAGTGAACAATTTGGGGTGTTCGCGGCAAATTCGAAAGCCATGGAACACCCTTTAAAAGTCTATGGGAGAAATCAAAAGTGCTAATTTTAAAGGCTTATATGCACAGTATTATCATAAAAAGTGTTTGGGAACCTGCCCCAGATGACATGTATCAATGCAAAAAACGTTTTAAAAATTTAAGTTTTTTTCGGGAGCAGTGATTTTAATAATGTGAAACAATAAAACTGAAATATTCCTTTAAATTTCGTACCTGGTGGTATCTGTAGTATGCCTGTAAATTGGCACATTTTTCCTGTGTTTAGAACAGTCCCTGCACAAAATGACATTTCTAAAGGAAAATTAGTAATTTAAAACTACTCGCGGCTATAATGAATTGTCGGGTCCCGGCAAAACAGATAAAAGTCATTGAAAAAAAGGCATGGTTCCCCCCCAGTCCATTACCAGGCTCTTCAGGTCTGGTATGAATATTAAGGGGAACCCTGAACCAATTTTTTTTTAAAATGGCATAGGGGTCCCTCTCAAAATCCATACTAGACCCTTATCTGAGCACGCAACCTGTCAGGCCGCAGGAAAAGAGGGGGGACGAGAGAGCGCCCCCCCTCCTTAACCGTACCAGGCCACATGCCCTCGACATGGGGAGGATGCTTTGGGGTCTGGACCAGATCCTGGCCCTCTATGTGAATAAGAATTTTATAACATTAAAAAAAAAACAGTAGACAGCTTGGGACAAGTCCTTTATTAAAAGAGAAAAAAATGTTTTCCCATTGCGTTGGAGGGGGGTGGGCGGGTGTCACTCGTACATGTCACTGGGTAACCCCACAGCGCTTCCCTTTTTTTTTTTCAATGACTTTTATCTGTATTGCCGGAAACCGACAATTCATTATAGCCGCAACTTTTTTTCCTTCAGGCCCCGTACACAAGTCCGAGGAACTCGACGGGCAAAACACATCGTTTTGCCCGTCAAGTTCCTTGTGAAGCCGCCGAGGATCTCGGCGAGCCGAAATTTGCCATTGAACAACGAGGAAATAGAGAACATGTTCTCTATTTCCTCGCCGAGGTCCTCGTCGGCTTCCTCGGCCGAAAGTGTACACACGGCCGGGTTTCTCGGCAGAATTCAGCTCCGATCGAGTTTCTGGCTGAATTCTGCCGAGTTGTGTGTACGGGGCCTTAGAAATGCAATTTTGTGCAGGGACTGTTCTATACACGGGAAAAGTTTGCCACTTTACAAGCATACTATAGACACCCCCAGGTACGAAATGTAAAGGAATATTTCACTTTTATTGTTTAATTTTAAGCATTATTAAAATCACTGCTCCTGAAAAACATCAGTTTTTAAAACTTTTTTTGCATTGATACATGTCTCCTGGGGCAGGACCCAGGTCCCCAAACACTTTTTATGACAATAACTTCTATATTAACATTTAAAATTAGCACTTTTGATTTTTCATGTTCGTGTCCCAAAGACTTTAAAGCCCCCTACACACTATCAGTTTTCCTGCAGGTTTTTCTCTTCAGGTTTACCAAAACCATGTAGTGCAAGGGCCTGCCTGATTGCATATGAATTGAAACTCTTAGGCCTTGTACTCACGACCAAACATGTCTGCTGAAACTGGTCCGCGGACCAGTTTCAGCGGACATGTTCGTTCGTGTGTAGGCAGTAACGGACAGAATTCCAGCAAACAATCGTCGGCCAGACCGTTTTCCAACGAACAACTGTTTCCTGGTCTTGCTTTAAAACAGTCTGCTGGAATCGTGTCCGTCAGACATGTTCGGTCGTCTGTACACAAAAGCAGCGTACAAAAACCCCGCGCATGCTCAGTCCAAATGAGGAGACGGGAGCGCTCGTTCAGGTAAAACTCGCGTTTGTTTGGGATATGGCACATTCGTCATTAGAAACCTTTTATTCTAGCAAGAGAACAATGTCTTAAAAAGGCGCACTAAACCACATTTTCTTGCCTCGTTTTATTAATTCTTCTCTTGCTAGAATAACCCCGTTCTCTTGCTGATGCAATTTCAATAGAGTTGTCCCATACTGAAATGTCACATTTCTTGCTTGTGATGTAATCCTTTAATAATGTTTTCTATGCCAGACGTGTGTTTTGGTTGGTGGTCCTCCATAATTTATAGTAGTCATTTTTGTAAAGGAATGTGCATTTTTTTTGGGTTTTTTGTTGTTTCTAGTTATGTCACCATTTAAATTTTTTTTTTTTTACATGTTTTATAGTTTTTTTTTTTTTTTTTTTTTGTGTTTCATTAGAGAATATTAAACCATGTTGGCACACCAAATGTCCCCCCCCCCCCAAGGAGTGTGTCCTTTGTAAATTACCCATTGTATATTTATTAAAGGTTTGCTGCCTAATAATCCCCACAGTATAACAAACAATAGACATGTTTTCAAATGAAAGCAAAAAGCCTTTTATTCAGGCAAATGTCATCACAAAAAATAAACAGAACGGCAGCACTAGAATAGATAGCAAACTATATGCAAACTTGCATTTCCAACATGGTGAAGAATAAACTTCCAAGCCTCAGGAGCCAAACACAAAAATATGAAGCAGCAGCACACAAACAAAGGAACCCAAACTGTGGTAGTACAAACAATATGTCCTTTATGTGGAAGGAAATGGAAGGCAGAAAATCAACGTTTCCTCCTCTTTCCAGCCTTCCCTCCAGGCAGCCTTCCAGCGGATCTAACACGGGGTCTTGCAGTTGGGGTCGATGTGGCAGCAGGAGGATGGTGTTCCGCAAGCCGGGCCGGGTCACATAGCCCAGTGTCTGGGGTCAGCAGGCCCTTCTGCATCCACCAAAGGACCTGGTTCATCAGGGCCTTTGCCAGTCTTCTCTGGTCCTCCTCCCCTTCATTCAAATCGTGGGCCAATGAGGCACTGAAGGCCTCTGTGGGGTTGAGGGGGGCCCTCATGATGGCGCTTGCCTCCTGTATCATGCGGAGGCTTGCCTCCTCCACAGGCCTCAACTGCCTCCTTCGGCCTGATGGCCTCACCTGGGGGGGAGAAGACTGGCTGGTGGTGGTTCTCCTGGCCGGGGGGACCTGCTGCAGGCCACTGGGCCCAGCCTCCTCCTGGCTGCCACTGACCCCGGCCTCCTCCTGGCTGCCACTGACCCCGGCCTCCTCCTGGCTGCCACTGACCCCTGCCTCCTCCTGGCTGACAGACACCTGAGGATCTGCCACCTCCTGGCTGATCTCTTCTTCCTGTGTGGAAAAAAAAGGACATTTTTTACAATTTCGCTAAATAAAACCACACTCATTTTCATGTTTTTCGTTTAGTATTTTCTGTTCATTATTACTTGAATACACTCTACTTCTGACCCCTGCAGTTGTCATCCCTGACACCTATTTGTCTGTACACCTTTTTGTTTGCTTTTTCCCAGCTTGGCTTTTTTTTTACAATATCAAATCATTAATCCACCAAGAATTATTTACGCCAGAAATATAGAGGAAACTACTATACCTCCTCATCGAAGGGTGGCAGATCTGCATCTCTGTCAGCCAGGCCCTCTTCCTCCGACTCTGCAGGGCTGTGGTCATCTGGGGAATGTCCGCTGGAAGGTAGCATGGAGGAAAGGTTGGAAGAAAGACTCGACATCGTTTTCCTGCCTTCCATTTCGTCCCGCAAAAAAGCCATCTGTTTATAATACCACAGTTTGGGTTCCTTTGCTTGTCTTGCTGCTGCTCCCGATTTTTTGCTTTTATTAGCTTTGTATGCTCTCCTGTATGTGCTTCTGAGGTTGGCAAGTTTATCCTTCACCATGTTGGCAGTGCATCCTGGCACCCAAGTTTGCATATAGTTTGCTAGCTCTTCTAGTGCTGCCGCTCGTACCTCTTTATTGCAATATAATGCGTGTTTTGAATTCCACAGGATGGGCGTGTCCTGATATTTTTGAAGTAAGGGCTCTATAGCTTCCTTGGTTTGTAGTTGGTCCATTGAATTGTTTTAAAAATTATATTTCTTTTTGAGTCTAGATTCCAAAAACATAAACCACAGAAAAAAAATTATTCAAAAGGATCAGCGTTGACCTTGATCTAATATGTGTCTTCAAATTTATTACCTATATCTAATTACAAACACAGTCTCTCTTGTTTAAACAATGATTGGCAGCTCGGCCGCATTGCTTGTACCAAACATTGATTTGCTAGATGCAGAGCCATTGTTAACATTGCAGTAAATATTTTTAATATAGAAAAATAAACAATGCTTACAAATGACAGTATTCATCTAGGCACTCTTTCATGTGTAAATTTCATGCCCCTGACAATGGATGACATAAAAGACACTTCCTAATGACCTCTGTACAACCAACACTTGAACAATACTTTGCCTGATCTGAATTCAAAAACTTGTCAATGAGGTACAGCATTGTTCACATCTCTATTTTGTGAGGTGTCCAAAAGCATTTGGATACCAAAATAACATTGTGGTACCCCATAGACAGAATAGCTTAAAAAGGGTGCAACCAACAGCCCAAACCCCCATCCCATGTGTCTACATTTTCAAGGCCTCTGCTGATCACATTTTTAATTTCCTTACCTTCCTGTCTCTCGCTCCTCGTTTCTCACGCTCGCCTAATTACCGCGTAAGATGCGTAATCACGGCGTGCACCTTTTAAACACTCCGCGTATTTATTAAACCCCGCCCTCGTCACCTTTGCGAGGCCCCTAATCAATGAGTTTAGGAAATATGGCGTTAACTGTGTATGTTCTGGATGCGATCGAAGATTCTCCGCGTAAACGACGTAAACACGTTGTTTGCATTCTCTACACTCCGCGTATGTATTAAACGCCGCCCTCTTCTCCGCCCATGGCGTAAGAATTCATCTTTTCCACGCCCATAATCTCTGTGGGAAAGGAAAGATGGCGATGTCACACGAGCGGGCACGATGCTCTCATGCCACAAGTGAAGGGACAGAGGCAGGGACGTCCCGATCAAGGCCAAGAAGATACAAAGCCACTAATATGCGGTTCCAGGAAATGGTGGAGTTAGTTTACATCATGCGAAAGAAGGACTATGATGGTGAATTAGGGCCATACAAGACCCCTAACCGCCGAAAGGCACATATTATGGACAAGGTGGCGAGGAGAATGCAGAGGATGTTTGGGATCACCAGGTCCAAGGAACAGCTGAGGAAACGATGGTCAGACTTAAAATTGAGGGAGCCACATCAGATGAAGAAAATACTTAAAATTCTGCGTAAAAGTAAGTAAATATATATTGGGGTTGGGGGGGGGGGGGGGGTGATTGTCTGCAATAATGTGTTGCCATGTATATTTCACCATCTGCCTCCTTGGCCTGCTTGTAATTTTAAAGACATGTTGTCATTTATTTTTTAGGACATAAATACCTACATATTTACAAATAGTGTTCTTAGTAAACCACGTAACATCACATAGTTTCTCAGAAAGGCTCGGTTATTCCAGGAACAACACACCTGGACATGGCTCACTGGCCAAAAACTTTGTTTGTAAACATTGTGTAAAAGCTAGTTCTAGAAAATAAAATTATGAGAATGGGAAAGGCAAACAGGATTCATTCTAAAAACAGTGGTAATAAAGCAGATGTTTTCACATCTGCAATGCAGAGCACCTGTGTCTCCCCAAACCAAAAAAGGGGTTTGGTAGGGTCTCCCATAAATACTGTTTAGGGGGGACATCCATGTGTGTCACTTTGCTAAAAAGGGGCAGGATCAGAGCTTGCCATATAGAAGTAATTGCAAAATGTAGGTTTGGTGAAAGCTAAAAGTAACTAAATGAAAGCATCTTCTAAGCAATGTGTGCAATTTATGCTCTCCAATATCTGTGTGCTGATGAGTCTACATTTTTTTCTGGTTATTTCAGGGGAAAGAAGTCGCCAGCATTTGGAGGAGGCAGAGAGGGCCAGACAAGGCCAAAATCTGCCATCTCAACATGTGGAGGAGGAGGAGGATGTGGAAGGAGAAGAGGATGTGGAAGGAGAAGAGGATGTGGAAGGAGAGGAGGAAGGAAGAAAGGAGGAAGGAAGAGAGGAGGAAGAAGTAATTTTGGACTTAGAATTTATAGCAGATGAAGGGCAAGTGGCGGAAGAACAATTTGGCGAATTGAAAGAAGGTGGATTGATGGATGAAGGAGGAGTCCAAGATGATGGGGAGGTGGTGGAAGAAGGAGGAGTGATAGAAGATGTCGAAGAGGTGGAAAGGAGAAGCCCATCAGGTCAGTGTCACCCTAGCTTGATTAAAAAAAACATATGTAGATAGGCCTCATCGAAAAATAATGTTGTAAATGACAATTTTGATTTATTTTTTAGGGGAGGAGGATGGTGTGCCAATATTTTCACGTGCAAGTGCTGCTATTATTATTCAGCAGGTAATGGAGTGCAGCACTGAAATGCACAATATGCGTGAAAGGATGGTTGTCATGGAAGAGAATTTAACAAATGTCCTTTTGGAATGCTGCACGGAAATGGACAATATGCGGCAAAGAATGATGGTCATCGAATCTAATTTTAAAAATATTATTGACATGATGGGCCGTGTCAAAGACTGAAACACCCCCCGCCCATCCCCCGCCCCCACAAACATTTTTACTGTTTTAATAATGAATACGCCAAAATTTGAAGATACACACACAGTGTGCCAACATGTGCTATCTGCCATCACAGAATATCTAGTGTCTGTGCTTTGTGGGTCCAACCCCCTCCTCCATCCTCAAGTAGTTGAGAGGAAGGGTTTGCTCCCACAGAACACAGACCTTGATCACCCATGATGTCAGATAGCACATGTGGCCATTTGTCTGTTGAACCAATGACATTTGGCGAGTTTGCACTGAATGTGTGTATCTTCAAATTTTGGCGTGTTCCAGTGTGAAAGCACACCATGACTGACTGCTGTTGTGATTTTTTATATTTTTTTATTTGGATTTTGTTACTTTTTGACCATGTTGAACATTTTGGGATACTATAAAGTTTAGACCATAAAGAATAAACAACGCCAAAAAATAAAAAAGATATATATATAGAATTATAAATCTCTCTAATCACTGAATTTAGTGAAGTCGAGATTTTACTCCAAAATCTAACGAAAAAATTTGCTTACTGAAAAACACACCAAAAAAAAATGGTTAAAAAAATATTGGTTTTTGTGCATAAAAAATATGCAGAAAAAAAAAAAAAAAAGGCGGTAAACACCCCACCAAAAATAGTCTATATATATATATATATATATGTAAACAATAAATCTAACTATATTTGTTAAAAAAAAATGTGAACTTGTTAAAAAATGTATAATCTGCCTAATATTTTTGGTTGAATTACCTGAAAAAAAAAAAAAAAAAATTTTTTTGTAGACTCCTAAGTACAAAAGCAGGGAGTAATGAAAAAAATATAAACTAATTTTTGGGGTCATGAACAAGCAAAAATTAAAATACTTGACCTCAAAATTTCAAAATGGAGTTGCTTCTTATTTCTAGACTCAATACCCTGTTTGTAGATGAGTGAATACTGTGCAAAATGTGGTTAGTTACTAAAAGTGGAGAAATCAATTATGCATTAAAATGGCAGAAGTTAGTTAGAGAACCAGGAAGACAGATAAAAAGAGAAAAAGCATTAATGACAAACAACTGTATAAAGTCCAATGGTCTAATTATTTTTTATTTGAGAGAATATTCCTTTCTTTGGGGGCCGAATTAGAAAGAAATATGATCTGGCATAGCAATGGCCCCCCGACCCATGAAGTACTCAACATATTTGTCGCGTACCTCACGAGCTGATTGGGGGGCCAAGCCAGCGCGACCAGTGTCCAGCCCGGGAAGGGGATCTGAGGGTAGTCTTGCCTCAGAACCGATGTCGGGTAGGTACGTCTGGGAGTGCCTGCGTAAAAAGTTGTGCAAAATGCAGCAGGCAAATACAACGGTGTCCAATTTATATTCCGCCAGATGTATCGATGTCCTGAACAGGCGGAACCGGTTGGTGAGTATCCCAAAGGCATTCTCGACTACCCTCCGAGCCCTGGCCAACCGAAAATTAAACACACTCCTCTCTGAGGTGAGGGTCCTCTGGGGAAAAGGCCGCATGAGGTGAGGACCAAGCCCGAAAGCCTCGTCCGCTAGGAACACAAACGGAAGTCCTTCCACATTATCTTCATCTGGTGGCAATGCCAGACCACCAGCTTGGAGACGATCATAGAAATCAGTCCGTGCGAACACTCCCCCATCAGACATCCGGCCATTCTTCCCCACGTCCACATATAGAAACTCATACTGTGCCGACACCACCGCCATCAACACAATACTATGATAACCCTTGTAATTATAATAGTAGGACCCCGAGCGGGGTGGGGGCACAATGCGGACGTGTTTCCCATCTATTGCTCCACCGCAGTTAGGAAAATCCCACCGCTGGGCAAATTGGGAAGCCACAGACTGCCATTCCTGTGGTGTGGAGGGTAGCTGTGGGGACAAACAAAAAAAGAGATTTAGTACTTTGTAACAAAAACATCCTACAAGCATCCTTGTGACACTTCAAAGTATTAAAATTGCATTTGAAAAATGTGCATGGAGAATTTGGGAAATGAAATATATAGGGCCACTTAATTAAGAGACTCCACAACCCTCTGATGGGGACAATAAAAGTTTGAAGGGGGGGGGGCACAAAAACCAAAAAGTCCTGTTTTAAAAAATGGCAAGGTGGGTTTGTCCCTAGGATAGCATGCTGGACAGGTTAATATTGGGTAAGGGACAAATATACAGGTAGGTCAAGAATAAAACATGTAAAGCTTATATCAACATGCATAGGGAGAAAAGGGAACGTTAGTTAAACACACAGCATATCTGGGAAATTAAAAAAAAAGTTAGTTGGCCACATTATTACAGCCACGAAACTTACCTTAATATACTCCTCATGCATAACTTTGATGATGGCAGCACACGTGTCCGGTATGATGACCCCAAGCGCCTGCGGAGAGATGCCTGTCGAGAACTTGAGGTCCTGCAGGCTCCTCCCAGTCGCCAGGTACCGCAACGTGGCAATAAGCCTCTGCTCGGCCGTGATGGCTTGGCGCATCACAGTGTCCTGCCTCGTGATATAGGGGGACAGAAGTTCCAGCAGACGGTTGAATACGGGGTCCGTCATGCGGAGAAAATTCCTAAAGTCATTAGGATTATTCTCCTGGAGTTCCCTAAGCAGAGGCATATGTGAGAACTGGTCACGCTGGCGCAACCAATTCTTGGTCCAGAAACGCCTCCGCCCCCTGTTTCTGGCCAAAGTACTGGACAAATGAACATATCCAGCAGCCATCCAATAAACAGCACCAACTCGCGAAAATTGACGCTGCTGCTCCATCATGGCTTCAAACCGGCCGGCTGGTCAGTCAAGAACACACTGAAACAGAAAGCACTCGCAAATCCAGCACTACCTGCGACAAACGCGTGACAAACAGATACGAGCGCACAGGATGCAACTGCTAAAGCAGAAACAACCTGCTAGCCTATAGCCGAATGACAACTACGTTACCGCAAGCACACGCACTGAACCCGTGAATACACGCTGTCAAAGCCTGGAGACCGAGAAGCGCGAATCAGCTCTAACCAAACCTTCACTAACACGAGCAAACCCGTAACTAGCAAAAGAGGAACAGAGGGCGGCGCCATTAAGTTTGGTCTTCCCCTTTATAGTGATGTCGTACGTAGTTTACGTGCACGCGTTCCGGTACGACGGTAATTTGGTCCGCTGGTGTGTACACGCCAGCGGAACAAAACACAAATCAGCCTTGTACGCCGGAAACTGTCGGGCAGACAGTTTCCAGCGCACAGATCCGGTCGTGAGTACAAGGCCTTAGGCCTCGTACACACCAGCGAACAGTCCGATGAAAACGGTCTGCCGGACCGTTTTCATCGGACATGTCCACTGGGAGATTTCGGTCTGATGGCTGTACACACCATCAAACCGAAATCTGCGTGGACAGACAGCGCAGTGACGTGTCCGCGCCGTCGCCGCGACGATGACGCGGCGACGTGCGCGACGCTGGAAGGTCAATGCTTCCACGCATGCGTCAAAGTGATTCGACGCATGCGAGGGATGGCGGCCGGTCGGACATGTACGGTGAGTCTGTACAGACGACCGAACATGTCCGATGGACAGGATTCCAGCGGACATGTTTCTTAGCATGCTAAGAAACATTTGTCCGCTGGAAAACGGTCGGCTGGACAAATGTCAGCTGGAAACCTGTCCGGTCGGCCGTACACACGACCGAACATGTCTGCTGAAACTGGTCTGCGGACCAGTTTCAGCAGACATGTTCGGTCGTGTGTACAAGGCCTTAAGGTTTGACCTCATATTAGATGGTTTTGGTAAATCTGAAGAGAAAAACCTGCAGGAAAACTGATAGTGTGTATGGGGCTTCATGTTGTTTGTGTGTTCGAACAATATTTTTTTTACATGTTCTGTTGTGAACCGAATCTGGGGGTGTTTGGCTCATCCCTACTCTCTTTTTAGTAGCTGTTATATAGATTCTATGAATGAAAAGTGATCTATGGATGGAACATGAGCAGATGAATCAGAGGTCCACTATGACAGCTGGCAATGGCACAAGGCAAACTTTGCTTTAAATGTAAGTAACATCCATTGTACTAATGTTTATATATTTTTTATTTACCTAAACTTTGGTTCTAGATACTTAGAGGTGTCTGTAGATACTTGCAGTAGCTCTCACTATCTTGAGCTACAGTTAAATGTTGAATTGTAGTGAATGGTCAAAGCACCAGTACTTTTTTGCATGGAGCTTGCCCACTGTCTCTGTCATTCACACAGTCCTAGTGGCCAAAAAGGACACTCATAATACCGATGAGCCAATAAGATTGCATGTGAAAAGGAGGGTGATCACCAACCTCCAACATTACCTATAGGATACCTGTACAGAACAGCCAGCCATCAGGCATAGGAGAGGAATGAGAGCTGCTGCACTTTTTTGCTGGCACATCTATATGCTTGTACTTTGTACTTGCACCCTATTTTTTTAAGTGACAGAGTCACTTTATTTTTATTTTCAGTGCTCCAGAATCCTCCTAAAACCCTAAAATCTACTGGTAGGTTGATGAGCCACAGATCAAACTGGCAATATAATACAGTGCATGTTTGTGTTCTGTAGCCTGTAAGCTGCTTAACAGCAGTGACTTATGTGAATGGTTCTATTTCTTCTAGGGCACATAAACACAGGAGGCAAATAAATAAGAAAAACACATCACATTAGAAATCAGTGGCAAAATTACACCCTTTAATAACATGCCTGGACCATACTGTGGTATGTGCTCTATACCAATTAAGTACTGCATGTATTCAGGGGTTTAATGTTACACACTAGATTAGGGTGGTAGTTTGTCAAAGAAGAAAGCTACTTAAAAATATTAAAAACTTTAAGTTATATTAACATTTATTAAAAAATAAATTGTACATATGTCTGCAGTACCCATTAGTCCGGCGCCCCGCACAGTGTACAAACTCTGTACACTGTGTGGGGCGCCAGACTAATGGGTGGCTATTAAGTCTGTAAATGTGATTTGAGCATGTGACTTGAGGCTGAGGCTCTAATTGGCTTGTTCCAGGTTGTCCTTGATGAGCAGAACACTGCGCCCCAAAACCTCCCACTTTTGATTATAGGTAATCTATACTCGTCATTGCATCACTTCTGGTTTCCTGATCCTCGTCCTGTGGAAAGCAAGGCGTCCTCTAGTGAGTGCAGTCAGTGCAGCTTAACATACAGTAGATGTGTTAAGGTGAAAAATTTAGGTGAAAAAAAACGAACCATTACAACCCCTTTAACAACCAATGACAGTTGGGGAGGGGTTAGCCAGTGTACAGAGACAGGCATTCTCAGTGGTGTCACTAGGGGTGATGTCACATGGTGCGGTAAAACATGGTGTCACCCCCTTCTGTCTATCCTGCCCAGCGCCCTGCAGACAGTGCACAGTCACGGGCCACACCACAAGATGGCCCCTGTAAATGATAATATAGGGTGCTATAGTGGCAGTTTAGAGTAGTATAGGGTGGTATAGTGGCAGGCTAGGGAGGTATAGGGCAGGTTAGGGTGGTATAGTGGCAGGTTAGGTTGGTATAGTGGCAGGTTAGGGGGGTATAGCGGCAGGTTAGGGTGGTATAATGGCAGGTTAGGGTGGTATAGTGGCAGGTTAGGGTGTTTTAGAGCAGGTTAGGGTGGTATAGGGCAGATTGGGGTGGTATAGGGCAGGTTAGTGTGGTATAGGGCAGGTTAGGACTCTATATACTGACAGTGTGCAGAAACTTAAAGCATGCCTGGAGATGAAGACACCCAGGACTGCTGTGTCCTTACCTCTTTCTCCTCTTTAGCTGCGGGATCAGATCAACCAGAGTGATGGAGTCTGTGGGAGGAATGGAGGAGACAGCCACACCCCCAGCTTGGCCCACCAACTACGACTGTCTTGGGAGATATTGGAGATCCCAGAGGGACAGCTTAACCTGATTTAATGACTGAGGAGTGTTATAGGCAGCCTCCCCCACATGGATGGGTTCCCTGCTTGCACTGCTCTGCTGTAGCTCTGCAAGTGCAAGCAATATAGTACAGTGTGTAGCAGCAGCCCTGATATTACCCCTCTGGCGGGTGTCACCCGGTGTTGGCCGCCCCCTCCCCCTCACACCCCTATAGCAATGCCACTGTTTACTCTATCTGTCCCTTGATGGCAAGTTTCAGTCGGTTTTGTTTTATTAAATTCTTCTGACAGTGCTTTAAAAACGAAAGCCTAGTACACGCTAGTAGTTTTTTTCCTTCAACCCAGCAGAGCTGAATGAAAAAAAAACTGATAGTTCAGGAGGGGCTGCTGTACTAACTATCCAATGTTAGTACACCAACCTCCCCTGCTGTTCTATTTTGTTCTGACAGGGGTACTGCCCCCCCCCCCCCGAACACTCAGGTCAGTGCTCTCAGCCATCGGGAGACGATTGGCAGATATTTTATGGTCATGCCCCTTTGACAGAAGCCAGGAAAATGGCCGGCTTCTGTCAGACTGACTGCAGTACAAACGGGTTGAATGTTGGCTGGTTTCTATTGAACCAGCCAATGCCATTGCCGCCTGACATTCGGCCCATGTGTACTAGGCTTAAATGCTATTCATCTAGGAATTATTTATATTTTAGTGTGTACTCTGAAATGTGTTTTAATGATTTCTCTGCTGTCTCTTTCATGCTAATGATATTGATATGTCATTTATTAAAGCATATGTCAAGTTGCAATTTTTTTTTCTTGGTTTTGGATAAAGTAAAGAGGGGTTAGAAACCTTGTCAGGGCTCTGTTAGAAAAATGTAATCTTACTTTGTGTCCGGCTGCCAGCATTTTTACCAGATAGGAGGTAAAGGGAACTCTTCAACAGCAACACTGATAAAAAAAATTTAAAAAATCTTTAGGGAAAAGGGGGAAGGTTATAAGTCCTTTTAGATTTTAAATGTCCCTGTTGTAGATTTTTTTTTCACTTTCTCTCAGTTGTAGACTTCATCAGTAGGACATGTAAGCTGGTATGTATCTCTAATGCAGTGCCAGAAATTCTAATCCATTCTATCCTTAACTAGAAAAGAAAAAATTTGGGTTGACATACACTTTTAGGCCAGGTTCACACCTAAGCGAATTGAGTGCGGCTTAAACCGCATCTAATTCACAGGACATTTCAAAATACATTGTTTTCAATGAGGCTGGTTCACATATGTGCGATGCATCCACACTGCGCATTGCCCCAAACCGTGTGCGGTTTTTATGTCTTGCGGTGCGGCTCAGGTGCGAATGCAGTCCCATTATCTTCTATGGGTACGCATCTAATTCGCAGATGTGTTCTGTTCTCTTCAGGAATTTCTCTCATTCAGCTCAATACACTTCTCCCCCACTCTCCTCTCACCTGGAACTTCTCCCAGGTCTCCAAATGCGCATCTAAAACGTTGCTAATCTGCAGAACACTTCTCTTATCTCTCTGCAGAGATAAGAGAGCTGAAATTCGCACCGCACTAGTGTGATTCAGGCCTAAAGGGTTAGTAAAGGAAAAGAAAAATGTCTTTAAAATAACAAACATGTTATACTTACCTCCACTGTGCAGTTCGTTTTGCACGGAGTGGCCCTGATCCACGTCTTCTGGGGTCCCTCGGCAGCTGTCTCTGGTCCTCCCTGCAAGAACTCACCACATTCATGCGAGAGAGCTCGCATGGTGATGAGTCCTTGCGGGCGCGCTCCGTGATACAGCAAGCGGCCATAGCTGCTCACTGTATCACTCGGCCCTGCCCCTCGGCGTGCCGCGTCACTGGATGTGATTGACAGCAGCGCCAGCCAATGACTGCGCTGCTCTCAAGCCATCCGCTCTAGCCAATTAGCGGCCAGGCTGAGCGGCGAAGAGGATCTCAGGACCGTGCGCGGGACTTTCGACGGGTCAGGTAAGTAAAACGGGGGCTCGGGGGGGGGGGGGGGCGGCATCATCAGATGTTTTTTCACCTTAATGCATGGATTGCATTAAGGTGACAACATTTTTTCCTTTACAACTCCTTTACGATTTGGTTTCCTAGTTGGCACCTTGGTCATCTTCCAGCTTTTATAGAGCTTTTGCAGTTTATGCTTTACTGCTTGTTCACTTCCAACTGTTGATCTTAGTTCAATAATGTCTGATATCTTTGTTTTAGTGCTAATACCTTTGGTCCACCAGTGGGTCAGATGGGTGGACACAACCTAGGAGTACCCCACCAACAATCCCCTCTCCACTATCTGAGGCTTTGGTGATGACCAGGTACACCCTTAAGAGAAGTCTGTGTTCACAGATGCTGATTTATGTACCCCTGGTTCTCACACCAATATTAAAGTATTTAAAACTAGTACAGTTTGCAAAATTGTGTTAAACAGCTGAACTGAAATATTGTATGAAGGCTCCAGATCTATGCTCATTCACTTTTTGGACCTTAAACAGTTCATCTGCCCGTAGAGCTTACTCTACTCCTATAAAATGGCAGTAGTGGCCCAGATTCAAGAAGCAATTGCATCTGCGTAACCATAGTTACGCAGCGCAATTGCTTACTTGCGCCGGCGTAACGACTTCTCCTGATTCAGAGAGCTCTTTACGCCGACTGCAGCCTAAGATATGCGTGGCATAAGGCTCTTATGCCCTCATATGTTAGGCTGCATTCTTACGCAGGCCGCTGGGTGGCGTTCCCGTTGTGGTCAGCGTATAGTATGCAAATTGCATACTAACGCCGATTCACAACGTTACGCGAGCCCTGCGTACGCAGTTTACGTTGTTTGCATGCGTCGTTTTTTTGCGTAAGGCTGTCCCTTCTATAGCAGGGGCAGCCAATGCTAAAGTATACCCGTCGTTCCTGCGTCGCGAAATTTGAAATTTACGTTGTTTGCGTAAGTGAATCGTGAATGGCGCTGGACGCCATTCACGTTCACTTTGAAGCAAATGACGTCCTTGCGACGTCATTTACCGCAATGCACGTCGGGAAAGTTTCCCGACGGAGCATGCGCACTACGCTCAGCTCGGGAACGCGCCTAATTTAAATGATTCCCGCCCCCTACGGGATCATTTACATTGCGTGCGCTTACGCCGGGCATTTTGCCGGAGCGCCCACGCAATTTACGGAGCTACTGCTCTGTGAATCAAGGGTAGCGCAGAAAATTTGCGGGGGCGCAGGGCAAAAACTGTGCAAATGTTACTGAATCTACCCCAGTGTATATAGTGGGTACCATACTGTATTAAGAAATAATTAGAGCAAATCTGATTTATTTATTCTCTGAAAGCTGATATTTTTATATATTTTTATATATTTTTAAAAAAAAACTTGTTGTACAAATCGGCTAAAAAATCATATTTACTGACCCTTTAAAAGGATATACTAGACAATTGTCAATATTTTTATACCTGTGGCAAGCAAACCTTCAATGACAGTGCAATGTTTGCTTTAATAACTTGGATAGCAGCCTGTAAAACTAAAGGAATTGTGGAAAAAAAAATAAACCTTACAAGGACAGGAATCAAAGACGAGATTTAAAAGCAATAAAACCCATCTGCTGACCTATATCAATTTTCTGTTTAAAAAAAAAAGAAAATTAAACTGTTACTGACAGTCACAGAATGCACTTCCCCACAGAATCTATTTTCTTTTGTCTTACTTAATGTTAATAATACCATTTACCAGTTGCCACACACTACAAATCAATGTTTTCTTGCCTTTCCTTCTTAGAATCCCCGATTCCTTTTTTTCCTTCCTGCTTCGGAAATATTACATTTCAAAGGAACTGTTGGGAACTTGGGAAGCCTGAGCTGTTTGGACCAACCTCAATCAAGAGCAGTGGAAATGCCTGCTGGGTTGTTGCTGTCCTTGTAGTCCTAGTTCAAAGTTGAATCCCTGGATACTCTGCATCAGTTTCTGTTTGCTTTCCAACATCTGATAAATGGAACTGTGCAGATGACTGATATGTTCTATCCTGGCCAAGATTTAACATTATTCTATGTTTATATATAAATAAGTGCATACATATCATTTTGTGCATGATCCAAAGATTATTTTGTTTGTACTTAATATATCTATGCAGATGGAACAACTTCCACTGTGTGTTATGCAGTTCCTTGTGTATGTGTATGTTGGGGTGGATTTACAAAAACAGTATAGGCTTGACATGCAAATGAAATAAAAAACAGGATTTTGCTAGCATAAGATTGGATATTCAAAGTTAACATGGATTCACCTTATTTACTAAATTTAACTTCCTAAAATGAACATTCTCTACATCAATTCTAAATTAACATCATGCATTTTTTTTAACTATACATTTTTAAGGCTGAGCTCCAGCTAGCATGAGTATGAATTGCATTTCCCTCCACACAGCAAAGATTATACAGTACCTTCAAAAGGTATTTATACCCCTTGACATTTTCCACATTTTGTCATGTTACAGCCAAAATCGTAAATGTATTTTATTGGTATTTTATGTGATAGACCAACACAAAGTGGCACATAATTGTGAAGTGGAAAGAAAATGATAAATGGTTTTCAAGCTTTTTTACAAATAAATATCTAAAAAGAATGACATGCATTTGTATTCAGCCCCCTTTACTCGGATACCCCTATCTAAAATCTAGTGGAACCAATTGCCTTCAGAAGGAACCTAATTAATAAATAGAGTCCACCTATGTGTAATTTAATCTCAGTATATATACAGCTGTTCTGTGAAGCCCTCTGTGTTTTGTTAAATAACCTTAGTGAACAAACAGCATCATGAAGGCCAAGGAACACACCAGACAGGTTAGGGATAAAGTTGTGGAGAAGGTTAAAGCAGGGTTAGGTTACAAAAAATATTCCAAGCATCTCACGGAGCACTGTTCAATCCATAATCTGAAAATGAAAAGAGTATGACACAACTAATCTACCAAGACCTAAACTGACAGGCTGGGCAAGGAGAGCATTCATCAGAGAAGTAGCCAAGAGGCCCATGCTAACTCTGGAGGAGCTGCAGAGATCCACAGCTCAGGAGGGAGAATCTTCCCACATGACAACTATTAGACGTGCACTATACAAATCTGGCCTTTATGAAAGAGTGGCAAGAAGAAAGTCATTGTTAAAAGAAAGCAAAAAAAAATCCAGTTTGCAGTTTGAGAGAAGCCATGTGGGGGGAGACAGCAAACATGTGTAAAAAGGTGCTCTGGTCAGATAAGACCAAAATTGAACTTTTTGGGCTAAAAGCAAAACACTATGTGTAGCAGAAAACTAATACTGCAGATCACCCTGAACACACCATCCACACCATGAAACATGGTGGTGGCAGCATCATGTTGTGGGGATGATTTTTTTCAGCAGGGACAGCAAAGCTGGTCAGAATTGATGGGAAGATGGATGGAGCCAAATAAAGGACAATCTTAGAAGAAAACATGTTAGAGTCTGCAAAAGACTTGATGCTGGGGTGAGGGATCACCTTCCAGCAGGACCACGACCCTAAACATACAACCAGAGCTACAATGGAATGCTTCAGATCAAAGCATATTCATGTGTTAGAATTGCACAGTCAAAGTCCAGACCCAAATCCAATTGAGAATCTGTGGCAGGACTTGAAAATTGCTGTTAGCAGATGCTCTCCATCCAATCAGACAGATATTGAGCTATTTTGCAAAGAAGAATGGGCAAAAATGTCACTCTCTAGATGTGCAAAGTTGGTAGAGACATCCCCAAAAAGACTTGCAGCTGTGATTGCAGCAAAAGGTGGTTCTACAAAGTATTGACTCAGGGGGGCTGAATACAAATGCACGCCACACTTTCACAAGTGTATTTTGAAACGAATTTATAATTTTTCTTCCACTTCACAATTATGTACCACTTTGTGTTGGTCTATCACATAAAGGTGTCCGCTTATGAAGCAGTGAAATCTATTCACTGCTTCGTTCTCCGGCATTCACGGTGGAGATTTTTCTCCTCTGTGTGCCTGTTTATGAAGCAGAGAAGATCGCTTCACCCTTAGGCCTCGTACACACGGATGGACTGTCCGATGAAAACGGTCCACCGGACCCTTTTTTATCGGACATGTCCGCTGCCGGATTTTGGTCTGATGGTTGTACACACCATCAAACCAAAATCCCTGCGTACAGGATACGCGGTGACGTGGCCGCACAGTCGCTGCGACAATGACGCGGCAACGTGCGCGACCCTGGAAGGTCAATGCTTCCACGCATGCGTTGAATCACTTCGACGCATGCGAGGGCTTTCGGCCGAGCGGACATGTCCGGTAAGTCGTACAGACGACCGAACATGTCCGACGGACAGGCTTCCAGCGGACATGTTTCTTAGCATGCTAAGTAAAATTTGTCCGCTGGAAACCTGTCCGATCCGCCGGAAAATTGTCTGGTCGGACGTACAGACGACCGAACATGTGAGACTTTACGAGATTACAGTACCAGAAATTCACAGAAAAACCGAGATGTCAGTTTATTGAGCGGTGATAAATTATCACCGCTCAGTATACTGACAGACGGCGTGGGTAATGTAATTAAAATAAATGAGTCCCCCTTCATAATATATACATGTATATATATATACAGGTACACATTATATATATATATGTATGTATATATATATGTATACACATAAATATTACAGGGGGACATAGTTACAGTGTTGGGGGGTCAGAACGAGGTAGAAGGAAGTTAAAAATCTTCCTCCTTCCTACTCAGAACCCCCGTGATTCCCTCTTCACTCCCCGTTTCACCACCTCTGAGCTGGTGAATCTGGGAGTGTGAATTCTGACACAGATCGCCAGTGAAGCTCTCAGATCACAGCTTCATAAACTGGCCGTTACTGTGTCAGTCTATGAGGATTCTCTGTGTGTAGAGATAATCAGCAGGAGAACAAATTCAAACCGATTATCTCTGTTTCATAAACTGTTTATGGGCTGTGATCAGTGGTGATCCTTGGGATCACCGCTCTTCACTGCTTCATAAACGGACACCAATACAACCCACTGTGTATTTAAAAGTGGGGTATGCCTGTAAAATACATTTACATTTTTGGTTGTAACATGACAAAATGTGGAAAATTTCAGAGGATATGAATACTTTTTTAAGGCACTATATGTTAATTTAGGCTAAGGGAAAAGGAATAAGCAGGGGTACTTATTTTTTTCCTTTATTCCCCAGGAACTGTCTCTCTTTCACTCCTGAAATATGGACAGGCCTTCGATATCCTCACCCCAATGATGTCATATATATATATATATATATATATATATATATATATAATGATGTCATAATGATGTCATGTGACTACACAGACAGAGAAGAAAAGCAGCTTTGTGGGACCTGTTATGTGCTGGGCACCAACTCAGTGGGAGCAAGAAATAAAGTATTTTTACTAATTCCTTCACCCACTAGTCTGATGGAACTGTTAACCATTTATATTTGGGGGGCTAGGTGGGGGGCAACTGAATAGTATTTTTTTTTTTTTTACTGCTGACTGGAGTAAAGCTTTAACTCTATCATACATATATTTTACTGTTCTTACATACAATATTGTAAATAAATTGTGATTTCGTAATGATTATTTAATAAAAAAACAAATTCCTATATTCCTATATTGCCCTTGGGAAGCCATGATTGTGTTAAACATCAAATCAGGATCAAGGCATACAGCTCTCTTTTTCTTCTCTATTTTTTTCACTTAAAGTGTATCTATGGTCAAAAACTAAAATCATATATGTATTTCCACATTGTATTTCAATAATTTTTTGCCTTCTCCTACTATACTGAATGATCTTGAAGTTTTTAAATGTAAAGTGATATTACAGCTTCCATTTTTTTCTTTTAATTAAAATAAAAACATCATACTTACCTGCTCTGTGCAATGTTTTTTCTCAGAGCAGTCCTAATTCTCCTCTTCTAGAATCCCCTGACAGTGCTCCTGGTTCCTCCCCGCACTTATGCGGGCTTACTTCTGAGCCACCCTGTCTGTGTCTATTTACACACACAGGGTTGTTTGACCCTGCTGTCTTGTTATAGTATTTGATAAAAAGCAGAGAGAGCCAATGGGGTTGATTTACTAAAGGCAAATCCACTGTGTACTGCAAATGCACTTGGAAGTGCAGTCACTGTAGATATGAGGATCAGAAATAAGGGGAAGCTCTGCTAATTTTTATAATTCAATCATGTTCAAGCAAAAACACTGTTTTTTATCTTTAAGGATTTGCCTTTAGTAAATAAAGCCCTATGGCTGCTATCAACCTGCCCAGTGAGGAGGCAGAGAGCAAGGAGAGAAATTGCTCTTGTGCACAATGCTGGATCAAAATTGGGCTCAGGTAAGTATAAGGGGGGACTGGGGGAATCCTACAGCGTTGAAGGTTTTTTACCTTAATGCCAGGAATGCATTAATAAAAAACCTTAAGGGTATTAGAACCCCTCGAATATATGAAGATCTCCACACATTTACTTCCTTGAATTCTGTAACATGTATTCACTACTATGCCCTGTGAGTAGGAATTGCTGTGTCACACATTTCACAGAGCCTGCCTTCATAGGTTAGAACTACATAGGTTAGACAGCAAGGTACTGCTGGGCTCTGATGAAGAGGCTTTGAGCTTCGAAACGTGTCACCCGGCGGTGACCCTCTTCACTTCCTCCATGACCAGCCGGAGTGTGGTTCGAGATTGTTATTAAAATCTTCTAACGTAAATACACTAGGCTGGTGCGCTGGTACCCTGATATATTTTGTCCTCAGAAAGTGAATTAAAGGGGTTGGGCCGAGGAGAAGACAAAAAGCAAGCGGGGATTCCAGGAAGTTGTGGGGAAAATTGGCCGGCAAACTGGTAGCACTCACAACTTGATAGATTTTTCAAGTAAGCTTATAGTGGATTGTCAAAAATAATTATTTTTTGTATTGCTATTACATTGCTAAATTTATAGGATTAAAATGTATGCTTTTATCATAGAGGTCCTTTTAGCAAACCTGATATTTAAAAGGCAGTTTTACAATATTGTTGCTCTGTTAAAGCTGAACTCTGAATAAAATCCAAAATTACCCTTGCATTGGGGCTCGCCCCCCTGTGCTTAATCCAGCAGTTATGCAGGCAATGAAAATCCACTTATATTTATTTCCTATGCTTTTTCAATTAGTTAATTGTTTATTATTATGCTGTCATCTTTCAAGACATCTACTGTTTGCATTTACATACCTGCGCTAGTTAATATAGTGGTATCTGACAATATCAGACAGAGTGTGCTGCCTTTAACAGTTATAGAGGCAATGCAATTCCATGTATGTTTATTTCCTATGCCTTTCCAGTTAGTTAATTGTTCAGCTTCTATGTCCATGTCAACAATCAAGTACAAACAATAAAAAATTCTTCTTCTTCTTTAAACAATAACATTATATCCCATCGGACATTAATCTTTCAGATTATGCCACCAGTCTAGTGTCCACGAGCATGTCTGCAAATTCCTCCTGGTAAACATGGCTACCTTTGATGTCTTCAGTCTCCTAGACCCTGACAACAATCTAGAGATTATTTATGAAGCCAACCCAAATTACAAGACCGACAAACTGAGAGAATGGACTGACCCATGGGACTCATCATAAAGAGCATTTATAGTGATGATGGCAGGGAGTGCAAGGTAGGGGTGAAGGCTGGAAGACAAGGTACTGTGTAGACATGTGCACACTGAAATATTTCATTTCCGAATTTCCTTTTCGTCCGAAAAATACATTTATTTAGTTACTCTCGAAATTAGTTTTTATTTATTTTGTTTTTCGTTAGAAATTGTATTCGTCCGAAAATCTGAATGAATTAAGGTCGAATCGGTCATTGAAGGCTTATGGTGTCTGTCAAATGTTCAAAGAAGATTCGACGGAGCAGGGAAACTGTATGATGCTGCAATCGTACATTTACGGATAAATGTTCCGCCTATAAGCTAGCTATAGTAGAATTCTAATGTTGTATGACTAGTAATAATTATATTTATTAATTATTATTACTAGTCAACCAACATTAGAATTTTTCTATAGCCTATGGGCCGAGCATTTGACCGGAAATGTACGATTGCAGCATTGTACAGTTTAGCTGCTCCGTCAAATCTTCTTAGAACTTTCAACAGACACCATAAGCCTTCAATGACATATTTGATGTTTGTATGTTTTTCGATGCTTTGTCGAATCTTCGTTGTTCATGTTGAATTGTCAAGTTAGTTCTAGCCATTTTACTGCTCCTCCTCTTTGGTAACAATCAGCCAATAACATTCATCATCATCATTATTTTTATTTTACTTCCCCCACCCAATTCCAGCAGCGATCTTTTCTCTCTATAATGTCGAATCTTTTCTCTCTATAGTGTCAAATCTTTTCTCTGTATGTCAAATCTTTTCTCTCTATGTAGAATAATCTTGGACTAACAGAGTTAAGGTTAGGCACATTCGACCACAGGTTCGATAGACACAGATTGTAATTGTCAGCGTCATGTCGAATCTCCTATCTATATCGAACTGTTGTTGAAACGAAAACTAAAATAAAGCATTTGTTTATGTCGGATCTTTTGGTTTTCATATTCTGCACATTCGTTTTCGTTTGTTAAAACGATAACGAAAATACTTGAAATTCGGACGAAAATGCATTCAGATGAAAACGAATGCACATGTTTAGTACTGTGTTGCGCTTACCCCTGCTGATGACGATGGGTCCTTTGTATATCATAACCCTCCTAACTGCTTGGATCCTACTTACACACTTGGTCATACACTAAAGCTATTTACACCTGTGGATGTAAGGGTTAGTAGGATACCACTCTAATAATGTACAAGAAAAAACCGACAAACAGCTTGGAGAAAATTAATTAAATGTCTTAGGGACAATGCAAACAAATAGAGGGTAAATCAATAAACATTTAATTACATAGATTTAAGGATGTGGTGAGATTATTTAGTTAATTATCCACTAGCTGGCACTCAAATGTTATAGCAAGACTAAATTAAATTAGACTAGAGTCTCTAAACAACATCTTCTGTATTCAAAACCAACAATGGGTAGGTGTATGCGTTCCTAGTATGGGGATACCCCTGGAGGTTCCTAATAATTATCATTTCACTAGGGCCCTTCTTTAGATGGTGCACTGTTCCTCTAAGAACTACGTAGAAGCAGTCTCTACTTAGACCAGTGGTTCTCAACCTCAGTCTTCAAGTACCCCAACAGGCCGTGTTTTCAAGTTTTCCTTTATCTTGCACGGGTGCTTTTAAAATCAGAGTCAATGGCTTGTTATTCTGGACAGCTATTTAATCAAAGAGAAATTCCCAAAACATGGCCTGTTGGGAGGGCCGAGGTTCAGAACCACTAACTTAGACTAAAAGCGTGTGCTGGGCATTTAGAATGTATCGCTCAGCACTTCCTAGCAGGCAGGTGGCTAATCTGGTCCCAATGGCTTGGCAATCAGCAGTCCTTAGCAATCAGATCTCGGCCCTCGCACAGGCTGTAGTCTTTTAACTCCAATACTGAGGGCGCAGTGACTCCCTCTCTCTCTCAGACTCAGTCACTGAAGGCAGCTCTAGCAGGCTCAGGTGCAGGTCCACCCCCTTGTCCTGATGTGGGTGAACAGGCAAAGCAACAGGTCCTCTTAGCTTTAATGGCTTTGGTCCCTCAGATGTAAAGCACAGACCCTAACAGCAGGTAAGTACCTGTCACTCTCTTACCTGAACTAACTTGCTTGGAGCAGGGCACTGTGGGAACTGAAGTTCAGTAGCTATTTATCTCCATTAACAAGAATGATGAAGCGCTTCTTTAGGAGCTACAATTTCCATAAAGCTCTGCAGAACAACCAGTCTCCTACCGCAGCTTTCCATTGGCTCTGACACTCCTGTCCTCTGATCACATCATATCACAACTGTCAAGAGGGAGGAGAGGAAGACCAGAAGCAAAGGATTTTACAGAGCCTCTCTTGTCACCGTGAAGCAGTGTTAGCTCCACACAAAAACCCTACAGTGGGTGGATGAGCGGCAGGTGGGGATGGCTGCACCTGGCTACAACTGTAAAGACTTTGCTTTTTGGAGACTGAACTTTGCTTCACCTGCACCTGAAGTAATGACTGTTCTTTTACACCAAGATAAGAATTGTGATGTTACACTTTATATCATTTGAATTAAAGGGGTTGTAAAGGTACAATTTGTTTTTCTAAATAGCTTCCTTTACCTTAGTGCAGTCCTCCTTCATTTACCTCATCCTTCAATTTTGCTTTTAAATGTCCTTATTTCTTCTGAGAAATCCTCACTTCCTGTTCTTCTGTCTGTAACTCCACACAGTAATGCAAGGCTTTCTCCCTGGTGTGGAGTGTCGTGCTCGCTCCCTCCTTTGGACTACGGGAGAGTCAGGGTGCCCACTAACACACAGCTCCTTTCTCTATCTGCAATGCAGAGAGCGTCCTGACTCTCCCGTAGTCCAAGGGAGGGGGCGAGCAGGACACTCCACACCAGGGAGAAAGACTTACATTACTGTGTGGAGTTACAGACAGAAGAACAGGAAGTGAGGATTTCTCAGAAGAAATAAGGACATTTAAAAGCAAAATTGAAGGATAAGGGTAAGTGAATGAGGACTGTACTAAGGTAAAGGAAGCTATTTAGGGAAACAAGTACCTTTACAACCCATTTAAGTTACTGTTTGGCAATAAAATTCTATTTATATGTATTTGCTATGCTTTACCAATTAACTGTTATTATGCTGCCATCTTGTAGAATTTCTACTTATTGCATTTTTACATAACTGTGTTAATTAATATAGTGGTATCTAACACCCCATGCGGGGTGTGTCTTTCCTCCAGCAGTTACAGTATATGGGCAATGTAATTTAATGTATGTTTATTTCTTATGCTTTTACAGTTACTAAATTTTCATTATTATGTTGCTATCCTGTAATCACTGTTTTTATGTCACAAATTTTCTGTGTATCCTCCCCTTTTGTATGACATGACGCAATCCCTCCTTAATATGGGTTTCTGACCTACAAATACTAACATCTACCACATAATATTGTTTGTTTGTTTGAACCCTTCTTAGTGCAATGGAGATATTTTGTGAATCCAAAGTTTTTGGTGAGTTAAGCTATCTAATTAAGATTGTCTGCAGTGATTGTCTATGGTCCGGTAAGGCCAGGCATAGGGGTCACAGAAAGTAATAACATAATTACAACAATTGGAGTCAAAATATTCCACACTGTGAGGTTTACATGTTTGTTTTTGTCTATGGTAACATTAACAATCAGGTATAACTTTTTTACCTGTGGTTCAGTTTGTGAGCTAATGTTCAGCTAATGGTTTAACCCTTTTCTGATAGAGACATCTGGGAATGCATGAAAACATCACAAGCTGACTGCTTTCATCTGGATGTAATCTAACAACTGAACATCTGCCAACTCACTCCCTCACTCGTAACATGCACTCACCCACCTGGACTCTGCTATCCTACCTGCATGCCCCAGACTAGTATGGTGTGTGTCATTGGGTAGGTGGGAGGCAGACCCATGAGTACCCATTTGCTGATATTCTCTTGCTAGTAAGAACCAGGAAGCAACATGCATTATATAATTTCTGGTTTTGGCTGTAATTTTCCCCGCCTGCTGTTGCTAAGGAGGAAGCTAATTGAGAATAATCTGTATTCCAATAGATTCAGTGGAGTGCAAGAGAGAAAACAGGTTTCTTATAGACCCCCAAGAATGGTTTTGTCAGCAAAAGGGTTCAATATACATACAAATATAAATAAAATGTGAAAGAAATTTGTGCTAATTGTGTAATGGTCAAACTTCATGCCATGTAGAATTTATTCTAAACACTTAAAGGACACATACATATTGTTCCCCAGGGTCACCTTTTAATATTTTTGAGTTTTAAAGTAGGCAGACTAATGCAATTCTATTTCTACGTGGCCGCTATAGATTCTTAAACAAGTGCACTTGCACCATGTTGTGGAATACAGCTATGTGTATTCCTGTATTTCTGTCTTGAAAACTGTTTTTTATGTTTTGTATTGCATTTTGTGTGTTCCTTGAAATCGAAAAGTTGCTTGCTGGCTTTGTTGAAATGGTAAGAGAATGTCTTGGCCTTATCTATATTAAGCAATAAAATAACAGACATTTAGCTTTTTCTTTCCTCTGTTCTTTAAAGAAATTATATTTGATTATTGTTTTTATAAGTAGTATTATTTTTATTAGCCTTGGTACCAGACAAATCTATACAGGGGTACAGTATATCTCATTACTGAGCTACAGTAAAAATCATGATCTCAAACAATGCAACATTGTAGCAACATTGTAGCATAGGCTCAATTATTCTTAACTTTGCTTAATGTGATTATAATGATCACATGTTGTAAAATAAATTAATAAACTGAAGCATAGTGAATATATGAATTTATTCACTGAATTTACACTGAACTTGACAACCCCTGGGATCTTGACTGCCAGGATAGGGTTATAGTGCATTGGGACAACCTCACATTACACATATTATTGTCACATAGCTTTATGGGGCTAGTTATAAAAAAAAATTCAGAACAAATGTCTCATCATTAGCACAATCTAGATTGAAAGGTGGATTTAAGGCTGGTTCACACCAGATGCAGTCTAATTGCGTTTTTATTCAAAAATGCATGAATAGTGTATGGTTTCCAGGGGCCTACGTCACACCAGTGCAGTGTGTTACAGTACAATCAACTAAAGCAATGTTGCATTTTTTTCTGTATGGAACGCATCTGTAACGCATTGGCAATGGCAAAACGATTTGAAAAAGTACCTGAACACTTCAAAAACATACACGAAGAAAGATCCCTTCAACTCAGAAATTGTGGTGTACTGGCCCTCAGACTTGTAGAAAATCTATACTGTGGCAGGTTTTTGCCTGTTGACTAGCAACAGCGTTAGCTGTGATGGTTAAAGAATTAAGAAATGGCCTTTAATTCAAGTGGAACCTGCAGGAGTGGGTATGGTTCTAGAGGACTTGAACCTGGCTGCTGACTTTTGGTGGAGGCTTCAATAGACCTAGTTCTAGGGCTGATGCATTCAGTCACAGCCATGAGAGCTTTGTGGTTGCACCACTGGAGGGTGGATGAAGCTTCCACACAAGCTCTTTGTAACATTCTCCATAAAGGGAGGTTGTTGTTTGGCAAAACGCTGGACGAAGCAAGTCAGAGAAGAAAGGTCCAGTCTGTGGCCACAGTCTAATAAGAGAAAACAGCCGCCTTTTTGCTCAAGTTGTTGATCTTCAGAAGGGTTCAGTCAAATCTTATAGGCCAGGATGAAATTTACCAGATCACAGTGAAGGGGGCAGAAACTTCCTTTTTACATGGAATCAAGTACAGAGCTGGCTGCTAGACATCTAACAAAAGTCTTTTGAAGGTGGGCCCAACTAGTGTTCCATCGGGAGTCAGGATAGCCTCCTTTTGGAGGGTTTGGGTATCAAACATCAAAGACAGGGGGGCGTGGTGACTGTGATCCAAGATGGGTGCTCATTGAAAGCGTTCCGCCACTGGGATCTCCCACCACTAATGACTGCCTCAACACCGCCAGGAGCAGCTATCCCACAGCAAAGCATCTGCCACCCCAGCAAGATGACCCGCAAACGCAAATAAAGGGCACAGACGGAGAAAGTCTTGGCTTTTTTTGTGCCCTCTGGCCGTGGACCACTGCAAAATGGTGCCTACTGCGGACCACAACAAAATGGCCACAATGCCCAGAGACCACAACAAAATGGCACAGGCCGTGGCACCCAGAGACCACAACAAAATGGCTGCAGCTGAATGCCGAGTGTGGCTGCGCACAGAGTGCGGACAAAATGGCAGCAGCTGCCACAAGTATTAATAGCCACAGATCTCCCTCGATATTATCACCAGTCACCTTGGGATCCTCTACCCCCTCTACAAGAAGTCCAGTAAAGTCCAAGCTGTGGAAGGCAACATCAATTTCAGACATGCTAGGGGTAGCTCAAGAGGAGGTGAGTGACCACAGTGACTCTATGGAGGACTCTGCTCCCCACACAGACCCCGTGGCCAACTCCCAAGCTTTACAAGCTGACATAACCTCTTCCCTATAGAGAGTTAAAGCTGATGTGAATGATTTAGGTGAACGGGTGAATTATGTAGAAACAAAAACGGAAGAATTTTCCTCCTCCTTTAATACCCTAGTTGACTTGACTAATGAAATGGGAGATGATGTTGCTTGGCATTAAGCCAAAATTGTGGACCTGGAGGACAGATCAAGGTGGAGCAACCTTAACCTCCCTGGCGGTACGATTCTTTCAGAAAAAAGATGCTGAAAGCGGTACCATTATTTGCAAGGAAATTTGACGTTTTATAATGTAGGCCTGTAATTCTTAGGAATAACTCACTTAAATCTGACCAAACCAGAGTCTAATAGGCATCCCGGGTATGACATTTTTTTAAAAACAAAATTATAAATTATAATATAATAAATAATTATAAATAATTATAACAAATAATAATATAATTCAAATAAAAATTATTCAATAATCTAATCAACTCAAAATCACTGAAATTTGCTCAGTTGCAGAATTGTTGCTGTCATTATTTTTTTTTTTGTTATGACGAATTTCCCCACAAATCGCTATCGCACAATTCTGCAAGTGATTATAATTTATTATCGCTGTTTTCTAGCTGATCTAAAAATTTGTTTACATACAGTACTGTAATCTATAAGATTACAGTATACTGTATGTAATGTGTTTGTTTAAGTTTTTGAATTTGTCACCGTTCTCCGCTCCGTTTTTGAATTTGGCACCGTAACGTCGCAGGGAACGGAGATCGACGGCACAGGAGGATGCTGTGTGAATCGAACGAGGTCCCGCTCGCTCACACAGCGCGGTGGCATCGCTGGATCCAGGGACAAGGTAAGTAAACACTGTCTGTGGATGCTGCGAGGCAAGCCCGAGTCTGACTGGGGGTTACCGCTTTTGGTAAGAAAATCTCACCCCGAGTCAGACTCGGGAATACCGCTAGGAGGGTTAAAATAAGAGGGATTACTGAGTTAGTGCTCCCAGATCAACTACCCACTTATTTCAAGCGATTGCTCCACGATATGCTCCTGTGATGGAACTGGTTGTGTCTACAAATGGCAACTTCTAGGGCTTGACTGAGTCAGTGTTGGGCCTAACCATGTGCTAGTGGTGCCTGGAGTCAAATGTTGTGCAGGAGAGAAGGAATGATAGTCTGCAAGCAAGTGTTGTGCAGGAGGAATTGAAAAAATGCCATGTACAAGGAGTGTCGTCCCCTCAGAGCTCCATGCCGTGGTCCGTGACTCCAGTGCGCATGTGCAGAAGTGACGTCTTCACGGCACGCCGAATCAGATGGTCAGAACATGCAAACCCAGAAGGAAGGCCGGGTGAAGATGGAAGCCATGTTTGTGGTGGCAGCACGCCGCTGGAGCGATGCATACTAGCACATTATGCCATTGTCTTGCAGGACTTTAAAAAAAGTGCAGTTTACTACTGTTTTAAAGAGATCATTTTTGATCATGCAATAGCGTTCTGGATAGGCTATCAAAATTAGAATCTGTCACCAGGTTAAGGTAATTTGCTAGAGTGTTATGCTGTAAAGTTTACTGCTGATATAAAAATGTGTTAAGCGGTGGTAGATCAATAATAATAACAATAATAATTTATTTTATTTAGAAAAAAATGCTTTTAAGTTATCCCCAAGACTTGCCTGCTTTTTTAACCACTGCACTATCCTTCAACTTAACCTGCACATAAAGCACCTGCTCTGAGCTTAGTGGGGACAGGTCAGGGTCAGAGTTTATGTCTTAGCAGAGTTCATGTGATATTTCCCCCTGTAGCTATAGCTGTTGTCAAACCAAGCCTACATTAAGTGTTAAGAAAGTATATCAAACACATTCATTGCAGGTTAAGTGAAAGTATAGTGGTGGCAGGGAAGAAGGGCACTTTAAAAAAAAATGAGTTTAGGTCCTATATAATAAAGTATGTTTACAATGTACAGTTTCTAACTAATATAGTATGACATTCAATTTGAGAATTTTGTGTGCAAACCAATACCAGATTTATTATAGTAAAAATGTATACAATACTAGTATTTGTTTTATATATGTGCATCTTTATTTTTATATGTGCAATCTATTTTCATTGGATTTTGGATTTTGTGCTGAAAATATCACACACTTGGGAGGACTAATATGTTGAAATTGCTCACTCTGCCAAATGGCCAGTAAGTGCCAAAGTAATCCCAGTACTAAACAAAATAGCCCTGAGGCAAAGCTGGAATGGAATTAATGAATGGAACCAGTTTTGTTTACTGTGCTGTAGTTAGCGCTTCAATAGATAGCCATTATAGTAAATAATGCATACCACTTATTCTAAAGACACACAGACAGACTGATATTTGTTAGAGAGACAAACAGACAGATATACAGATAACTATCCTGATTTTTAACTGTTTATCATTCTGTTTATTTGATTTCACAGCTTATTTGATTCTCTAGGAATGAAATTTACACACAATTTAAAGTAACTCCTTTAAATCTATTTTAAAATTAGGAGGAGATTTTTTTTTTTGAAAGAGGTAGGAGGGAATTAAGTTGGTTATGTAAAAAAAAACTATTTGTTTTTAGGAAATCAGTTATCAAATGTTCCCCAGAGCTTTATACACTAGTTGTATACATCTTAAAAACCTGAATAACAAAGTGTTTGTAAGCAATACATTTCTTGAAAGTCCAATTTTAAAAAGTGCATGTGGTGTAGTAGTAACAACAGCAGATAAATGCATTTTAATATTTTACAAAGGTCCTAAAACTTATTTTGCAAAAGTTAATTAAAGTTCAGTTTTAATTGGTGGTCTCTGATTGTAATCAAAATGAATAAATGACCTTAGTGTTTTAATAGAGCCACTAAACAAACTTGCCAAATTTGGTGAGTTCAGTGTAAATCCCCCGCTGTTACATAGTTAAATAGTTACATAGTAGGTGAGGTTGAAAAAAGACAGTCCAACCTATGTGTGTGATTATATGTCAGTATTACATTGTATATCCCTGTATGTTGCGGTCATTCAGGTGCTTACCTAATAATTTTTTTAAATTATCTATGCTCCCCGCTGATACCACCGTCTGTGAAAGAGAATTCCACATCCCTGCCGCTCTTACAGTAAAGAACCCTATACGTACAGTAGTTTACGGTTAAACCTCTTTTCTTGTAATTTTAATGAGTGGTCACTTGTTAAACTCCCTTCCGCTAAAAAGTTTTATCCCTGTTGTGGGGTCACCAGTACAGTATTTGTAAATTCTCAAGCATCTCTTCTCAAGTGAGAAAAAGTTCAGTGCTTGTAATCTTTATTCATAACTAACATCCTCCAGACCCTTTATTTGCTTTGTTTCCCTTCTTTGTATTCGCACCATTTTCAGTACATCCTTCCTAAGGACTGGTGCCCAGAACTGGACAGCATATTCTAGGTGCGGCAGGACCAGAGTCTTGTAGAGTGGGAAAATGATTGTTTTATCTCTGGAATTGATCCCCTTTTAAATGCATGCCAATATTATGTTTGCTTTGTTAGCAACAGCTTGGCATTGCCTGCCATTGCTGAGCCTATCATCTACTAGGACTCCCAGGTCCTTTTTCACCCTAGATTCCCCCAAAGATTCTCCCCCAGTGTATAGATTGCATTTATTTTTTGTTTGCCACCCAAAGTGGCATTTTCTACATTAAACCTCATTTGCCATGTAGTTGCCCACCCCATTCATTTGTTCAGATCTTTTTGCAAGGTTTCCACATCCTGCAGAGAAGTTATTGTCCTGCTTAGCTTAATATTGTCCGCAAATACAGAGATTGAACTGTTTTCCCTGTACTCCAGATGGTTTATGAACAAATTAAATAGGATTGGTCCCAGCACAGAATCCTGGGGGACCCCGCTACCCACCCCTGACCATTCTGAGTACTCCCCATTTATCACCACTCTCTGAACTCACCCTTGTAGCCAGTTTTCAATCCATGTACTCACCCTATGACCCATGACAACGGGCCTTATTTTGTACAGTAAACATTTATGGGGAACTGTGTCAAATGCTTTTGCAAAATCCAGATACAATACATCTACAGGCCTTCCTTTATCTATATGGCAACTCACCTCCTCATAGAAGGTTAATAAAAAATTGGTTTTGCAAGAACGATTCTTTATGAATACATGCTGATTACTGCTAATAATACCGTTCTCATTACTAAAATGTATATAGTCCCTTATCATCCCCTTCACGATCTTGCATACTATTGATGTTAGGCTAACTGGTCTGTATTTCCCAGAGATGTATTTTTTTCTGCTTTCCTCCGCTATGTGTCTTTTGTGTTCTATCTTAGTCGTCCTATTTGCACCATTACATTTCTTGTTGTTGCCTTCTCCTTTGCTTTTATATGCATATTTACATAGGAGTTAAGCCACCCAGGACTTTTGTTCGCTCTTTTAAATGTATTACCCAATGGGATGCATTGGCTAATGCCCTTATTTAATATTCTCATAAAGCAAACCAATCTCTCCTCCCTGTTCTTTGTTCCTAAGATTTTATCCCAATTTATGCCTTCTAGCAAGGTTCATAGTTTAGGTTTTTTTAAATTCAGTGTCTTTGTATTCCCCTTATGTTTCCTATTTGTGTGATTTATACTGAAGCCAATTGACCTGTGATCGCTGTTTCCTAAAGTTCCCTGTATTTCCACATCCGTGATCAGGTCTGTATTGTTGGAAATCAGTAGATCCAGTAACGCTTTATTTCTAGGTGGTGCGTCTACCATCTGAACCATGAAATTGCCCTACAAGACATGTAGGAACTGGTGAGCATTAGACGAATGGGTGGTTCCCTCCACCCAGTCTATGTCTGGATGATTATAATCCCCCATTATGATAACACTTCCCATCCTTGCTGCTAATCAAAATTGTGATAGGAGATCCATCTCCCCGCCTCCCTCAGGTTAGGGGGCCTCTCAGTATTATTTTTCCCTTAGCGTCATTCCTTTGAAGCTCTACCCATAAAGATTCCACATTCTCCCTAGCTCCCTTAGTGATGTTATCTCTCACATTCACTTGTGCATTATTCTTGATATGTAGATATACCCCTCCCCTAATTACCTTTTTGTTGGCCATTAGACATGTACACTTCCATTGTACCTTGCTGCAGCGAGGTATGTCATATCCAGCCACCCGTTGGCTCCTGGGATATAAGTGTCATCAATCCCAGGAGTCAATGGGCAGCCTCTGCAATACAATGAGTGTGTCCTGCTTTGTATGCAATGCAAGATTGGGAGGTGTATGCTGGGTAGCCAGCAGCACTGTATCCCAGAAGGAGCAACGAGCGGGCTTCAGATGCCCACACTGAAGTTGGCAGCACGCTTGCTAAGGAGGTGACAGTGAATAATTTGTAGAACTATGTAACAAAAAGACTACACTTACTACATATGCTGGAATGTATTATATGAAATGCGACCATTGCAATGTAAATTATTTAATGATGGATTTAAATTGCAGAACATTGCTCACTTTTTTTATAAAAAAATGTATTAAACACTTGCCTCCGGCCAATGACAGATTGACGGCGGCAAAGTGGTTGTAGAATCCTGACTGGACGTCATATGACGTCCTCAGGATTCTGAGCCGCTGCGCGCCCCCGGGGACGTGCATCGCGGCGATCGTTGTTGCAGGGTGTCAGTCTGACACCCCGCAACACCGATCTCGGTAAAGAGTCTCTCACGGAAACTCTTTACCACGTGATCAGCCGTGTCCAACCACGGCTGATAACGATGTAAACAGGAAGAGCCGTTGATGGCTCTTCCTCACTCGCGTCTGACAGACGCGAGTAGAGGAGAGCCGATCGGCGGCTCTCCTGACAGGGGGGTTCGCGCTGATTGTTTATCAGTGCAGCCCCCCTCGGATCGCCACACTGGACCACCAGGGAAGCCCACCCTGGACCAGGGAAGGGCAAAAAAAAAAGGGACAAAAAAAAAAAAAGTCTAAGCAAAAAAAAAAAAAAAAGATGCCAATCAGTGCCCACAAATGGGCACTGATTGGCACACATGGGTAAATCAGTGCCGCCCCACAGTGTCCATCAGTGCCACCCCACAGTGTCCATCAGTGCCACCCCACAGTGTCCATCAGTGCCACCCCACAGTGCCCATCCATGCCCAGTGCCCACCTTTCAGTGCCCATCTGTGCCACCCATAAGTATCCATCAGTGCCGCCCATGAGTGCCCATCTGTGCCACCTATGAGTGCCCAGTGCCGCCCATGAGTGCCCATCAGTGCTGCCCATGAGTGCCCATCAGTGCCACCCATCAGTGCCCATCAGTGCCGCCAATGAGTGCCCATCAGTGCCACCTATGTGTGCCCATCAGTGCCGCCTATGTGTGCCCATCAGTGCCACATACCAGCGCCGCCAATCAGTGCCACCTCATCTGTGCCCGTCAGTACTACCTCATTGATGTCCATCAGTGCCATCTCATCGGTGCCCATCAGTGCCGCCATATCAGTGCCCGTAATTGAAAGAGAAAACTTACTTATTTACAAAAAAATTTGCAGAAAAAAATAAAAACGTATTTTTTTTTCAAAATTTTCAGTCTTTTTTTAGTTGCTGCGCAAAAATAAATCGCAGTGGTGATCCAATACCACTAAAAGAAAGCTCTATTTGTGGGGAAAAAAGGATGCCAATTTTGTTTGGGTACAGTGTAGCATGACCGTGCAATTGCCATTCAAAGTGCGACAGTGCTGAAAGCTGAAAATTGGCTTGGGCGGGAAGAGGCGTAAGTGCCCTGTATGGAAGTGGTTAAAGGACTTTCATGGTATAGTATTTCCGTTCTACAATTTTTAGGGTAATGAGCAATAAGGGCTTCTCATGTACCCTTAACTCATTCCCTTAAGCCCTGTACACATGGCCGAGAATCCCGTCAGGAAAAAAAACTTTGGTTTTCCTGATGGGATTCCTGGCAAGCTTGGCTTGCCATGCCGTGCATACAGATGGTCATTCAAAAGAACTGCCGCTCTTTTGAATGGCAAGAACGCAGTGACGTTATCGACTACGACTTCATTTGATGCCATCGCCGCCATCTTGCTACACCCCACACTATCGTTGTATGCTACCGCGCATGCGTCAAAGTCGTATCGAGCATGTGTGGGTATACCATGGACAGGTAAGCATACAGACGACCGGTTTTCTTGGCAGGAAACACTGCCGGGAATCCCAACGAGAAAATAGAGAGCCAGGTTCTCTGTTTTCCCGTTGGGATTCCCAGCTGTTTTCCTGATGGGAAAACTGCTAGGGAGCATACACATGGCCGGGATTCCCGGCCAAATGCTCTCCTGCCAGTTTTCCTGCCGGGAAAACTGGTCGTGTGTACTAGTCTTCAGGGAAGGTCAGGATATCTGAGGGCTTTCTTATTCAAAATTGATTTACATTGATGGAAACCCATGCAAACCGCCATATCCTTTTGGGGACTGGGGATAAGGCCCTTGTCTCCTGAACATGGTGAAAGGTGGAAAGGATTGACCACCCCCTTCAGGACGCCCTGCCAATGTTAAAAGGCACCTGTGCTGATATAGTTCAGAAAAGGGGGAGGGTTGCATCATTGCTGCTCTCCTTTCCCTGGCCATCCAGGCTGCATGCATGGATAGGGGCCTGGTATTAATTTTAGGGGAAACTGCACACTTTATTTTATGCTTACTGTCCCTTAAAATGGGGACCCCTTTAAAATTTAGACTAGTGTCAGGTGAAACAAGTGCTCAGCCATGTTCATCCAGGGGGTCTTAGTGGAGCTTGAAGTCCCAATTATAATTGGAGTTCCCAGATATCTGGGTCCCCCAGGGGAAATAGTACAGGGTAAATGAGTACCTCTTATTACTCATTCCTGAAGAAATGTAAAATACAAAAAGACATCCACACCGTGAAAAATAATTTAATAAAAAAATGTGTTAGTAAAAAAAAATGTCCCATGGTGTAAATCCATCATCAATCATGTCATAAAGTGATGTAGATCCAGCATCAATCATGGTGACCTGACACTATATCGATTTGCTGCCCACTGAACCCTCAACACAAATTACAGGTCCCCAAGCAGCTTATGTTTGGAAAAAAACAGGGATCTTGGATGATGCCATTGATCAAATATGGTAATTTAAAGGGGAACCTCATGGCATTTTTTTAAAGGCAAAATAGACTTCCCAGGGGAATGGGTATAGAAAACCAGGGTACATTATAACCCCTTATTACTCAGTCACCCCTCAAAATATAGAAATGTACATATGCACACACACACACACACTATCCTTTAATAAAAAAAAGGACATTTAAAAAAACGAAATGTCCTTAATTTAAGTCTATTGTCGATCCCAGCACCCAGCGATATAGACCCAGTAACAATTATGATGGCCTGCCCCGACGACAACCTGCCACCAGACGATGGTGCCCCACCGCAAATAATGCTTTACGATCTTGCCCTGATACACTACTGATGCAAAACAACAGATTTGTTTGTTGACAGGATTGTTTACAAACACCCGTTTTGTGGTAATGCTTTTTGTTTAAGCCAGGTACACACTACAGTTTTTTTCATGCAACCCTATGAGTTGCACCAATAAAAGCTTGCAGCTCTGGTCAGGAGCTGCTGTACTAACTATACAAGGCTAGCCCATCGATCTCCCCTGCTGAGCTGTTGTGCTCTGACAGGGGGGCGCCCCTCCGTCAGAACATTTTAATCAGCATTGTCTGCCATTAACTGAGAGCACTGATTGGGAGTCGGGCGGCTGCTGTTTCCAGCTTCTGTTTGACAGACCAACATGCACACGGGCAGAATGTTGGCCGGTATTTTTTTTGTACCAGCAATTGTCTCCCGACATTCTGCCTGTGTCACTTTTTAAAAGGGTAATTCATAATTTTCTGTAATTCCATGTACAGCTTTAAAGTGGATGTAAACTCACTCTCATCCTTTCTACCATACTGCTGATCTATAAGGATATAGATGCCTCCTGCATGTATCCTTACCTGTCAAATGTCTCCCCTCTGTCTGTTATAAGAACTGAAAAACTGCAGATTCTGTGGGTGGGTCTGTTGTCTGGAGCTCTGTGGGTGGAGTCGTGATGTCAGTTGACTCTCCGCCCTCCTCTACACTCCCCTTACACTGAATTTTGCTATGATCACTAACATCCAGTCAAAGTCCAGAAAAGTAACCACATGACTTCAGAAAAGGAGTGGGGGTGGGAATTCAAAAATAATGCCTGTCTCCAAGCTAGTGCATGAGATATGTAAATAACCTGTCACTCACAGCAAGGGGGCAGAACGGACTAAGGTTTTTCCCTGTAAGTTCATTTTATTTCACTGAACAATAAAAGAGGATTGCTCAGAGCTGGATTAACTCTGTGTGGCAAGACTGGGCACAGATAATAGGAAATCTTATACTGTACATTGTGACATCAAAAATAAGATTTTTTTTTTCCGGGTTTACATCCACTTTAAGCTATCCCCCAAGTATGTTATTTAACCTCTTGCCGACCGCCCACCATAGTTTTACGGCGACAGGCTGGCTTGGCTATGCAAAATCACGTAATATACCGTGATTTTGCATTGCAGCCACTAGGGGAGCGCGCGTAAACACACAGCTCCCGGTCCTTTCAGGGAGAGAAATGACTGATCGCATTTTCATACAATGTATGAACAGCGATCTGTCATTTCCCCTAGTCAGTCCCACCCCCCCTTCAGTTAGAACACATTGAGGGAACATAATTAACCCCTTCCTCGTCCCCTAGTGTTAACCCCTTCCCTGCCAGTGACATTTTTACAGTAATCAATGCATTTTTAGAGCACTGATGTGTCAAGTGTTAGAAGTGTCCGCCATAAGGTCGCAGTACCGATAAAAATCGCAGATCGCTGCCATTACTAGTAAAAAAAAATATTTATAAAAATGCCATAAAACTATCCCTTATTTTGTAGCCGCTATAACTTTTGCGCAAACCAATCAATAAACACTTATTGTGATTTTTTTACGAAAAATATGAAGAAGAATACGTATCGACCTAAACTGAGGAAAAAAAATGTTTTTTTTTATATATTTTTGGAGGAAATTTATTATAGCAAAAAGTAAAAAATATTATTTTTTTTCAAAATTTTCGCTCTATTTTTGTTTATAGAGCAAAAACTAAAAACTGCAGAGGTGATCAAATACCACCAAAAGAAAGCTCTAATTGTGGGGAAAAAAAGGATTTTGTTTGGGAGCCACTTCGCACGACCGCGCGATTGTCAGTTAAAACGACGCAGCGCCGAATCGCAAAAGTGGCCCGGTCATTGACCAGCAAAATTGTCCGAGGCTGAAGTGGTTACAGGTATTGTGTATTTTTGATGTTGCCCTTTAAGCCACATCAAAAGACCCCCTCCCTGCTGTGAAAGGTTAATTTAAAAAAAATACCAGTTAACTATGGCCTTTTTTTTTTTTTTACCAAATCTTCAAAATGAGCTTTGAACAATGCCAGAAAAAAGCAAGATTTAGCTTTCAAAGACGTCAGTAGGGTTCAATGCTATATTTGGGGTTTGTGGAATTCTCTCTTAGCTTGCTAAATCTCCTGCAAACCTCTGAACTAAAAAAAAAAAAAAAATGTAAAAAATACACACAAGAACACCTGCACACACTTGTAACATACACATCACCACATTTAAACATACATATACCATTACAGTATATATTCACTACTGTGCTATATACAGTATGTTAGGCATCCATACACACATTATTGGTTGATGAGTAATCATTCACCAATTTAAATTTACTGTATAAAGCCTCATTCACACAGGATTACATAACTGTTTGCCTGTGGGAAGGCCATATGAGGATACACAGGTTTTCCATGCATCACTGTGCAGGCAGTCCCATTTATGTCAATTGGGATGCAGCAGCTACACAGACACTGATCCCAATTTGACAGCCATGTGAGTGCGTGTGCATAGCCCTGAATGAACACTGTCACACTCACCAAACATTTACCGAAGGTGAACCTTCTTTGTGAATGTGCTTTAGTATACAGTGAATGTTTGGTGAATGTCACACTCACTGGTTTATATATATATATATATATATATATATATATGCCCTTAAATAGACAAAGCAGTAAATGTTTTTCACAATGTGCTATTTTATTTTCCATCTTCAAGGGACCAATATAACAAATATATTGTATTCTGGTAACTAGGGGCCAGATTCAGATACAAGATAAGACGGCGTATCTCCTGATACGCCGTCGTATCTCTGAGTGTGGGAGGTCGTATCTATGTGCCTGATTCAGAGAATCAGTTACGCATAGATATCCCTAAGAGCTGACTGGTGTAAGTGTCTTACACCGTCGTATCTTAGGCTGCATAATCACGCTGGCCGCTAGGTGGCGCTTACGTATAGTTACGCGAGAAATATGCTAATTTGGTATTTACGCCGATTCAGAAACGTACGTCCCGCCAGGCGCATTTTTTTTACGTCGTTTACGTTAGACTTTTTTCGGCGTATAGTTACCCCTGCTATATGAGGCGTAGCTAATGTTGAGTATGGCCGTCGTTCCCGCACCGAGTTTTGAAATTTTACGTTGTTTGCGTAAGTCGTTCGCGAATGTGGCTGTACGTCATTTACGTTCACGTCGAATCCAATACGTCCTTGCGGCGTAATTTGGAGCAATGCACACTGGGATATTTTACAGGCGGAGCATGCGGTCAAGTAAAATTTTAATAAAACACGCCCCCAACATCCCCATTTGAATTAGGCGGGCTTACGCCGCCACACATACGTTACGCCGCCGTAACTAAGTGCGCAAGTTCTTTCTGAATACAGAACTTGCGCCCAAAGTTACAGCGGCGTAACGTATCGGAGATACGTTACGCCCGCAGAAAGATGCGATCATCTTTCTGAATCCAGCCCTATATGTGGATAATATCTCTAAAGAGAGTATTCAATGTATAAATTCCTTTTTTAATTTCATGTGCCTTTTTTTCGTTTCTCTCTGCATTTACATACAGATCAAGCTTCTAAACCAGCCCTTCTCAACCTTTCTAGTGCCATGACCCCTTCATAAAATTTCCAAAGTTGTGGGGACCCCTAACAGCAAAATAATTTTCGTAGCGTAAGTTGTCAGCACCCAAGTAATTTGCGCTCCTAACCCACGGACATTTAGCGCTTCCTGAGTCCCTTCCACTCGTACGATATTAAAACACCTTATAGTACGTTTTGGGATGTACCACTTTTTCTCTTTGTTCTCCTTTCTTTCCCTTGTATCTCTCTCTATCCTAATTTCTTGTTTTTTTCCCCATCCCTCTCTATAGCTGTCTTTCTTGTTCTCTCTCTTATTCTTTCTCTTTGTTCCTCCCCCTCTTTTCCTCTCCCTTCCATGTATTCTCTATTTTTATTCATTCTCTTAGTCCTTGGAGGGGGGGGGTGGGGGGAATGGGATGAGTGGATTAGGTGCTTTTGATCCAGGTCATCTGCTGATCTGAGAACTGTAGTGGGGACTTTTAATGGCAACTATTATCACAGGTAGTGTTACTCACTGTGTCTCCGGCTTCACTGTGTCTCCGACTTTGTGGTGTCTCATAGCAGTGACACCTATGCCAAAATCAAGAGATAGGGTCTCCTTCAGCCCCTCCCACTTCACATTCCTCACTAGTCAGCTGACCTCTAGTCTCTACCCCCCAGCCATGCCATGAACTGAATGGGCAACTGCTAAGAGGATGAGTTGGAGGCCGCAGGCTCCAGGAACAGCCCTGCTCCAGGGAGAGTGATGCAGGCTTCATGAACAGACCAGGATCCGGTGACCCCTGGCAAATCATCATTCGACCCCCAGGTTGAGAACCACTGTTCTAAACAAAAGTAACAGTTACAAGGTTAGGAATAAACCATAACACGGGTGGGGCTGCTTACAATGTTCAGTTTAAATTCATGCCGTTTGAACAGAATGGCGGTTGTATAAAAAATGGCGCTGTAATGGCTTAAATAGTGTTAGCTAGAGTTGCACAGCCTATTGCATTAGGGTGTGCACCCTTAAGCTCAAACACACATGTGTGTATGTGTCTACATATATATGACCCTGGCAAATTGATCTGACTGTTGTCACAGTGAAAGAGAAGAGCATAAACACTTATTTTATGGCAGAGCCGGTAAGAGGGAGATCTTTCCCATGTTCCTGCTACTACACAGAGTCATAACACTAATGCGCATTAGGTGATTAAGGTGTGCCTGGACACCCCCGGCACACACTGTGCGCACACTTATGAGTCCACCTAGGTAAAGTTTCTCTGTCAATTGGGGGGTATTGCTCTTGCACAATATTAATACAAGGAACAGATTTGCCACCTGGTCTAGAGATATAGAAATCAACAGATATACTGAATATATAAAACTATATTAGAATGGAGTCTCTAACTAGTGTATTAATGCTAGTGACAGACTGCAGCATACATATAATGTTTGCTCATATACTGTACTCACTTTAACCACTTCAATACAGGGCATTTTCACTCCCTTCCTGCCCAGGCCAATTTTTAGCTTTCAGCGCTGTAACGTTTTGAATGACAATTGCGCAGTCATGCAACACCAAATTAAATTGTTATCATTTTTTTCCCACAAATAGAGCTTTCTTTTGGTGGTATTTGATCACCACTGCGGTTTTTATTTTTGCATTCTATACAAAAACAAGAGCATCAATAACACAATATTTTTTTACTTTTTACTATAATAAATATCCCAATTTTTTTTAAAGAAACTATTTTTTTTCACTTTAGCCTGATATGTATTTTTCTACATATTTTTGGTAAAAAAAATCACAATAAGCGTATATTTATCGGTTTGTGCAAAAGTTATAGCGCCTATAAAATAGGTTATTGATTTATGGCATTTTTATTATTATAATTTTTATTTTTTTACTAGTAATGGCTGTGATCTGCGACTTTTATCGTGACTGCGACATTGCAGTGGACAGTTTGGACACTTTTAATACTACTTTGGTACTATTTACATTTATACAGCGATCAGTTTTTTAAATATGCTCTGATTACTGTGTAAATGTCACTGGCAGGGAAGGAGTGGGGGGATGGGACTGACTAGGGGAGGAGACCGATCAGTGTTCCTATATACTAGGAACACACAATCTGTCTCCTCTTCACTGACAGGATGAGATCCACTTTCCTGCTCTATAACGCGCAATCATGGGTGCCCGGCGGTGGTCGCGGTCGCCGGGCCTGCGCATCCGGTCCTATACTTTCCGGGAAGCCACAGACGTCATATGATGCCTGCCCAGGATGGGAGATCCCATCTGTGGATGTCATATGACTATGGGCAGGTACTGAAGTGCTTAAAGAGGTTGTTAAGGCAGTGCACACGAGCACTTCCAGCCCCTCTGCTAGGATAACCTGTAGTGCATACTGTATGCCGTTTTGTAAATTTCTTATTTCTTCTCCCTGATCAGCGATCATGTGACCGTGGCTGCTCTCTTCCTCTGATGTATGTACTACAGAGGGAGGGGCCGAGATATCCCATTGATGTTGCCGGGCAGTCAGGTGACCACCCTCTGTAGTACATACATCAGAGGAAGAGAGCTACGGGCGGTCACGTGACCACTGATTAGGGAGAAGGAACAACATACAGTATATAATACAGGTTATCCTAGAAGAAGGGCTGGCAGTGATTGTGTGCAGTAATGTTTGCACTGCTCGGAATCATGCTAGAAGGGGAGGGGTGGCTCACACACAGAGCTGACAGGCAGGGAGGGGAGGGGGAGGAGGACACAGTTAAGCAGAGTGGAGAGCTGCAGATGATGGAGGCACGTAAACTGACCACGGTGTCAGGGCTCAGCAGCCATGATTAACCGCTGTCAGTTTACAGGGGAGAGGACATAGCCAGGCAGGATTAGTCAGGTAAATTCATGTGGAAAAAAGAAACATTGGTTCAGCCACCTGCATTACAAAATGGAATGGCTGTGCAGGAGGGGGGGGGAGTATTGGCATGTCAGGACAAGTCTGGTCATTGGAGGAGAGTATACTGAGTTCCCAGCATAGCTAGAGAACTGATCACAGTGTGCTCTCTTGCTTAGTGTGGTCAGTCTTTAATAGAAAAACAGAGGGACTAGCAGGAAGACCAGGGATTTTACATAAAGGAAGCAATACAAAGAGAACATGATACTTTCTCATACAAGTACAAGGTACAGCAGGCACATATCAGGAATATGAAGTGTTGGAGTAACAAACACTTTAACTTGTATTAATTAATAGGCTCAGGTAAGTGAGTATACAAGACAAATTTTCTCTGGACTTTATCCAGACCGGCCCAGGGCACAGCACATCGGGGTACAGTGCACATTAGGGCACAGCACATCAGGGTACAGGGCACAGCACATCAGGGTACAACACATCAGGGCACAGCACATCAGGGTACAGAGCCCAGCACATCAGGGCACATCACATCAGGGTACAGCACATTAGGGCACAACACATCAGGGCACAGAACATCAGGGTACAGAGCACAACACATCAGGGCACAGAGTCCAGCACATCAAGTTACAGAGCACAGCACATCAGGGCACAGTACATCAGGGCACATCAGGGTACAGGGCACAGCACATCAGGACACATCAGGGCACAGCACGTCGGGGCACAGCACATCAGGATACAGAGCCCAGTACATCAGAGCACATCAGGGTACAGGGACACCAGAGCACAGCACATCAGGGTACAGCACAACAGGCCACATCAGGGTACAGGGCACGGCACATAAGGACAGGGCACATTAGGACAGGGAATATCAGGATAGGGCACATGGCACATCAGGACTTAGCTCATCAGGGCACAGCACATAAGAGTACAGGGCAGATGGCACAACAGGGTACAGGGCACAGCACATCGGGGTACAGGGCACAGCACATCGCGGCACAGGGCAGGGGACATCAGGGTACAGAGTCCAGCACATCAGGGTACAGTGCACACCAGGGAACAGCACATCTGGGTACAGAGCCCAGCATGGTACATGGGGCACATCAGGTCACAGCACATCAGGGTACATGGGGCACATCAGGGCACATTGGGGCACATGGGGCACATCAAAGCACATGGGGCACATCAGAGTCCATGGGGCACATCAAAGCACATGGGGCACATCAGGGCACTTCAGAGCACATGGGGCACATCAGTGCACATTCAGGGCACATCAGGGTACATTAGGGTACATGGGGCACATCAGGGCACATGGGGCACATTCATGGCACATGGGGCACATTCAGGGCATATCAGGGCACATAAGGGTACATGGGCGTTTACTTGATGTTTTCTTCAAATGCAGAGTAGCGCAGGAAGCATCTGTAATAAGTTCTCTCTCTTGTCACGCAGAGCTGCTCCCCAGCGGCCCCTCCTCTCTTCCTGTCCATTCCAGCTGATTTCACAAGCAAATGGGGATGGACAAGAAGAGAGGAGGGGCCGCCGGGGAGCAGCGTTACATGACAAGAGAGAGAACTTATTACAGATGCTTCCTGCGCTACTCTGCATGCATCTAGATCTACCCATCAGGAACCAGCTGTCAGCGAATGACGGGTAAATCACTGCAAACCTCCAGGGGAAATTCACTGCACCGCAGATGCAATAGGCGGCCGCTGAAACCGACCCATTGAGCCATCGGCCCACCAGGAAAGTCCCGGTAGTCCTGATGGCCAGTACATGTCTGACCTTTAGAATACTTACTGTTTCCCCCAGAGACTGAGAGAAAGCTGCACAACATAAAAGAGATGATTTATTAAAGGCAAATAGGCTGTTCACATTCAAAGGAAAATTGTACTTTGCAAGGGAATTTTCCCTAGAGCTAAGTGAAGGTGGTTAAATTTCACTTTGCAAAACATAGCCTATCACGTGCAAGGGAAATTAACAAACAGCATTTGTGCTTGCACAAGATTGAATAATGGAAGTCAGCAGAGCTTCACCTCATTTACCAAGTTCTGGAATAAATACCCTTGTAACTTGCCGTGCAAAGTGAACATTCTAGTTGCCTTTAGTAAAGCAGCCCTCAATCCCACTAAACTGGAATGTATGTGTTTTTTGTTAAAGCAGACATATTTTTTCTCAGTAAGGTGACTTTCATCTCTTATTACAAAAAATAACTATTGTTATTACAGATATAAATCGTATACAGTAGCTTAGTGAAAAGAGTCTGTAGTCCATTAGTAGTCCTATTGGTTATGTATAAGAATCTTTCATAATGTTTATTCAGTAATGTTTATTCAGACTTAATTCAATTCAGTGGGCTTCTTGAATTTAACCACTTGAGCCCCGGAAGATTTGGCTGCTCAATGACCAGGCCATTTTTTTGCGATATGCCACTGTGTCACTTTAACTGACAAATGCGTGGTTGTGCGATGCCAGTAAAACACCAGGTTTGATCTATAGCAGTAAAATAAAGTTAAACAGAGTCCTCATTAGCTTCACCCTGGTGACATGAAAGCTGTGGTCATGCAGCAAAAAGTCTTAAAGATATAGAATCACTTTATTTATTTATTTATTTATTTATGTATAAAACAGATGTCTCTCTCCATCTCTAGGCTGTCAGAGTTATTAGCAGTCATAGCTTAATGGTGCTGGAGATAAGCAGTTCGCTCTACTGGAAGATCAGTAACAAAGTACAAAAAGTAATTGGCAGGTCAGGATACTGTTTGATTCTCCAAAGAAATATTATATAGATTGTTTGGAGGCAAGAGTTAGCTTAACTAGCATAATGACCTTGCAGTATGATCAGTACAATAACTATTGTATACATATATTACTGTATGTCAGACTTATTCAATAAACATCGCAAGGAGCATAATGTTATTTTTTAATGATAGTACCCGGAAGCAATACATTTAAATCCATCATGGCTGGTCTGACTGCAACATTGCAAATTTTGAATGGTTGCAAAGACTTACTGTACTAGGGAATTAGCACTTTGCTTCTTGCACTGTAAATTGAATAATGCATTAGAAAAAAAAAACTGTTTTAACTTAAAATGTACACTTTTTTCTAGGTGGTCCTGCTAGGAATTATAACGTTTTGTACAGAAAATATGTTTCAGTAAATTACAAAATGGCTTCTAACAATTTTACAGAACTGTCTAGTGTTTGCTAACAAAAAATTTATACATGATGAGTCAATACATTTGTAACAACATTACTGTAGTGGAGTATACTAAGTATTGTAGCTCTCATGCCATATAAATAATGCAGTATTGTTTGTTAAATGTTTGTTATCATTTTTAAAACAGTGAAAGGGCAAAAACTCTTCTATTCAGGGTTTTACAATTTGGCTTGACTCATAATTTCTGTACTACCTGGACTTAAACCTGATCTACAGGGTCTCCCTTCCCAATCTCTTGCATAGCTAAAATGCCTAAATGTCATTTTTAGTTACCCAAACCCACAGTCACGTGACTTCTGTGCCTAATGCCTCGTACAGACAATCGGTTTTCCTGACTTTCAAAAGTACACCGGGAAAACTGAGAACATGCTTGGTTGCTTTTCCCCGTGTACACACGGCTGGTTTTCCCGACAGGAAAACTGCCATGACAGCTTTGGTCGGGAAAACCGGCTGCGTGTATGCTACACTGCAGTGTTTCCCATAGGAAAACTGCTGAGCAAAAAAACACAGAGAATCACGGTGGGAAAAAAGAGATAAGACAAGTTCTCATTTTTTTGCTCGCAGTTTTCCTGTTGGGAAAACTGCTATGGCGCATACACACGGCCAGTTTTCCCATCTGGAAAACCGGTCGTGTGTACGAGGCATTAGTCTTCTTTGTTCTTCTGTTTAGAGAGGCTTGATTTTTCTTCTGGTGTACATCCCACTACCTGCATGACAAGGACAATTCCTACTGGGTTTCCAGTGGTAGGGGCCACTTGGCACACCCTATTTACATATGCACATTAGTGTTATTGCTCTGTGTGCTGGCCGGGAGATGGAAAAGATCTCCCTCTTACTAGACATGTGCATTCGTTTTCGTTACAATGCATTTTCGTCTGAAAATCTGTTTTTTTCGTTATCGTTTTAACAAACGATAATGAAAGTGCAAGAAACGAAAACCGAAAGATCCGACATAAAAAATGCTTTATTTTCGTTTTCGTTGCGGTAAAAATTCGATATAGAGAGATTCGACATTATAGGGAAAAGATTCAACATCATAGAGAAAAGATCCGACATTATAGAGAAAAGATTCGACACTATAGAAATAATAGATTCGACATTACAGAGAATAGATTTAGATTAATGAGAAAATAGATTTGACATTATAGAGAATAGATTCGACATTATTACTAGTCATACAACATTAGAATTCTTGTAGGCAGAATATTCGAACGGAAATGTACGATTCAACGTAAAGATTCGACGAACAATCGATGGAAACTACAAATATTCGACGTTCCGTCTAATATTCTTTTGACCATTCGACAGAAACCAAGTATTATTGGATTTTCGGACGAAAGCTATTCCCCAACGAAAAACGAAAAAATAAATCAAAACGATTTTCGGGAGTAACTAAATAAATTTATTTTCCAAACGAAAACGAAAAAACGAAACAAAATATTCCAGTCTGCACATGTCTACCTCTTACCTGCTATGCCACAAGAGAAGTGCTTACACACTTCCCATTGGGCCAGCAGGTATATTAATGTACCAGGGTCATATACATGTAGACACACACACACACACACATGTGTGTTTGAGATGTGGGGTGCACACCCTAATGCTATAGGCTGTGCACACCTATGCTGTCAACAGTGAATCAGCTGGCACAAGTACACATGCAGTGTTGGATTATCCATCGCTTGTGTCTGCAAGCTGTGAGTAAAACTTGCTTCAAAAGATAAAAAAAATCATGCTTGATAGGCGGAGAGAAGCTGGTGGGAAGAGGATAATATTTTCCCAGATTTAAACTTTAAAAACAATTATATGTGTGGAAATAAACCAAATTAACATTTTGTTGAGGCTCAATCTTTTTGCAAGTCCATATTTTGGTGTGCTATTCAAACATTTAATGGCTTTATACCTTTTATAGTGTTACCATTGGCATAGTCCAATGTATTTAAAGAGAAAGGTAGAGAAAGTTGTCAGAGACAGAAAGAGATAATAAGAGAATCCTTATCAAATGTAATTTGCACATTTTAATAATCCCTTGGGATAGCTAAAACAAAAATATATGCTTCCCTGTAGTGTTAGCTACATCATTGCATGTAGTAGCAGTTAAACGCATATGAGCTTATAATGCTCCAGCTGTGTGTAATTAATTTTTAAGCTCTTGTTCACACAGTCTTTGGCTGGCATAAAAACAATGTGTACAGCAAGCTTTTACAAAGCATGTGTAAATCTTTCAGTCAGCTCTTAACAGATTTTAATGGGAGTGCCAACTGTGATTTTTTTTGGACTCCCCATTTGAAAGCATTGATTGGCCCAGTGCTGTCACATGCTACTCAAGTATCAGGTATTTCTTTCAGCTCCCAGTGTGGGATAAAGTAGGGAGAAGGATAGACAAGTATATGCCAAGGAGGCATAAGAAATTAAGAAAATCTGTTCGATTTATGGGCTTCAACAACTCAACTTAAAGCTTGCTGAAGCTTCAAAAATTCTTTATAAAAGTTGGTGGTATACAATTATCTTGTAGAATCTGAAGCCCCTTTATAAAAAGCCTTCTAGAGTAGCTAGAGTATCTTATATTCTATATGGCTTATATTAAATAACATTAAAATTGAAAAAATGTGAAGTAAACCACATAAAAGTAAAATAAAACTGAGGGCATTTTAATGAATGCTTATTCTTCAGCTTTCATTAACCACAGCTCTGCAAGATTTTGCCCCCTTTATGACCAGGCCATTTTTTGAGACTCAACACTGTACTATTTTAACTGGTGATTGTGCGGTCATGCAACGCTGCACCCAAACAAAATTCATATAACACAAATAGAGCTTTCCTTTGGTGGTATTTGTTATTTGATCACCACTGTTTTTTTTTTTTTTTTTGAGGTGTAAAATATATCCAATTGTAAAAAATGTAAACAATTAAATTTCTTCATCAATTTTGGCCAAAATGTATTCTGTTACATGTTTTTGATAAAAAATAAATAAAAATCCCAATAAGTGTACATGAATTGGTTTGCATGAAAGTTATATGGCTTACAAACTATGGTGTATGTATACTGGAATTTTTATACTACTAATTGCAACGATTAATAACTTATAATGGGACTGCAATAATGCAGTGGGCAATCTGACACTAACTGATGCTGGGGGGACATGACTAACTGCCACTGACATCACCAGTGACATTAACCCAGTGATCAGTGATAATAGTAATGCACTTTCACTGTACTAATGACACTGGCTAAGAAGGGAAGAACATATAGCAATCAAGGGATTAAATATATGCCTAACTATGTGTAATATGTGTAAAATGTGCTGCTTTTACTAATTGATCTCTAAGTTTCTCATCCCTGCTTTGCAGAGCTCAATGGTGAATGTCAACACAGAGCTCTGGACTTGGAATGTACCCAGCCGATCAACAAGTCCTGGCTGTGAATTATTGGCTGGGAATTGCTGACAGGCTCCTGCCATGTACAATCAATGTGGTTGCCGACATGCATGCGCCCTAAACCCAGAAGTAGTCAGCGACATATTAGTATGTCGCTTTGCCTACAGCGGCCGCTCGTCTGCAGTACATTGTGGGCAGTCACTAAGTGGTTAATATATTATGCTTTTATTAGACTGGGTACATATAGGCAATTTTGATCAGAAAGGAAACTACTGTAAAGTTGAAAACATTTTTTTTTTTTTGCTGAATGACTGGTGCATATACATGTGTGTTTTTTTTCTGAAATTATATCTAAAACCAACACTCTTTTTTTTGCCCTGTGTTCTATTGGGGAGATTTCCTTTCACTTTGTGATCTGTTGACAAATCAGGAAGTGAGAAAGAATCTCTCCATGGGGAAAATGTCCCTTTTAACAGTTGGTACCAGATCAAGTGTCCAAACTGGATGGTACCACCTCTTTTTCTGTTCCAGTGACACCCCAAAATGTTGGATTTTTCCTTTTTTTCAGTCCTGGTGTTATGGGTCACCAGGAGGAATTTAGAAAGTAAATCTCCACAACTGGAACATGGACCAAACATTGGAAAGGGTTCTAACCCTTCAGCACTCCTTTTAAACCAAACACGTTTGGCTTAGATACACTTAAAATAAAGTAAAAGCCCACTTTAAACCATAATGGTATGGACCAGTCTATAGGAATGTCCTGCCTCAATAAGAGAACAAAAGGATTCTGAGACTATGCTTTAGTATTATCCCATTTATAGCAATGCAACATAGCGGTTTGCATAAAAGGAGCCATTCACCTGTGAGGCATATTGTTGCACTGAAATAAATAGGATCATTGTAGTCATAGTTCTCTCGTAACATGGCAATCTCTCACAAATTAGCATTCATAACAATAGCTTGTGGATAGATTAACCACTTGCCGACCGCCGCACGCAGATGTTTGTCGACACAATGGCACGGGCAGGCAAATGGGCGTACATGTACGTCCCTTTAAATTTTCCGCCCAGCGGGCGCGCACGTGCCCTTTGCGTGCCTCGTGTGCATGCTCGCGGGTCCCGGGAACTCGATGTTTCCCGGCGGCCGCGATTGCGGTCAGCAAAGTAAACAAGGCATTCCTCTATTCTGCCTAGTGACACTGTCACTGATGGCTGTTCCCTGTGGCTGTTCCCTGTGATTGGGAATGGTCATCAGTGAGGTGTCACGTGTAGCCACACTCCCTAACAGTAAGAATCACTCCCTAGTACTGACTTAACCCTTGCAGCGCCACCTAGTGGTTAACCCCTTCACTGCCAGTGTAATTTTTACAGTAATCAGTGCATTTTTATAGCACTGATCGCTGTAAAAATTACAACGATCCCAAAAATTTGTCAAAAGTGTCCGATCTGTCCGTAGTCGTACTCACAATAGAAATCGCTGATCGCCTCCATTACTAGTAAAATAAAAAAAATATTAATAAAAATGGCATAAAACTACCCCCTATTTTGTAGATGCTATAACTTTTGTGCAAACCAAACAATAAACGCTTATTGCGATGTATTTTACCAAAAATATGTATAAGAATACGTATCGGCCTAAACTTAGGAAAAAAAACGTTTTTTTAAATATTTTTTGGGGATATTTATTATAGAAAAAAGTAAAAAATATTGATTTTTTTTCAAAATTGTTGCTCTATTTTTGTTTATAGCGCAAAAAATTAAAACTACAGAGGTGATCAAATACCACCAAAAGAAAGCTCTATCTGTGGGAAAAAAGGACGTCAATTTTTTTTGGGAGCCACGTCACACGACCACGCAATTGTCAGTTAAAGCGACGCAATGCCGAATCGCAAAAAGTGGCCTGGTCTTTGACCAGCAAAATGGTCTGGGGCTACAAAACAGAACGACACTGATTTAAATAAATAAATAAATTATATATATATATATATATATGTGTGTGTGTGTGTGTGTGTGTGTATATATATAAAACATTATAACATTTGATTAGTTGCAAAGGCAAACTCTACCAATTCACTTTTCCTCCATTTAAAAAAATAAAAATAAAACAAAAATGTGAGGTCCTAATAAAAAGAATATGAAATGGGTTCAAAGCAGTGTGATGATTTAAGTTATATTGATACCTTCAAAGAACAGTTGTACAAGGTATATGACTGGAAAGACTAAGTGGCTAAGCCCCAGCTGTAGTATTGAGATATGTCTTGCCAGTACCCTAATGCTGCGTACACACGATCGGTTCGTCTGATGAAAACGGTCTGATGGACCATTTTCATCAGACGAACTGATCGTGTGTGGGCCCCATCGTTTTTTTATCCATCGGTGAAAAAACTAGGAACTTGTTTTAAAATTATCTGATGGTTAAAAAACCGATAGAAAAAAACGATAGTTTGTGGGCACGTCCATCGGTTAAAAATCCACGCATGCTCAGAATCAAGTCGACGCATGCTCGGAAGTATTGAACTTCATTTTTCTCAGCACGTTGTTGTGTTTTACGTCACCGCGTTCTGACACGATCGGTTTTTTAACTGATGGTGTGTAGGCAAGACTGATGAAAGTCAGCTGCATCGGATAACTGATGAAAAAATCCATCAGACTGTTTTCATCGGATAAACCGATCGTGTGTACAGGGCATAAGTGTTGCGATCACAATAATGGTGGTAAAGCATATAACATTCTCATAATGACATGTGTAAATGTTCAGTGCATCAAAAAAAAAAAATGGTAGACACGTGATAACAGATGAATAAAATGTTTTGTATGTAGTCATAAAAAGTTACTCTTTATGATAAGTTGTCAATTATCTCATCTAAGATATTAATAATAAATTTGATGGCAGTTAGAAACAAGAGCAAAACCAGGATTTTTTAAAAAAGCTTGTATATGCTCAAAGCACCAGAAATTAAACTTAGAAATATTGACATTTAGGAATCCGATATCCTTCAATTTGTATGCACTTGTGTTGTATGATTTCTGATTGACAGAACATTTTTTTATTAACAGGCATTTTCCTATTTGGATAGATGGTCTCTCAGATTTTCCTAAGCTTAGATCTTTATGCAATCTATCTGTTTATAAAGAAAACCTGAGATGTAGTACATTACATAGATGGCAGTATTGCCTCATTTCCTTTTGAAATGTAGTAAAACAAATATGTTGTAAACAATTATTGTACAATAATGCTTCCACACTAGATAAATCAGCTTTAACACAGATATATGCATAGGTGTAACTTTGCTAAAGCATTTTTTTTTCTACACTGGCACAACTTGCCTTTGCTGCAAACATCCAATAATGCTCTGGGGAATTTCCAAAGTTTTTTAATCCCCCGAGCTTTATGGGGTGTTTGAAGTGGACATGGACCAATGTAAACATTTCTTTAGAAAGTCAACCCCATTGTGATACATTGCTACTGGTTGACTTGGTTGTCTTTTACATATCTGCATTTGATCATGCAGGCATGCAAATATTTCTTAACATTGTTACACAGGGTTAAAAATGTTGATTCACTAGTTCAAACCAACAGCTACCATGCATTGCATTAAGCAAGTTTTTGGGAACTGTACAAATTGTCATAAAGTTTAGTAGGGATAAAAGAATATTTAAACTGCTTGAACCACAAAAGCAGTTGTATATTAAACAGTTGGCCAGTGCACTGAAACACTATACAAATATGCTTAAGTAGAGAATAAGCTTTGCTGTCTATTTTATGCATGGTCTATGTATAGCGTAGTGTATTATATTTCAAGTTAGTGAGTAAAACTAAACACACAGTTCTGTTTAGGGATCTGTCACCTGGGCAGTCTAGAGTTATAAAGGTGCAATAAACATAAATGCAGACACTACTCAATTCATGTGTTCTACTGTCTTAGTAGGAGATACATTAGGATTATCAGCACATAATTTAATCCAAATTATTGTATTTGTAAGAAACAGAGAATATTAGCAATAGATCAGAATAATGATACTTCTGTCTAAAACAATTAATCTGTATAAACAATATTGATTAAATAATTATTTAATGAAGCAAATCAAATTGTTTTATTACTGTTTAACTGTAACTTGTGCTTTTGTAATTCACTGCCAGTATTGACACTTACACAAGTACTAGACTGAAATTATTAGCAGACATATAACTAGGTCAACTTTCTGTAGTGTAAATATTAACATGACCTATTTATATTAATTTTAACTATTTACAATGCAAATTTAATTTCTATGTGTAGTAACTAGAACAGTACTGCTTCATCTCATTACTTGTGCTCTCTGTATTAATAATAAGGCAAAATGCATATTTCATACCATCAATTACATATGTCATATATATTACACTTTTTACAGTCATATTTCTCCTATTGGCACGATTTAAAAACATTTTAAAATAGCCTGTTGACAACAGAAACATTTGCAGCGACAACACATTTAAACACCTATATAAGTATTGTGTTTGTGTATACTATAATAAGAAAATAAGTATGCAAATAAAAATGTTTAATATTAAGTGTGGATAATATGTAAAAAGCCACAGAAGATTACTATCCCAAAGGCATTATTCTGATATATGCCAAAGTAAATAATTGTAGTATATTCAATCACAGCTCTGCCCTGCAGGTAGACCTTCTGCAATGAATGAGAGAAGGCACAGAAAAAGGCTAAGAAAAAACACAGGACCTAGGTTTGATGCCGAGCTTTGAAAGCCTGAACACTAGAGTTGTGAATCCTCAAGTCACATGTCGGCCATGCAAAACAGGACATACCTTTCTACTTGCTGCTTCTGTTGGCTGAAACAAAGCAGTCCCATTCTCAGCAGGAGGCCAAGTCAAAATGAAATTTTATTTAGTCTGCACTTTCTCCCAGATCAGGTTTCGAAATGACTGCTCTCGCAGATAGCCTCGTTGTGGCTGATGCATGCTTTGCATATGAAATGCCAATGACAAAAAAATACTATACATGAACACTCTCCTCAGAAAATAGTGCAGTGTATATGTGACCAGGGAATTTAGGCAAACCTTCAATAGTACACAAGACAGATTTCCTACCTTATAAACCATACAACAAGATTGAGTGTTCAAAAAAAAATCTTTTTGTTTGAATAAACAAATATTAGTAACATTTTCTTTTAAGTTTTAAATCGTAATATTACTAAGTATAAAAAAGTGAGCTATGAAAAACACTTAACATAAAAGTGATGTAATTAGTATGATTTTTTGAACCTGGACATGTTATTTACTGACATAAAAAAATAAGAATTTCAAACACAAATGTAAATGCAATACTCTAAAAATAAATTCTCACTTCTGCTCTTTATAATCCCTTATATAAACAAAGTTGATCTATGTATGTTCTCTGTATACACAATATTTTTGCTTAACAAAACGGTTTCTTTGAAACACCAATGAGTTTGTTTAATTTAAAAATCATTAAAAGTTCTTGATCTGATTGGCTGGCGCGAACAAAAGTTTGCTGCTCAAGTAAATAAATAAAGAAACTGAATGATTACCTTGTTACATATTTTATCTTACAGTTACAGTAAAATAATGCAGGTGTGCATTGTGCATTACATTCCAAGCTACTGTCTTTAAGCAGTTGTTTGGGAAAGTACAGACATCTTCACTAAGACAAAGAAAGCTACTTCTATTCATAAATGTTAAAATGAGACAGCTGACTACTTAAAAAAGACATTAATAAAAATCCATTTCCAAAATGCTGATTCATGCCATTGAAATGATCAGTGATGCAGGAGTGCACATTAATTTATTTCAGAGTAAAGGCATGAGCAGAGATTTTTACTTATTGAGCAACTTCGAATTATGCAGAGGACATATTAAATAAATAGAAATCATCATTACAGTCATTTTTTTCTGGAATGCAAGAAATGTGATTATCAAAGAGCATTTTCAGAGCGAAGAACGAACAGAGTTGGAACACAGCGTGCAAAAAAGAAAATGGGAAGAATTGAGGCAGTTAAAAAGTTGATATTATAAAACACACCAAAAACTCTTTAATGTTAAGCATGCTTTTTTGTGGAGTGCTATGCCACTTGAAATCAATTGTTGCATAAATCAGTTAAAAACAGAAAGAATAAATGTCTCTCTGTGCTCGATATAATCACATGTTCTTGTTAGAAATCTGATGTTCAAACTGGTAAAAAATGATAATGAACAGCTGCAGGTCAGTTTGCAAAGCTGTGGGGGATAAAATTGTGTCTTAAATTGACATTTTAAGATGCAAAAATGAAATGCTACAGTCACACTGAGACAATTTTGGAAGGAATGTCTGATTAGGAATCAGTTTTTAGCCTGATTTTGATCTCTCCTTGAAATTCAATAAAGTTTACTGTACACTATGTATGAACTGCGTGGTCTGATATGGTATTAAAGGTAATTAGTAACAATATTGGCAGCTCTAGGGTCCTCAGTTCGAATCCTGGTCAAGACACAATTTGCATAGAGTTTGCATGCTCTCTTGTATCGGATTCATGTCACACTCCAAAAACATGGTGATAGGTTAACTGGCTCTTGTAGAAATTGGTCATAGTATGCATGTGTGTACCTGAGCGGGAACTTCGATTTTAAGCTCCTTGAGGTCAGGGGTTGATATGACTGTACAAAAAGCTTTGTATAAACTGTTAGCTCTAAATAAATACCAGTGATAAAGAAAAATGATCTATATCAATGGAAGACTATGAACAGTGGGACTGATTGCAAAATAATTTACTTTCCATGAATTTGCAGATTTGTGGACAAAATTTAGTTATATAAGTAATCATTTTGTGAAGTCACTAGGTCTTTAGGGATGTGATTAATACCAGAAAACTCAGATACATATAAAATGTGGTATCTACTGTTCAATTTTAATTTACAAAAAAAAAAAGTATTTTTTTAGGAGCCTGTAAAGCATTGCACCCACAATCAGAAGATTGTAAGTGTAATGCCACACTCCTACAGACTGTAGCTGTTTGCATGTATCTCAGATATGGGCAGGCAGTTACTGAATGACAGGAAGCTCACTGAACTACCTAGAGAGCTTATCATTACCCTGGTAGTTCATTGAGAACTACAAGCCGTTAGCCGCAAAGGATGATGGTACTTGCAGTTTGTTGACTCGCAGGGATCTGTGAATGAATGACGTGGCTGTTTGAATTGTGACTGCGGGTGTGGGGAGAAGATCCCCAGCCCGCTGTCACAAGGGGGGGAGGGGACAGATACTAAACATGTTACATGTTACACCCTAAATATCACATGTTCACATGTTCAGACAGGTGAATTTATTCATTAACAACAAATGTGAGAGAATAAAATTCTCTTGTAGAAATGATCTGTAACGCAGTGCAAGAAGAAAAGATAAAATAAAAGGTATGTCTTATATTAACCAATTAATTTTCAACTTTCATCAGTTTAATGCTGTCAGTGTAATCAAATATGACTGCTGATTGGTTGCTATGGGGTTCATTAATGAAGTGACTTTAAAGCGGAACTAAACCCATCGATTTAACAGTTTCAAAATACAGTTACATTCCTGGCATGCCAGGAATGCTAACACTCACATATGCTTGTGCACTTAACCAAACTGTCAAACCATCAAATGGCTGGTTTCATAACTGGTCACATGTGCGGCACAATGGTAGTTGCAAATCAAACAGAAACTAAGATGGCAGCCTTCTTGGCTGAACAAGATAGGAGGGTTTAGCTCCACGTCAATTTTTCAGGCATTACTATGGGGGAGGTGCAGCCATCACTGAAGCCACTACCCCATCTCTTATGGGTCCTGTTTGATCCATATTTTGAGTAATGTGTGTATGATCAGGTAAAACAGGACAATAACATGTTTTAGGATTACCTTATCACAGGTATATTACTCTTTGCCTGGCATCGGGTAATTTACAACACTTGAAAAAAAATAAAGTAGTCAGAAACTATAGTGTAGATCAGTATTAAACAGACACTGAACTTGTTCTTGTACATAAGAGCAATATTGGTGTCTTTTCCCTCTGCCAGTATGCATCCTCACCTGTGAGATGGCTCTTCTCTGCTATGCCGTTGTCTTCATATTCCCTGCAGTATCTCTCAACCTGTCAGGAAGGGCATGCCAGCACCCAAGATGTTGGCTGTAGAAGACGGCCTGGAACTTCCGCTTCTGCCAGAACGCCGCACCCCGTGACAGCTTTGGCACCAGACAGGCTATTTAAACTGGGTCAGCACCCAGACTCAGATGCTGTCTGCTCTACAGCATTCTGTTCCCCAGAATCTGATACCTGTTCCTGTTATCTGACCCGGCTTGTCCTTGTCTCTCCTGCTTTCTGCCTGCACCCGACTCGGCCTGTTTTGACTTTGCATCTGCCTGCTCCTTCTGCTACCTCGCTGCCAGCCTAATACCGACCTGGCATGTACCCTGACTCTGCTCCAGCCTACGCTTCTGTTCCTGATATGTCCGCCAGTGTATGACCTGGCCTGCCTGCACCTGCTACCTCTCCAGACCTTCAGATTCCTGCTAAACATCCACCCCATCTGCAGCTACATCTGCTCTTCTGTCTGTGGTGTTCCTGTACCAAGCCAGTCCCTGCTATCTGCTGACAGCTGCTCCTGGTCTTCTCCTGTAGAAGAAAGAAAGTCACCGCTCCAGGTGGGTCTACTATACGGTCACACACTGATACAGGATTCCAATGGTGCTGGCAGTTCACTAGGCAAGCATAAAGGATAGATGAAGGATGGATGGCCGCACTCCAAAAACCGTACAGGTTGTCTTTTATTAAATGAACAGCAGATGCATCACCAGATCACAACGACAGAAACAGTGGAACAGCCGATGTTTCGCACAAAATCAGTGCTTATTCATGGCTTCTCCTGTACCGGTGTTCTCCTCAGTCTCTTCAGGGGTTCCAGTCCAGCGCCATTATCAGTGATCCTGCCAGGCACTTGTGCGACTCTGCACTCTTGCCCCTCCTGTCTGCTCTACCAGGGGTTTTGAATCAGAGGTGCAAGAGAGGCCGTCATCTGCATATCAGGCTCTACCGCCAGGTACGTGACACAACCGCTCTGTGTTTCTCCCTAGCCAGCTTTACACTTGGACAGAGAGTCCACCCCCAGCTCTGACATCAACCCCTCTGCTTTCCACAGGCAGCCACTGCTACATGAGTGAACAAGCAGCACTGTGAGGAACTATAAGTGCAAGCATAACTGGCTCACTTTCTTTGTCATTGGTAGGTGTAATTTATTATACACAAGGAGTCTCAGATGACAGGCTCTCCTCTCACTGCTGTGGAGAATGTTTGTCTCTAGCAGCACCTGACACCTAAATACATTTGAATTTCTTTGCTAGCAGCATAGTTGGACAGAGGGGGGGGGGGGGGGGAGTTGAACCCCACTGCTCAGCAGCCACAGCGCAAATTAGGGTGAAATCAAGTGGAAACCTCTGGGAGGTTCAAAACCATTTATTTTTATTTTTTGTAATGCTTTCTCTTAAAATATAAATTATATAAATTTAAACTGTATTCATTTAGTTAATAAATAATAAACCACTTGGGTGGTTATATGGAATATCTGTAAGAGTTTCTGTTAAAATGATGAGCTAAATTTTTAATCAATGTGTAGAAACTAGACTGTTCAATGTTCCCATATTGCTAGCTTGATTCACTATTAAAATGAGCTAATGTGACACGCTATAGGTATTGACCCCACCCCCCACCCCGAATTTAAACCCTGACAGAGATTTGTTTTTCTTTTTTAAAGAAGAAGAAAAGATTAAGAGGTTAATTTAATAAATTAGTAGAAAATGTTCACTTGACAAGGTGAACATTCACTTAGCTTAGTGAATAATGTAAAGTTTTGTTTTGTTAATCCCAAAGGGAAATAAATGATTAACTCATGGGCAGGAAAATGTTTTTTAATACCCAGGAACATGACTGGGTATTTAATGTGAGCTTCAGATAGCTCATATAGCTTCACTTTATTCACTAAGCTAAGGTAGATAAATGCCTGGGGGCCAGAAAAGGATTAGGTTGGGAGGCAGCGGGACATTTGTTCCCACAGGCCAGTACAAATAATATATATTAGGCTGGTGGGCCTAAATTATGATTCTCCATCATTCAGCCCCAAATTAAGCTTATTGGTGGAGTAAATTTTTATACAATTGTCATCTTTAGCGGAGGTAGAATCTTGAAAGTTAGAGAAAATTGCAAATCTGTGAATTGCATTTTTTTGTCCAATCTGCTTAGAATTATTTAAATCACGAATCAAGATTTTCTGGGTTCTCAAATGTTAATCTCTCTCATAGATCAGACAAGTCTATGTAAATATTGAGGACACTTTTAAACTGATGATGTGCTGTTTGATGGCACCGCAGGTGCAGGGCAGCTTACTTTGCACATTTGGAATGGGTTATCTGCACTTTCCCATATAATTTTATAGTGTACAGTGGTTTTGTTGCACTGCATCTTTGGTGCACTTTCAGAAAGCGCATTAAAGTGGATGTAAACCCGGAAAAACAAAATGATGTCACAATGTAAGGTATAAGATTTCCTATCATCTGTGCCCAGTCTTGCCACACAGAGTTAATCCAGCTCTGAGCAACCCTCTTTTATTGTTCAGTGAAATAAAACGGATTTACAGAGAAAAACCTTAGTCCGTTCCGCCCCCTTGCTGTGAGTGACAGGTTATTTATATATCTCATGCACTAGCCTGAGACAGAGGCACATCCTGTGTAAAAAGTTCACAATTCACATCCCTCTCCCCTCCTCTCCCTTCCAGCTCTCCCAGGATTGGCTGCATTTACTGTGTTTTGACTGGATGTTTCTCATCATGGGGTGTGCTCCACAGTTCAGTGTGACGAGGAAATGCATGTATATTGCAGCGAAAACATAAAACAGAAAGCAGAATATACACAGACAAGTGATCTGATTTAGGTTAGATATATGCAGTGTGTGTGTCTGAGGTCACCTGATCACAGTTGCAACATTAGGTTATTTACATATCTCATGAAATACCTTGGAGACAGGCATTATTTTTTAATTCCCACCCCCACTCCTTTTCTGAAGTCATGTGATTACTTTTCTGGATTTTGACTGGATGTTAGGGATCATAGCAGAATTTAGTGTAAGGAATACACAAGAGAAAATGCATGTTGTCAAGGGGGTTGTAGAGGTGGGCGTGGAGTCTACTGACATCACGACTCCACCCACTGAGCTCCAGACAACAGACCCACCCAAAGAATCTGCAGTTTTTCGGGTCTCATAACAGACAGAGGGGAGACATTTGACAGGTAATGATACATGCAGGAGGCATGTATATCATTATAGATCAGCACTATGGTAGTAGTTTAGAAAGGATGAGAGTGGGTTTACATCCACTTTAATCACATAGAATATAATACAACTCTATGGAAAAATGCAACTTACCCACTCTAAACATGCAGGTAAGCTGCACTGCATCCACTGTGCAGTCAAACTGCACCACATCAGTCTGAAAACAATGAATTGCCTGTAAAATGACTAAAGTGAAATTATTGTGTTTTTGATAGGGTGGGGGAAGAGTTAGAATCTCTTTCTGAATTTTATTGCTCTCATCTACATTGAGGAGAATTCTCCATATTTTCTGTGCTGGTGACAGCTGTTGCTGGGACAGTAAGTGAGGGAAATATTTTGAGCTGGAATGTACTTACCATTCCATAATGCAATAAAAAAGTCCTGTCTCTGTCACCGCTCATGTGGACAGGAAGTGAAGGAAATCCTCCCCAGTGGACACATAGCTATAAAAAACAACTTAAGTTCTAAGCCTTTTATTTCCTATTCAAAATTAAACGGTTGGATTGTTTTTTCTTTAAAGTGGTTCTAAAGCCTTAGGGTTTTTCACCTAAATGCATTATATGGATTAGAGCAGGGCCCTCTGATTCTTCCTGTATTAAATGGTATTGTAATTGTAATGTCTGCCCTACTGTGGTAAAGTAAAACAAGTAAGTAAAGATCCCATGCTTGAGAAAGGAGCGACGCTGTCCTCTCCACCTACAGCGAGTCAGCTTCTAAACGCATCACACGTTAATGACGTCACAGCCCGGTGCCGCGTGCTGTTGTGCTATCCAAGCCTCGTTCTGACCTCTAAATGCACGCCCGTGTCACTGTAGAGGCCGGACAAACTTTTTGCATCCACAGTGCGGCTCACCTGCAGTCATACGTCTGTCCCCCCTCCTCTTCACCCCCTCTTTTAACCCTTCTTGGAACCCATGCCAATGCTAGATAGACTTCTACACATAACTGCAGTGTGACCTATCTGGGATTCTGAAGGACGACCTGCTCTGCCCTACCATCCCTGTAACATTCTGCTCAGGATCTGATGTGTTGCCAGAGAGGAAAATACTTGCTGTTACCTGCAGTCCTACCATCATCTTCCCAGCCCAGCTACGATCTCAACTCTACATTCCCCCATGTGAGTGGATATTATTATTTATTAAACCTTTTTTGATACATACTCAGAGGCGCCCCTCTCCTTATTCTACTGTGGTAAAGAGCTGCACAAACTGTTGGCGCTATATAAATGATATGAAAATTATAATTAAAATGAAAAACCTTCTGTGCTGCAGCTCCCCCCAGACCCGCCCTTTTCCTTACCTGAGTCCATCCGGTCCAGCAATGTGCATGAGCGCAACAGCTATCTCCGCTGTCTCTCTCCTCATTGGACCAATTGATAGCAGCGGGAGTGAATCAAATCTGGTGATATGGGAGCGAGGAGTGGGGCCGAGTCCTGCTGTCTGTGTCAATGGACACAGCAGCGGGACTCGGGAGCAAGCCCACACCAGTGCCCACAGGGAAAGCGGCTTTCTGTGGCGGCACCCAATGAACGGGAGGGCCAGCGGGGGACCCCAGAAGAAGAGGATCAGGGCTGCTCTGTGCAAAACCATTACACAGAGGAAGTGAGTATAGGCAGAGCTTTTTTTCTCAGAAAATAGGTGCATGAACTCAACCACGACCCGTTCAGATTTCACAAACAGTAGAAGGGTCTTAAAAGGGCATTAAATACCAGAATTGCATTACATACAGAGTGCAGAGTTCAGGGGGTTACAAAGCTGTCACATGTAAACATAGAAACCAGACTTCTGTGTTTACAAGTGATTGTGGTAAGCAGGCACCAAAAGGTCTAACCCAGAGGTGGTGGAACTGAGTTCCCCCAAGTTCCCCCTGAAAAAAAGCCCTGAGTATAGGCATGTTTGTTACTTTTATAAAACAGAAGGTTTACAACCACTTTAAAACTTTAGTAATATTCTTGGTAATAAATTATAAATGTAAGAGCACTATAAATACAACATATTACTCAAAAGTAATATGCAATCTAAACACTGTTTAGAGCCCTAATTTCAACCAAATGTTTGATTTTTTTGTATCAAAGCATACAGTAAGAGATATTTTCCAGTGCTGACTTATGTTTTTCATCTGGACAACCCTAAACATGTCCTGTTTCTCATTGATTGATAATGGCTAAAAAAGAGAAAGAGAATGCCATGTTTCATGTGCATGAAGAGTAATAACTATAATATAAGAAAATTCTTAGGCCTCGAACACACGACCGAGTTTCTCGGCAAAAACCAGCAAGAAACTTGCTGGGAGATTTTTTTTGCCGAGGAAACCGGTCGTGTGTATTTCCTTGACGGGAATGGAGAAAATTGGCTTGTCGAGTTTCTCGACAGCTTCACAAGGAACTCGACGAGCAAAACGATGTGTTTCGCCCGTCGAGTTTCTCGGTCGTGTGTACGAGGCCTTACAGATAAATTCATTACCCATTCACCAATCATATTCATTTTTATTAGAAAAAATTAGTACAAGTGTGAGAATTAAAGCCAAATTCCTATTGGTTGCTGTAATGAACAGCCTCAAGATGAATATTTAAAATTCTTCATATATATATACATTTTTCAATAAAATATGTAATGGGCATACTATGTATAACACCAAAAATGATTACACATCTTCATAAATACCATGATTTTTGAAAATGATCCAGCAGAATGGACACACTTGAACATAGACATTTACATAAATACAATCCTATTTTAATGGTTAGGAGAAAAATGTACTACTGATATTTTGCAAACATACAGTGAAAACATAGTATATTAAGGTTTTCAAGTTGGGGAATTCCACTAGGCTTTCTCGTTAACAAGCCATGTATGACAAATCACAGTGTAATGTATTTTGCTCCACAATCTTTAATTAGAACGTAAAGATCTACTAGGGAACGTAGTTAAGTTTGACACGTTAAATCTTCTGGTTAAACTGCCTTACAGGAAGTGCAAAGATGAAACACTGTAACAATCTCCTGCTTCTCTTCATTCACCCAGACAGCCAGGGAAGTATGATAACATCTTGTAATACCTGCTCTGTAGTAATTAATCGCTGTGGTATTTAGGACCACTCAAGTAGACAAATATGACAGAGACAGGGACAATTAGGAACCTTGTTCAAGCTACATTAACTTTTTCAGCTATTACAACACAGCAGCTCAAGTTTGCTTGTAAAAGCTGCAGAGGGATTGTTATGCATTAGTCGTGTGGTTATTAATGAAAGGAAAAGAGAATTGTGTTTATTGTACTTTGAAAATTGCAAATAAATTTCAATTATCTGCTATGTCATTTTGTTAAACATGCATTCTGGAAATGCTTTCTCTTATTAAATCACAAGCCACTTACTGTACAATAAGATAAGTGCATAAAGCTACTAGGAATTATTACAAATACATTTCTGTTCTAAAGCTTTGTAAACATCCCCAATTAGGACCAAGGGCGTAGAACAGTAAAAATAAGTATTTATATAATACCAGACCAGTCTTTGGTAATCCTTTGTTTAAAGAATAGACATTCAAATGGTACACCTGCCTATGGTCAAGGTACTATAAGACGGTTTCCAAAGCATCAATCGATTATTTAAAGTATATCCCGACCATTGCTCATTTTATTTAATAACTACAATTTTCAGATCGGAATTTTTGTTTAATCGATTATTTACTAAAACGTTTAACTATGTTAATGATTTTTTATTTTTGCAACAGGCAGACGTACCCTCTTAATTTTCCAGAAGTACCCCCAGGGTACTTCATTAGTTATGAAACTTTTCTAAAAATAGATTGTATAATTATATATTGCTTATCCTGTTCATATTAAACTGGAAAAAAAATACACTTGGGACAGTTAGATTAGAAAGATTTCATATGAACGTAAGAGGAATGTGCTGACTCTATTCAAATAACTTAGTTTTAGCAGCGCCTAGAACCTAGAACCTACAAAAAACAGTGTCACTCACTGGGATTGATTTACTAAAAGAATACGGGGTATTCACTTTGGTCACTAAGGCTTCATTTCCATGGACGTTTTTACAGCCACCTTTCTGAGCGTTTTTTGCAGCTTAAAACGGCTCTCCATGTTAGTCTATGGCCTCATGCCCACCATGAAGTTTTTGAGCTGTAGATGGCTGAGCCGTTTTTAAGCTGCAAAAAAAAAAACAGGACCAGTGCGTTCTGAAGCTCCAGCGTTAGAGCTGTAAAAATGCCAGGTGTTAAGAAACGCCAAAAAAATGCTACTGCTGCGTTTTTGAGCTCCAGCTCAAAAAAAAAAAAGGGCATATACATTTTGTGGGAGATTTACTAAAACTGGTGCACTCAGAATCTGGTGCAGCTGTGCATGGTAGCCAATTAGCTTCTAACTTCAGCCTTTTCAGTTAACCACTTAACCACTTAAGACCCGGACCAAAATGCAGGTAAAGGACCAGGCCCCTTTTTGCGATTCGGCACTGCGTCGCTTTAACTGACAATTGCGCAGTCGTGCAACTTGACTCCCAAACAAAATTGGCGTCCTTTTTTTCCCACAAAAAGAGCTTTCTTTTGGGGGTATTTGATCACCTCTGCGGTTTTTATTTTTTGCTCTATAAACAAAATTAGAGCGACAATTTTGAAAAAAATTCAATATTTTTTACTTTTTGCTATAATAAACATCCCCCAAAAATATATAAAAAAAAATTTCCTCAGTTTAGGCCGATACGTATTCTTCTACCTATTTTTGCAATAAGCACTTATCGATTGGTTTGCGCACAATTTATAGCGTTTACAAAATAGGGGATAGTATTATGTCATTTTTATTAATTATTTTCTTTTTTACTAGTAATGGCAGCGATCATCGATTTTTTTCATGACTGCGACATTATGGCGGACACATCGGACAATTTTGACACATTTTTGGGACCATTGTCATTTTCACAGCAAGGAATGCTATAAAAATGCATTGTTTACTGTGAAAATTACAATTGCAGTTTGGGAGTTAACCACTAGAGGGCGCTGAAGGGGTTAAGTGTGACCTCATATGTGTTTCTAACTGTAGGGGGGGCGGGGCTGGATGTGTGACGTCGTTGATCGCCTTTCCCTATATCAGTGAACAGAAGATCAATGACAGCACCACAACGAAGAACAGGGAAGATGTGTTTACACACATCTCTCCCCGTTCTTCAGCTCCGGGGACCGATCGAGGGACTCCGGCGGCGATCGGGTCCACGGGTCCCGCGGCCACGGTCACAGAGCTTCGGACCGGGTCGTTAAACGACCCGGACCGGGTCGTTTAACAATAACGTACAGGTACGTGATTGTGCCCAGCCGTGCCATTCTGCCGATGTATATCGCGTTAGGCGGTCCTTAAGTGGTTAAGGACCACCTAACGCCATTATACGTCGGCAGAATGGCACAGCTGGGCACATAGATGTATATATATGTCCTCTTTAAGAGCCCAACCAATTGCCGCCGGTGTCTCGCGATCGGGTCACAGGAGCTGAAGAACGGGGAGAGGTGAGTGTAAGCACACCTTCCCCGTTCTTCTCTGTGGCAGTGTTACTGATTGTCTGTTCCCTGTAATAGGGAACGACGATCAGTGATGTCACACCGACAGCCACGTCCCACTACAGTAAGAATAACTCCCTTAGGGCACACTTAACCCCTTAGCTCCCCCTAGTGGTTAACCCCTTCATTGCCATTCTCATTTTCACAGTAATCAGTGCATTTGTATAGCACTTTTCGCTGTGAAAATTACAATGGTCCCAAAAATATGTCAAAAGTGTCCAATGTGTCCGCCATAATGTTGCAGTCATGAAAAAAATCGCTGATCGCCGCCATTACTAGTAAAAACAAATTATTAATAACAATCTCATAAAACTAACCCCTATTTTGTAAACGCTATACATTTTTTTGCAAACCAATCGATAAACGATTATTGCATTTTTTTTTTACAAAAATAAGTAGAAGAATACATATCGTCCTAAACTGAGGGAAAACATTTTTTTTATATTTTTTTGGGGGATATATATTATAGTAAAAAATATTGCATTTTTTTCAAAATTGTGGCTCTATTTTTGTTTATAGCGCAAAAATTAAAAACCGCAGAGGTGATCAAATACCACCAAAAGAAAGCTCTATTTGTGGGAAAAAAAGGACGCCAATTTTGTTTGGGAGCACGACCGCGCAATTGTCAGTTAAAGCAACGAAGTGCCAAACCGCAAAAAGGGGCAAGGTCCTTAACCTGCATAATGTTCCAGGTCTTAAGTGATTAAGCGTTGGTAATAACACCTAGAATCTGATTGGTTAATTTGCAGAGTTGCACCAGGTTTTGCACTCTCCAGTTTTAATAAATAACCCCCTTTTTAGCTTTGGCTGTTCAGTGCATGAGAAACAATCACTGGATTCCCCTAAACACATTAAACAGCATTGATGGAAGAATCTCCCTTGTTTTCAGGCAACTGTGGCTGCTGGCACTGCTCAACAGTGGCTTCATCTAATAAGATGCAGTCACTGTTTGGCCGATAACTTGTCATCTTGGTCAGATGATTTTTAAAATGACTTTTGTTGAGTTGGGTGGTGCTTGCAGGCCCATCCACAGCTCAGATTTTATTGATTCAGCATGAATCAGCCAAAATTCAAACGGCCTACTCTGGTTTTAACAGAGATTTTTCACGTTGTGAGAATATGTTGTTATCCCTTAAAACTAACCTTAAAAATAATCTAGGGTTTTAAAGAAATGTATTTTCTTACTATTTGTATTGTGTTTTGAATATGTTTTGAATATATTTGGATATATGGTATGTGAAATACAGTCAACAAAATGTGACATGGTTGGCCCCTTTTTTGTAACATAATTAAATCATTACAGTATAGTTTTGTTTTTACCAAAGCTTTGTTATTTTATAGCTACAACAAGGATATTGACAATGATTTACTAAATACGTAGAATTTGTTCACTTTCAAAGTGCATTTTTCACTTTGCAAGAAGCATCTTCACCTAGCTTAGTGAATAAGGTGAACATGGTGCTAACATTTATTATCCATCATGTGCAGGCAAAAATCCTGTTTATTTATGCTTCTTGAAAATGATTGGGTATTCTTTTCAAAATTAATTTTCACTTTATTTTACCTCATTTACCATTTAGTAAGGTGAAAATCCACTTTTAAAATACACATTTTGTACTTCTGTTGTAAATCGGGGTCATTGCATTTATTTTATGATGCTTTTAGAGTTTTCAGTGTAGCTATATATATTGTATGAGGCTGATAACACCCTTCTATTTAAACTCATCTCTAGGGACCAACAATATTAGCAAAACTTTGAGGAAGTGCAAAGGCACATTGCCTTTTCCACAGCACTGAAAAATACACATTTCCCAGATTCTTACAAAGTTCAAAAATATTTACATATATCTTTGCAAATATTACAAAGGATTCTTTCATATGTTAACTATATGCATTTCAACTCTAATGTTTCTTTAATGTCTTGAACTTTAAAAATGATTCAATTTGATATGCAAGAAGGTGGCACTTGTTTTGAAAGAAGTCAGCATAAGCAAACATTTCCAAAGTACTATGGCTTTAAATTCTTAAATGCATAGAAGATGGAGTATAAATGTGATGTTAAACTTTTTCTTTGAGTGTCCATATGAATGAGTGTGTGTGGGGGAGAGGGGGGCATGCCAAACTGCACAAACCTTTTTAGTACAGCAGTAAACTATTTTAAAGATATTAATATGCAACAAAACACTATTTTTTAATGTACTTATTGTTCAAAGATCTTGAATGAAGGTATCTACAAAAAGTTTCTTTAATGCCCGTAGCAACCATTCAGTTTTATTTCTTTAACGTTCCCAGTGCTGATTGGAAATAAAACGTCAGTGTCTATTGACTTTGAGATTAGTATTGTAGTTACTACTTATATTTATCATAAATTTATGTATTTATTATTATTTTGTTATTATTATTATTATTATTATTAATAATGTGTTATATTGTAACCCAAAATCTCTTTATTTTTACTAAATCACCCACTTAATATCTGGTGCTACCAAGCGATTGGATTCAAATTTTTCATGACTTAACACATGTATATGGGTGTGTCGCATGCTTATGCAAGCTCTCTTTGCATAAAGACTTAGAGAGGATATAAAAGCCAGATACAAGTCTCAAATTAGGCTGACATCCTACACCCATTTGTTATAGCCCCACCAGTACAGGAAAAGAGAAAGTAGTAAATAAATAAACAATCCATTACAGCTCTGTGCTGCCCTTCTCCTTAATTGTGGCCAGAATCAATTTGCTGCGTGCACTCATTTTAAATGGGCAGCAGCAGAGTTCTAGGCACCTTGCTGCTCATTATTTACAGGCAGCCGCACTGCACAGCAGACTCTTTTTCAACATTTGCACATGTGATGCCTGGATTTCCCAGAGTATTTTTAGTTGCAGCTCATAAATTGTGTCACAGATGGCCATATCTTAGCATCCACTCCTGCTTTATGGCATATTCTAGATTATCTTTAGCAAAAAAAGCATAAGAATGAACATGTGCTCCTTTTCCTTCTCGTGTTCTTTCAGTAGGCTGACAATCCCTACCCTTATTGTACATTGAAAGAAAGACCAGCTTAGTGTGGCACAGATCTGGTCCCCCCTCCCAAGCCAGAATCCAATGTCACACAAAAAAGTCATAAAAAAAAGCAGCTCAGTGCACAGGAACAATTCTCACCCTCAGCTGAGCTGCGATGATGTCAGCTTTCTGATTACAAACTGCTTATTTATGCTTCAACAGCTGCCAAGAGCAGCAAATAAGTGGCTAAAAGAGTGTCTAGACCAGGCATTCAAGCCTCTATTGTTTGCTGGTTGTTACCTGGTTGACAGCGATGGGTACAGCTGCCTGGTGTGAAAAGAAGAAGAGATGGGAACGCTATGATTGACAGAAAGGCCCGCAGGGTCAGGCACTGGCAGTCCCTTATGGCCCCAGTGCCTTTATATTATTTCTTTGCAAACTATAGCATTGACTTTACTATGAAATTGATGAGGAGCAAATGATAACAGATCAAAAATAGGACTGCACAACTAAATAAAATAAAAAAATACTAATAAACTTCCATTTTAACACCAATCAAGGTGTCAATGTTTCTTTTGTTTGTTTTTTTACACAGTAATGGTTTAGTGTTGCTGTGAAATTTGCAACATCAGAGAAGGAAAGGGATGGATAGGTGGATGGATGGGAGGAAGGGGAAAATAAGGACCAACATAATAAATTTATTACATAAAAAAGCCATAACAGTTAAAAAATTTCAAACTAGCAAATGTCAATATTGATTTAATTCCAAAAAAACATGTAATTTTATTATTTCCAATCAATTTCAATAAGTTTTAGTGGAATATTTTTTTTTTTTATTTATTAAAAAAAGACCGAGCTCCAATGCCTGTGGGAGGCAAAAAAACACCAGTTCAGAAAAGGGCAATGTCAGACAGATGCTTGTTTTAACTCTGAATTTTTCTCACTTTGACAAATCAAATTAAATCTAAGCTGTGTCAAAAAAGCTCTTAACAATATATCAGGTCTGCTAGCATACTGTGTACTGGTGGACAGCTCTTTCTAATAGTTGCTTTTTGGAGCATGTTAGTACAGCATATTTATGCAAGTGAAAAGTGCTGTACAATGTAAATAGAAAATTGGAAAACCAGCAATGAGTACCCTTATCACCAGCAATGTGTCCAGCAATGTATCCTTTTAGTAAAATGGTATCAATGAAAATTAGAAGCCCTTTTCAAACACCAGCTAAAAATGAAAATGTCTCATAAACTTCTAGTAGTGGTCTTTTTTAACAAACATCTGCTTGTGTTTTTTACACACATCATTAATGTTCTGAATAATTTAAAACACATAATATAAAACTGTATTCGTTGGTATACTTTCCATTTTTTTAAAAAAGAAAATAGGACTTTGAATTTCTTATTTACATGTTACAACATTTTGTCTTATGAAATTATTATTTTCCATCAAGGAATTACCAAACACAAGAGAAAGTTTGCTTGAGACAATTTTTCATACAACACATGCTATTTTGAATTGTTCATATGACAATATGTGCACCACAAACAGACTCAACAGATGACTTAAAATTATTGAAGTTGATTTAACCTCCCTGGCGGTATGATTATTTCAGATTTTAGGTGCAGAAAGCGGTACAATTATTTTGCATGAAAATTTGGCATTTTACATTGTAGGCCTGTAATTCTTAGGAATAACTCACTTAAATCTGTCCAAACAAGAGTCTAGTAGACATCTCGGGTATGATAAAGTTTGAAAAACAAAATTATAAATTATAATATAATAAATAACTATAAATAATTAAAACAAATAATAATGTAATTATAATAAAAATGATTCAATAATGTAATCAAATCAAAAACACAGAAATTTGCTTAGTTGCAGAATTGTCGCTGTCATTACTTTTATTTTTTTATGACGAATTTCCCCACAAATCGCTATCGCTCAATTCTGCAAGTGATTATAATTTATTATCGCTGTTTTCTATCTGCTCTAAAATCACTTTTGACATAAAGGGACACTTTTGGTTGCTATGGACAATCTACAGTTTGCAGGCAGAAAGAACAGTTTTTATTATATAAGTACATGCAGAACACTGGGCAGACCACTAGGGACAAAGGGGGTGTGTAATTTTTACATACAGTATACTGTATGTAATGTGTTTATTTACTTTTTTTATTTGGCGCCGTTCTCTGCCCCCGTGCATCGTAACGTCACAGGGAACGGAGATCGGCGGCACACGGGCACTGTGTGAAACGAGCGAGGACGCCGCTCTCTCACACAGCGGGGATGCATCGCAGGATCCAGGGACAAGGTAAGTAACTTGTGCCTGTGGATGCTGCAAGGAGATCCCGCTTTTGGTATTGAAATCTTACCCCAAGCTAGACTCGGGAATACCGCCAGGGGGGTTAAAATTGACAAAAATACTGAGTGCATAATTCATGTGGTTAACATTGTATTTATGTGGAATGCAAAGAATTATTCATTCTTTGAACCTCTAAAGCAAAGGTAGCAGGGATCTGAGAGCCGTGTTTATGTCCAGCTCTAATATACACAGTCCACAAAGCTACAGTCCAACTAATTCCTGCTACTCGTGTTCTTCTTCCTTACCGTCTTCCTTACCTTTCTTTCCTGTACTTGTCTTGCCTCCGTAGTGACGGGTCTGATTGCATCCAACTAAATTTTCACCTGACAAAGATGTTAAATGGATTCAAACCTTTCCAAAACTTCCAAAAGAAACTGCACTCAACCTTAGCAAAGAACTATTTTTTGCTGCTACTATTTCTGTAACAAGGCAGTCAAGTGTGTTGTGTATTAAAGTGGTTCTAAAGTCACAAGTTTTTTTTTACCTTAAAGTAGAACTTTGGCAAAACTTTTTTTTTTCATTTTGGATAGAACAAGGGAGGGTTATTACCCCTGTCAGATTTTTTTTTGCCCTCTGTGTCCCATTGCGAAAAATTCCCTTCAATTCCTGTCCCAAAGCCAAACAGAAAGACAGAGGAAATCACTGCATTCCTTGGAGACCCCAAGGTCACCAGAACTAGTGTTCCCCTTGGAAGTTTTCCCCTAAATTACTTTTCTGGGAACAGCCCAAAATGTGGGATTTACTTTTACTTTCACTTTCAATGATAATGGTAAACTGGACAAATGAAGAGGGTGAATTTCCCTAACGGGGGCTCAGACAGTAATGAAACCTGACAGGTGTTCTATTCGCTCTCCACTTTATCTAAAACTTTAACCGCTTGCCGACCAGCCGCCGTCATTATACTGTGGCAGGTGGGTCGGCTGCACGAATCGCCACAGGAGCATGTCGACCGCTTTAAGAGCAATAGCAGGTGCTGCGATGTCCGCCGGCCACCGACAATCACTCCACAGAGAGCCAGAATAGGGATCTGTCAATGTAAACAAACAGATCCCCGTTCTGACATGGGAGTAGAAAGAGATTGTCTGTTCCTAGTGATTAGTAACAGCAATCTCTCTGTACTTCCTGTCAGTCCACTCCCCCCACAGTTATAAACACATCCCTAGGGAACACACAACCCCTTAATCTCCCCCCTAGTGTTAACCCCTTCCCTGCCAGAGTAATTTTTTTACATTAATCAGTGACTATTTTTAGCACTGATCACTGTATAAATGTCACTGGTCCCAAAAAAAGTGTCAATGGTGTCTGGTCTGTCCGCCGCAATGTCGCAGTCCCATTAAAAATCGCTGATCACCACCATTATTAGTAAAAAAAATAATAATACAAATTCCATAAATATATCCCCTATTTTGTAGGTGCGATAACCTTTGTGCAAACCAATCAATATACATCATTATTGTGATTTATTTTTTACTAAAAATATGTAAAATAATACATATTGGCCTAAACTTGTGAATACAATATTTTTTTCTTTTTTGGGGATATTTATTATAGCAAAAAGTAAAAAAAAAAGTTATTTTTAAAGTTGTCATTTTTTTTTTGTTTATAGCGCAAAAAATAAAAACTGTAGAGGTGATCAAATACCACCAAAAGAAAGCTCTATTTGTGGGGAAAAATAACATACATTTTGTTTGTGTTCAACGTCGCATGTCCACGTAATTGTCAGTTAAAGTGACGCAAGTACCGTATCGCAAAAAGTGGCCTGGTCATTAAGGGGGTATATCCTTCCGGGGCTGAAGTAGTTAATAAATTACCTTCCAGGCTCAGGAGGGGGCCTGCACATCTGATCCCATAAGAAGTCGCTTGATATAGTAGCAGACACAAAAGAGCTGAGAGCACTGACAAGGTATTCCAGAAGAAATGGTTCGGGCCACTGTGCAATACCAAAGCCCAGAGCAGGTAAGTATAACATCTTTTTTTTCTTTAGGTAAAAAAAGGGAAAGTCTAGAATCACTTTAAAATGTATTTTGACGTGCCCGCTGAATTTTTTAGTAGCGCAAGCCATTACTGACTTGCAGCAGTTATCACACTTAGAGACTAAGGCCCCGTACACACGACCAGTTTCTTCGGCAGAATTCAACTTCCGACCGAGTTTCTGGCTGAATTCTGCCGAGGAAACTGGTCGTGTGTACACTTTCGGCCAAGGAAGCCGACGAGGAGCTCGACGAGGAAATAGAGAACATGTTCTCTATTTCCTCATTGTTCTATGGGAGCTCTCGTCCCGCCGAGCTCCTCAGCGGCTTCAGGGCTGAACTGGCCGAGGAACTCGATGTGTTTGGCACGTCGAGTTCCTCGGCCGTGTGTACAAGGCCTTATCCTTCATGGCCTACTGGTGGGATTGGGGGATGTACACTATTATTGTAGAAATCTGTTACCCTGCCACAAATGGTCAGCTAAAGCAAAAAAAAAACAGGCGTTACTCTATCATTGGACTTCTAACCTACTAATGGGTTCTGACGCAGCCCATTTCTGTCCCTACCTCCCCATGATTATTGGGGGAACATAATCCATGATGTGATATTTTCAGTTATATTAATTGTTATCTACTGGACATCTTTGTCTTTCACTTGTTTGGTTATGTTGCAATGCTCTGTTCCTTGTCCTTGTTCTTTAAGAAAAAAAATTTGGAACAAAAAACTGGTGTTTTTTCACGTTTGTCATTCTCTATTATAACTTGTGAGCCTGCAGGACACAAGACACATAGTGGGTGCATTTTCCCCCTGAAGAAGATACGACACCCCCTGTATCGTCACGTGTGGGGGAGGGGAAAGGACGGCAGGAAAGGCTGTAAGGACTTTTTACCATATCCTGATCTGTACATCTCACTACAAGCCTGTTATAGAGGGGTGCACTGTCGCACCTGCAGTATGTGAGTACCCCGGCAAGTGATCTCTCTTTTTATTCAAATAAATATTGTTAAAACGTTACTTGCACCATCCGGGTTTTTTTCTTAAATATTCTATGATCTGGAGCTGCCTACCAAGGAATCGGGAACCCAGGATTATCCATTAGAACCCAGGTGTGGTTCATAAGCATGCACAGACCAAGCTTAGTTACAAGGTCGCACGCTCTAAGGTGAACGTCCATTACCATAGGGGTGCACCTGTGTGACTACACCTTGACATGACTTTTGGATCACTCACTGGGCCGTGTGTTGTTGTATGAACTGTAATATACATTACCCTTGGATTGCTGCTACTGATTACATGCACTAAAGCACTATGGAATTTTTCATTCATTTTTTATCCACACTGAAGCACCTTAGAATACTTTTATATGGACTTGTGTGTCATTTTTAAGGATTGGACTGTTAACCACTATTATTTGTTGTAATTTATTATTATTTATTGTAATGCGATTTTTTTAATCATGTTATTTTTTTGATGCAATTTATATTTTTTTGAATCATTATTTATATATATATATATGTAATTGTACTATTTGTTTGCACATATCAACATCACTTACTGAACACATATCCCCCTTACTTTGTATAGTGGTGTGTGCACTATCATTTCATTAGCGCTGTGTTTTGTTCATTTTATTTAGTCTTTGGTACGATTCATGTGATGTGTTTCACGCTAGCAGCTTTATTTCTATACTTTAGCTGATAGGAGTGGTGGCTCGCAGAATTGTTGCATTTTTATAGTGGGTGCATTTAATGGTATATGATATTAGCAAAGATCCTCCCGGCTTTATCCCTGCCTCCATCAAGTGGGTAATATGGTAGGCAACAACAGCCAATGCATTTTTATTGCACCGTGCTTGATGTGGATGTGGTACCATGGCCAGCTAGAAATTGGATAAGGTTTGGGCATGGAAAATCTGCATCTTCTTAAGCAGACTTCCTGCTACCAAAAATGCTCTATTGGTCTAAGAAAGATGTTGCCCTCTCCAGTGTGCCCTTTTGTAGCAATAACACTATTTTCAGTTTCTAACCATCCATGTTGCTGTCAGTGACCTGAGGGGATGTGACACAGGAAGGAGATGGAGGTGATGTCAGTGATGCTCTGTGTTTGCGAGAAAGTTCACTCCTTTTTGATAAAAGATATTATAATAGTAACAATGATGACAAGTGTGGAGAACCCTTGTAGGGACAATGCAATGGTAACCTCAGGATTAGGCAATGATTGCTGAAGCATGTCATTGACATTGAAAAGTGCATGAGTATTAAGCATTCAGTAGATATGTGAATAAATCTAAAGAAAAAACTGCTTGGATGGCGATCCCCTAAAGATAGTAGTCTGGTACAGGAAAAGGGTGACCCTCAAATATGCTCAGTAAATAGGGGGAGGGGGCAAGTAATTACCTATATCCCATATGTGAGCCAACAAAGCTGTGGCTTAGATGCCCAACTGAAAACATTGTTTTTGTTGTAGCTTTTGTAGTAGTAGTAGTAGTAGTAAGTGTTTTTGTAACTGTACTATCAGTTGTTTTTTTAACTGGGGTTATTAAGTAAGTGGAAAACCTAGTATGGGCAATGTAGAAAGCCTTCTAAGAAATATTTACACATGATCAAATGAATATTAAAATGCTCTCTTCATTTTAGGAATGTTTTTTTACTGTGGGGTTGATTTACTAAAGCTAGAGAGTGCAAAATCTGGTGCAGCTGTGCATTGTAACCAGCTTCTAACTCGCTAGCTTGTTCTATTAAGCTTTGACAAAATAGCCTGGAAGTTGATTGGTTTCTATGCAGAGTTTTACTAGATTATACACTTTCCAGTATTAGTAAATCAACCCCTCTGTATTTATTATTGTTTGACCCCTTGCTGACCACCCCACGTACATGTACTGTGGCTCCTGTGCACAGAATCACATACAGGTACGTGATTCTGCACTTCCGGGTCTGGGTCTGTGATTGGACACAGCGGGAGACAATCAGCGAGTCCAGCGGACTTAAGGTCCGTTAAATGCGCCGATCATTACTGAGAGAGAGGCAGAACGGAGCTCTGCCTATGTAAACAAGGCAGATCACCATTCTGTGACAAGCAAAGATAGAGATCCTGTGTTTCTGTTAAGCATGAACACGGATCTCTGTTTTCCCACAGTTAAATCATCCCCCACACAGTCAGCAAGCACTTCCTAGGAACACATTTGACCCTTTGTGTCAAAAGTGTAATTTAGTGTCCGATTTGCTGCAATATTGCAGTCCCGCTCTAAGTCACTGACCATTACTAGTAATTAAATAAATAAATAAATACAATTGCATAAAAATATCCCATAGTTTGTAGACACTATAACGTTTTTGCAAACCAACCATTATACACTTATTGGGATTTTTTTTTAACCAAAAACATGTAGCAGAATACATATTGGTCTAAATTTATGAAGAAATTCGATTTTTCAATTTTTTTATTGGATGTGTTTCATAGCAGTAAGTAAAAAATATTGTTTTTTTTTAATTGTTGGTCTTTTTTTTTCTTATAGCGCAAGAAATAGAAACAGTAGAGGTGAGCAAATACCATCAAAAGAAATCTCTATTTGTGGGAAAAAAAAGGACATACATTTTTGGGGTACAGCAACCACTCGATTGTCATTTAAAGTAATGCAGTGCTGTATCGTAAAACATGGCCTGGCCATGAAGGTAGGTAAACCTTCCGGAGCTGAGGTAGTTAAAGCATGATTTTCAGATCAGTATCATATTTAGAATTCTTCAGCCACTATATTCAACAGTGTGTGCATTATGATAGGTTAATACCCACAATATTATCTAGTATATGTAGATCTTTAGTGAGACCTCATTTAGAATTCCGTGTCCAGTTCTGTAGACCTCACTTACAGAAAGATATTGATAAAATAGAACGAGTCCAGAGATGGGTAACAAAAATGGTGAAAGGTGTGGGGGATACAACATATCGAGAGCGACTTCCGGAACTGTACGTCTGGAGGAAAGAAGGGAAAGGTGAGACATGATTGAAACCTTTAAATACATCAAGATTCAGGAAGAACACAGGGACATGACCTCAAACGAACTGGAGGAAAGTTCAAAACTAATCTTAGAAAGTATAATTTTACTGAAAGGGTAGTTGATGATTGGAATAAACTACCAACAGAGGTAGTGAGACAGTCAATAGTAAATGATGAAAAGCATGCTTGGGATAAACATAGCTCTATAGTCAGACAACAAGGTTTAAGCGGAGGTTCACCCTAAAACAATTATATACCGTTACATCCAGCATACTGCTGACATCTACAGTATGCTGGTATTTTTTTTTTCCGCTGTACATACCTTCTTATAGTTCTTTTTACCCGGCTTCTGGGTTCTCACTGCCCCGGGGAGTAGGCGTTCCTATTAAGATGCGTAGATGATTTACGTGTGGGTAAGGCGCATCACGCGTTCCAAAAATAGACGAACTGGGACTCGCTTTATACGGCACCTGCGCAGTAAGCTCTACACGGCAGGCGCAGGTGCCGTATAGCGCCGAGTCCTAGTTCGTCTATTTTCGGAACGCGTGATGCGCCTTACCCACACGCCTTACCCGCACGTCAATCATCTACGCCTCTTCATAGGAACGCCTACTCCCCGCGGGAGTGAGAACTCGGAAAAAAAATACCAGCATACTGTAGCAGTATGCTGGATCTAATGGTATATAGATGATTTTTAGGGTGAACCTCCGCTTTAATGAAAAATAAATAAATAAAATAAAATGGGCAGACTCGATGGACTACTAGTCTTTTTTCTGCCGTCACTTTTATATGTTTCTATGTTTCTACAGTAAAAAGCAAAATAGTCATATTACTAAAAAAGCACCAACACAAAAGTAAATAATAAATACCACCAAGTAATATGCTCAACACGTTTTTGTCAATGTGTTCCCAAGTTTCTGCCTTCAGGAATCTAAAATTGAGGCCCAGTTTAATGTCTAGTATTTTGTGATTTTTTTTTATCTGCCTCTATCCCAGTGTGAAGTTATTTATATGTCCAAATCCAACAGCTATGTAGCAGTAGTTTTCATGTGCATTCTGTTGGTATCTAGCATTTCCTTTATGCTCTTTTACCTCTGAATTCCTGCCCCTTGAGACAAATGAGGGCATGGCAAGTAAGACACAAAGGACACCATTTTAAATTAAAGGACTGTGATGCTAAAATCAGGTCACTTAGCCACTACTGAATATATTAAAAATTATAGCTGTTATATTGTATGTGCCAATGTTTCCTTTTCTAGCTCCAGTCTGTTTCAGTTGTACATAGGTTCATTAAACTAAAATAAAACTGGACAGATGCAGAAAGCTCTTTTATCAAATGCAACAAAAGCACTTTCTGGGAATGATTACAGATAATATTTGGCTGCATGTTTCTATTTATTGATTCTCATTGTGAACACTGTTTTATTAGTCAGATGTTTATATGCCATAAGTTATCCAGCATCCTGACCAATATTTGAGCGAAGACAATACCAGTTTTTGTTCTTGCTACTACTTTATATATCATCCCACATGTAAATACAAATGCACCTTGTTGAGTAAATGAGAAGCCACAGGATAAAGAGCTCAATATGTTCTTATTTCAGTAATATGAAAGAATTTTTCTATATCTGAGTTGTAGCAATTGACTTTTTTACAGTACAGATTTAATACAGAATACCTTCCTAAATTACTGAAATAAAAATGTGCTTGATATTAAATTAATTGTGAAAAATAAGCTTATTAAGCACCGGAAGACATTTTAGATACAGTATAATGTTAAAAAGTCAAATGATGTGCACTTGTATTTCTATTAACACTGTGCAAATTCACTAGACATATTTTGTTCCATAATTATGTATTTTGAACATTAAATTGAATAAATCATTCCTAATCACTTCAGTAAATCTCCAGTAGAATTGCTTGTTATCTGAGATTACCTATTCAGCCTAATAGTTTTACCAAAATCAAAGAAACCTAAATGAAAAATGAAAGAAAGATGTGAGAATTTAAGTGGCAAATTAAAGTCTACACTATAGTGTGCTTTAGTAACCATAACTTTCTACTAAACACTTTTGGTTTTTAACCGCTATACCATTAAAATGCAAATGCATGTACATTTCCAGCACCTCAAATCTGCATACAACGTAATCATCTATATTTTTATATATTTTAAACATTTGAAGACCAGGTATTATCTGACATACATTTTTTTCTTTTAGGGACTGCTGCCTGACTCTAATTACAAAAAAGATTAAAAATCCATAAATTTTTGCTTGAGGTGATGTTAGCCGTATTAATTCACTTGCGACAGAAACAATTGAGTACCGCTCGAACCCTGTGGAAGGGGACATGCCCTGAAAACGTGTCCTAAAAATGTTTGTTAGTGCAAATAAACAATGTATCATGGACCATACTCAAATATTTTGTGAGAATGATCTGGATGTTTTTATTGAAATAGTATCTTCATTTTTTATTTCTCTAATTCAGGATTTTTTTTTACAGTATGTAGTAGTCTAATCCAATTTACAAAACTGGTCCAACTATCCCATCATGCATCTACGTGGAGGAGTTAAAGTGGACCTGAACACAAAAAGTAAATGTTTCCTATCTTATAAAAGACACACTTGTAAATGTTAATTGTGGAAATATGGCTGACCATTCCATGTGAGTGGATGCACATCTACAAGCTTAAGCATTCAATCCTGATTTGATTCTTGCCAAGACCCCCCCCCCCCCCGTTGTGACCTTCTTGGCTGTTTTGGCCTCACTGCCTGCCTCATTCTTCCTGCAATTTACTACAATTGTCAAAACAATTAGCTGAGATTACCAAGAGAAGAAACATTGTGTCCTCCACAGATAACAATGTCCAAGATGGTGGTGGCAGCTCTAAGACAGTGCATGGGAGAAAACCTGATAGGAATGAAGCACACAAATCAGCAGCTGCCAGACTGAGTTCTCTAACTGCCTGCTCCATCGGAACTAGCCATATTCCCACTTCTGCTGATAATTTGATGGACTCCCTCCTGCTCCACCGTGAGCTTCAGAAGGTGAAGGAGTTTAAAAGGGCCACAGGGGAACTTTTTGGAGAGGTGAAAGGTGTACTATATCCTCCTAAAATTGATGTCAAAGTCACCCTAAATTAGGCAGGTGCCAATGCCTTAAATGCTAAGGACAATGAAAATAGACTCAGGCACAATAATATACAGCTGGTGGGCCTTTCAGGATGTGCCGAGGACACCTTTCTGTCTGACTTTGCTGAGCAATGGTTACTAGACACCTGTGGCAAGGAACATCTTTTTCCCTTCTTTGCTGTAGACATGTGCATAGGGCACTGCTCTCCCATTACTACCTGGCAAGCCTTCAAGGCTATTTCTGTAGTCTAAGACCTTTCACTGTCTATGAAGAAACTATATATCCCAAAATCCCTGGTCTCTTGCTCTAAGGTTCTGCATTAATAGAGCTTATTGTGACATAATGGGTCACTTGTCATACTTCATAATACCCCATCTCATCTAATGAAAATTGTTCTGAATTTAACAAACTAGAGAGTTTCCATACCTGGAGGCTTGCTGGAAATTTATTTTTTGGAGCACTTATATATGAATGAATAATTGAAAACTTTCCAGCACTTGCAATCTGGTTTTGGTATTATCTACAGCAAATGTTATCAATATTTGCAATTGTGGAATACATGTCAAGCACGGAATGGTACTTTTTCCCTACTTACAGCAGTCACACCTCTGTTTATTACCCTTACTAAATCTAATGAACCTAATGCCGTGTACACACGATAATTTTTCGTCATGAAAAAAAATACTTTTTTTTGGCATGTAGAAAAAATGTTGTTTTTTCCAACTTCATCATTAAAACGACGTTGCCCACACACTATCGTTTTAAAAAAATGCTCTAGCAAAGCACGGTGACCTACAACACGTACAATGGCACTATAAAGGGGAAGTTCCATGCGGATGACGCCACCCTTTCGGCTGCTTTAGCTGATTTCCTGTTAGTAAAAGACGATTTGCGCTTTTCTGTCTGTTACAGCGTGATGAATGTGCTTACTCCATTACGAATGGTAGTTTTACCAGAACGAGCGCTCCCGTCTCATAACTTGCTTCTGAGCATGCGCAGGTTTTTAACGTCGTTTTAGCCCACACACGATCATTTTTTACAACCCGAAAAATGACATTGTTTAAAACGTCGTTAAAAAATGCAGCATGTTCGGGGGGAAAAAATGTAGTTTTTTCAGAACCCGAAAAATGATGTGAGGCCCACACACAATCATTTTAAATTACATTTTTTAAAAACATTGTTTTTTTCATGCCGAAAAATGATCGTGTGTATGCGGCATAAGGGTTCATTTCAGTGACCTATACACATTTACTGATCTTACACCTGAATTAATTTTCCCTCTGTTGCACACACAATTGGTAAAAAGATATGAGACATTTTCTGATGATATCTGGGAAACAATTCACAATTTGTTCAGTTGACGTTGCTCTTGCTTTTGCATAGTCAGAGTCAACTATTTATTTTACAAAGAGTATACCGTAATTTTGCATTTTTGTATAGAATTGGCCTATGTTATGATTCCTGCTTCAACAGATGCAATCAAACACATGGTACCCTTATTCATCTCCTGTGGTGTTGCCCCAAGCTTCAAAGGTATTGAGAGGGTATGAAATAAACAATAAAGTGTTCTGCGCTTAGTGTATTTAAATACAAATACCTTCCCAAATATAAACAATCTCAAACTGATGGAGACAGCTGCACTCACTATATATCACATTAAAATATAACTACCAAAATAAAACAAAAATGTGTTGTGCTGTCGCAAAGTGCATGGCGCTTTACATATTTTATAAATAAATAGAATGCATGATTAATAAATACAACAATATAACAGCATCGAGACTAAAGATGAATAAATCAATAGTTCTAAAAACTCAGTCAAAAAATAAAAAATAATCCCAATGAAATAATAGGAAGTGTTTGCAGTAATGTGAATTGCTCTACTTGTGTGTTTCACACAAAGATCCAGTGCTTCTGGTGAGCACCGCAAATGTGCTATACCCTAACAATGAAGTTGCCTCTTACCAGAAACAAAGACCTTTATACAGGTCTAGCTGTGCCTTAGACCCCTTTCACACTAAGGTGGTTTTCAGGCACTTTTGTGCTAAAATGAGCGCTTGTAAAGCGCCTGAAAACTGCCTCCCATTCATTTCAATATATGCTTTCACACAGGGGCTGTGCACTTGTGGGGTTGTGAAAAAAGTCCTGCAAGCAGCATCTTTGGGGTATGTTTGGAACACTTTAAAAAGCACCTCAAAAACACCCCTGCCCATTGAAATGAATGGGTAGCAGTTTCAAAGTGCCTTAAAAGCGCTTGAAAAGCACAGCAAAATGGCTCTTTTTTCCATTTTTTTAAGGTCATGTTGTCACGTGACCTTAAAAAAGGGCACCACTAGCGCCTCAAAAGCACTTCAAATGCGCCTCAAAAATGTATCGTCAATTTTTGGAGCGCTTCAGTGTGAAAGGGGTTTTAGTAATAGACCTCCATTGGATGGATGCACAGTTGTAAAACAGCTTTACTGCAACCCAGGCACATGAAAGCAGGCTCAGCAGCCTTATACGATCCCCTCTGACACTACCCAAACCACCTCCAGGGCTATGCGCTCACAGCCTTGAATGAATTCAAACATTCATGTGCCGGACGAAGTGAAGCACTTCATTGTGCAATATCTTAAAATCGTGTTTATTAAAAAAAGTAATCTACTTACATAAAGAGGAGTAAGAAAAGCATTGAGTACATAAAAGTGTTCGGCAGGTATGATGACGTCACCACTGAAACTCCACCCATGGCGGAGTTTGAGACTGATAGGACTATTGATTTTTTCACATTATACTAGGAAGGTATGATTTTGACTCTCAATGGACTCTTTGGTACAAATCTGCTAGCTGATCTTCAGATATTTTGTAATATTTTGACTTTTATTTCTTGATGATTGAACATCATTTGACATACTTAGATCGCTATTTGAGGCCTGCAAAATTATACCCTTAAAATGTATCTCACCAACACCGTCCTTGGAGTTCGAGTGGATATATGAACTGAACAGAGGCACTGCCTTTGAGAAGCATACTTGTTATCGTCACAATGCCATGCACAAGTTTGACAATATTTGTCCTTGTTTGTCTTTTGGTACAGTAAATTGCCATGTTTAAAATGTCCTTTCTAGATCTATTAAACTTGTGATGTCTGACTTTGCTAAGCAATGGTTACTAGACACTTGTGGCAAGAAACATCTATCTCCCCTCTTTACTGCAGACATAGTGCATAGGGCACTATTCTCCCATTACCAACTGGCAACCCTTCAAGGCTTTTTCTCATAAGAAATTACAAAGGAGTTTATAAACAAGAATAAACACAGTACACACAGTGAATTCAATTTAACAGCAGTTTATTGGAATTATTTTGGCCACACTGCTATTTAAGGGGTAACTTTAATTAAACCAAACAATAAACATCAAATATATCATCAAAAAGTTAATTTATTTCAGTAATTCAATTCAAAAAGTGAAACTCACATATTATATATATTTATTACACATAGAGCAATATTTTACAATAATTTCTTACTTTTAATTCTAATGATTATGGCTTACAGCTGGTGAAAACCCCAAATTCAGTAACTCAGAAAAATAGAACATTACATATGACCAATTAAAAAAAAGGTTTTTAATACAGAAATGCTAGCTTACTGAAATGTATGTCTATGTATAGTATAGTATAGCATGCACTCAATTATTGGTCAGGGCTCCTTTTTCATGAATTACTGCATCAATGTGGCATGGCATGGAGGCGATCTGCCTGTGGCACTGCTGAGGTGTAATAGAAGCCCATTTTGCTTTGATAGTGGCCTTGAGCTTGTCTGCATTGTTGGGTCAGGCATTGCTCATCTTCTTCTTGACAATACCCCACAGATTCTCCATGGGGTTTAGATCAGACAAGTTTTCTGGCCAGTCAAGCACAGTAATACCATGATCAATAAACCAGGTATTGGTACTTTTGGCAGTGTGGGCAGGTGCCAAGTCCTGCTGTAAAATAAAATCAGCATCTCCATAAAGCTGGTCAGTAGAGGGAAGCATGGAGTGCTCTAGATTATCCTGGTAGAGGACTGCGCTAACTTTGGACTTGATAAAACACAGTGGACCAACACCAGCAGATGACACGACTCCCAAATCATCACTCACTGTGGAAACCTCACATTGGACCTCATGCAGTTGGATTATGTGCCTCTCCACTCTTCCTCCAGACTCTGTGACCTTGCTTTCCAAATTAAATGTAATATATACTTTCATCCAAAAAGAGGACTTTGGACCACTGAGCAACAGTCCAGTCCTCTTTCTATTTAGCACAGGTAAGACGCTTCTGATGCCGTCTCTGGTTCAGGAGTGTCTTGACATAACAAATGCAACAGTTGTAGCCCATGTCCTGGACACATCTGCATTTGGTGGCTCTTGAAGCACTGACACCAGCCATAGTCCATGCCTTGTGAATCGCCCCCAAATTCTTGAATGGCCCTTCCTTCACATTCCTCTCAAGTCTGTAGTTATCCCTATTGCTTGTGCACTTTTTTTGTGTGGAAGGTGTCAATGACTGTCTTCTGGACAACTGTCAAATCAGCAGTCTTCCCCATGATTGTTTAACCTACTGAACCTACTGAGACCATGTAAAGGTTCAGGAAGCCCTTACAGGTGTTTTGAGTTAATTAGCTGATTAGAGTGTGACACCACAAGTCTACAATATTGAACATTTTCACAGTATATTATTTCAGAGATACTGAATATTGGGTTTTTACTAGCTGTAAGCCATAATCATCAAAATAAATGCTTGTAATATATCACTGTTTGTATAATGATTCTATATAATATACAAGTTTCACTTTTTGAATTAAATTACTGAAATAAATAAACTTTTTGATGATATTCAATTTTTTTTAGATGCACCTGTGTATATATATATATATATATATATATATATATATATATATATATATATATATATATATATATATATATATATATATATATATATATATATAGTCGTCTTTGGCTAAACTATAAATAACAAACCAAAATTCAGCCACAATGTCCATCCAGCTAAACTGGATGACTAAACCCCCACTAAACATGACGATATTAAGACAATAAAATGGGAGGGTGGGTTGGATCCACGGTGTGTTTCCTTCTGAGACTGCAGCAACGCGGGAGTCGCAAATTATTAAGGGGCAGAAAGTGGGCTCTCTAAATGCCTGCCAAAACTGGTCAATTCGTCCCCTGTTGCTATACAAGGTTCCTGCTGCAATCTTCAATGGAAACCTGCAAAGAAAGGTGGGAAGAGTGAAAGGTAAACACTCCTCTTTGTGTTATCCCACGAGGGTCCCGCTGAAGGCTAGGGATCTAGTCATTCATCTTTTAACCTATAGTGACAATAAATGCATATTTCATATATCTCAGGAACTTAAAGGCATTTTAAATCTTCCTATATTTTTGTAAAGAATGGGCCTATCAACTGAGTCGTTGGTACAAACATGGTGGCTGATCTTCAGACATGTATTTTGGGATATTTTCACTTTTTTTCTTGATGATTGAACATCATTTGACATACTTAGATCCATATTTCATTGGTGGATGAGTGAATATATGAACTAAACAGGTTCACTGCCTCTGAGAAGCATACTTGTTAATTTCACAATGCCATGCATAAATTTGACAATATTTGGTCTTGTTTATCTTTTGGCACAAAAAAAGTGACCTGTTTGAAATACCCATTCTTGATCTATTAAAGTAACATTAACCAGTTAAGGACCACCCTATAGCAGATTTACTGCTACAGGGAGGCTCTCCTGTGCAGAATCACATATATATATATACTGTACGTGGTTCTGCACTTCCGCCTACGGGCTGGGCACTGGACAAAAGTCTGCCTATGTAAACAATGGCAGCTCTCCATTCTGACAGGGGGGAAGGGATGGATTTTGTGTCCTGCAAAGCAGGGCATACAATCCATCAGTTCTCTGAGTAAAAGTAGCACACATAGTATAGTAAAAATAATAAATAAACTTTGCGCTTCATAAACTATGTGCAAAAAATGTATTGATTGTTAAGAAAAGGCTACTAACCCCACTAAAGTGCTATGTGCTTTAGATTTGTAAAATATAAGGTAAAGGGAGCTCTCAATATTACTTAAAATAAACTATTATACAATAATTAAATAAACCGTGATGTGCAATCACTAATACACCACTTACATTTATGTCGTAACCAAACACATCTATTTGATTAAGAGAAATTAGTGAAAAGGTAGCAATGTTGCATAAACAAAAAACTATATAATACATCCAATTGGAGGGCGTGGCTTGGCGCTTGATGGCGACTGACGCACACTAGAGAGGCTCCGTGAGGAAACCCGGCTCACAGCCTAAAACCCTGCCAGATCCACGCCAGAAATGGGCAAAAAGCTATTACAGACCCCGCAGACGCGATCCAAACGTGGCACAGCGGCGGTACCGGCCCGGAACATACCAGACCTCTTTAAAAACAGCGCGGTCTCCAACAGCAGCATGGCAGGCCACAAAATGGCGCGGCCGCAGCGGGAGGAAGACGACTCGAGCGAGGACTCACTCTCGGTGACGGAGGACTCAGGTAGGGGATACAATCACCCCAACCACCCCCTGACTTATGCAGACATGTCGGGGTTTGCAGCGGACATTAAATCAACTTTCTCAGCTGCCATCACCGACCTCAAATCCAACCTGCTTGTCCTCACTGAGAAGCTGACAGCAGTGGAGGCAGGTGGACGGCACAGAGATAAAAGGCTGCAGAGACTAGAGAGTGCAGTGATCTCCCATTCCTCCCATCTTATTGAGATAAATCGGCACCTGGAGGACTTGGACAATAGAGGGAGAAGGGCAAATATTAGGGTAAGGGGGATCCCTGAGTCCGTGGAGAACGTGCAGATCATTCCGGCCCTACAGAGAGTGTTTAACAGCCTCCTAGAGAGACAAGAAGATGCAGCTATTGACTTTGTCCGCGCTCACAGGGCCCTCAGGCCTAAAGGCCCTGATACGGCGCCTCCACGTGATATAATCTGCTGTATGCAGAATTACCCACTTAAGGAGGAAATTATGAACAGGGCACGGAGAAACGACAGTGTTGTGTTTAACGGAGAGACTATCATGTTATTCCATGACCTATCACAGATTACTCTCAGGAATCGCAGGGCTCTGCGGCCTTTACTGGAAGCGCTGAGAGAGAAAGAACTGACCTACTCATGGCGATTCCCATTCGCTCTAGCCGTAACACGTGCCGGCAGACAACACGTGTTGCGCACTCCTGCTGACCTTCCTGACTTTTTTGAGGCGCTGGACATAGAACCTGTTGCAGTCCCGGAATGGTACCAGGAGTTTGCTCTCCCTAAAGCTGAGGGAGGCCAGATTCGTTCCCCGCTCTCAACTCCAGAGAAGAGGCCTACCAAACGCCCTAAACAGAATCGAGGCCACGGTTCACAAAGCGGAACACCTAGGCCCAGGCAAGGCCCGCTTAGGGCTCAAGAGGATGAATAAACAGCGCAAGTTTTGAGCGGACTGGATTCCTTTTTTTTTTCCCATTTTTTATCTTTATTTTATTATTATTTTTCTCCCACCATATCTCAAGTTAACACCCTTGTTATGCGAACTCCCCAAATATGATCTGGAAAGCTCTAAGGACAACAATGAGCTGCCACGATCACCCTCATGCAGGCCTCAACAGACCCCATGGACATCTTCCGCCATCTACTGGCCGTTCAGAGGAATGACGCTTAGTGTAGAGCGACACGAACATGATAACCTACTAACAGTTGCCAATGATGTCTGTTGATGGGAGAAAGCCAGACAGGGTCATACCACGTGACCTAAAGTGGTACAATGCACTCACCACCCAGAAGGGCGGATACCGTGCTCAGGGTCATTCCACCAGCTTGATGACGGAACCTCACGGCCTAGTGTTGTCTACTTCACATGGGGCTCCATGCGAAAATGCCTAGTTAGAGGAAGACACTTTATCCGAAGTAGCATAATGCCTGAGATTCACCGTCCTTTATTTTACTTTTTATTTGTTCTCTTTTTTCTCCTCTATGTTGCCTGTTAGTTTTGTGTTCTGCTCTACATTGATGGCTGATGTACTCTCCATGTTTATGCTTACACCACTGAGAGATATAAGGCCACAATACCTTGATTTGCCTATCCATCATCAACCCTCGCAGGGTTTATATGTCACCACTCCAACCTCCGTGCTCCTTGAGTACGAAGGCTGGACATACAGTATTAGTTAAAGGCCGGGTTTCCTCTCTTCTTGCCTGAGCTGTGAGAGAGAGTTGTTATAGTTTTTTCATTTTGTTTAAATTTTTATCTTTCCTTTTGCCAGATTTATTTCTACTACAATAGAACAGCTTTTTACTGACAGTAACGGATTCCACGGACTGCAGTTTATTGGCAGTGACGAGGAATCCTGTGGCAACCTCCTACGGGTTCCGCAGCGGCACCCGCCTCCGTTGTTGTCTTGTTGCCGCGCTACGACCTCGCAGAGTGGGCCCGCGGTGATCCTTTTTTACGCTGCGGACCCATTACTTCTAACTTCGGGGTGATCATCACATCCCGAGGAGCTAATTGAACCCTCTCCTTACCTCACCTTCCCCTCTCCCTCTTTCCCCTCTTTTCTAGCTCTTTCCTCCACCCTGTCTTTCCCCCTGGTCCTCACTCTTATCACTGGAGCATCCGATAGTGAGCGAAACTGCATACCACTACACCAGTACCTGTCTAACTTGTTGTCTCATTTTCAGATTCTGTCAGATAAGGCACAAGTGAACACTCCAGATGGCGTACTCAACATTAGGTAACGGACCCACGATCATCTCACATAACGTTCAAGGTCTGAACATACCAGAGAAATGGACCACGCTGCTTAGGGAATTAAAGAAAGGTAAACCACATTTTGCTTTTTTGCAGGAGACTCACTTTCAGACCAATAAGGTACCAAAACTGACTAACCAATATTTCACGACGGCTTTACACGCGACAAATGACCTGAACAAGTCTAAGGGAGTTTCTATCCTAATAAGCAAAAATGCGCCCTTCCAAATGACTGAAAGGCTGACTGATCCAGAAGGCAGATACATATTCGCCAAGGGTAGTTACGCTGGCTCTCCAATTACGCTGGCGAATGTCTACTTCCCCAATTCTGCACATGTGAGCTTTTGCCAACGTATGATACGGGCCCTGACAGGTTTTATGTCCGGTTGCCTAATATTGGGGGGGGACTTTAACATCCCACTGCACCCACTGTTGGACACATCGACAGGTAAAACTTGCATATCCTACAGAATCCTTAAAAAAATAAAATCACTCTTACAGTCCTTACATCTGGTGGATACGTGGAGATTTCTCCACCCAGCAGATAGAGACTTCACATTCCACTCCATACCGCACAACCGATACTCACGTATCGACCACCTGTACATCTCCCAAAGGGATTTAGCCAGAGTGACAGAGGCTAAAATAGGACTCCAGACCCTGTCGGACCATGCACCCACTTCTTTGACGATCGTTGAGTCCACACTCCCGACCCTGTCAGCCTCCTGGAGACTAAACGCGTCGCTCCTAACAGATCCAGAACTGCTACCTCAAATAACAGACGATATAGTGGACTTTTTCAAGCAGAATGAATCTGAAGAGACTGACCCTATGATGGTATGGGGAGCTCACAAATGCACAGTCAGGGGTGTCCTGATTCGCTTAGGAGCCCGACGCAAGAGACTACAGGAGGCTGAAGTTACTAAACCACTGAACACAATCTCCACGTTAGAGGCCAAACACAAACAATCTCTGTCTGAACAAACGGCCTCAGAGCTGCTAGAGGCCAGGCAAAAATTACAGGCTGCTCTGGCCATCAAAGCAAAGCGCTTCCTTTACTTTAGGAAAAAAATATACTATGAAGCAGGAGACAAGTCAGGTAAATTGCTGGCGAGGGCCCTACGAGATCCTCACTCCTCCGCCCATATTGCTGGGATCAGGAATGGTTCCGGTGCTCTGGACGTTAGGACGGGGGACATTGCGAGACACTTCCACGAATACTACACGAAATTATACAACCTGCCACTGCAGCACAAACCGACGGGGGTGGAGGGAGATAGGAGTCAAGCCATATTAGATTACTTAGAACAAAGCGGCCTACCCAGACTTTTGGCGGATGCTATATCCGCCCTAGAAGAACAGATCTCCCAAGCAGAAATACACGGTGCCATCAAAGCCTTGAAGTCAGGGAAAAGCCCGGGTCCCGATGGCTTCACCTCGATTTACTATAAGACTTTTAGCAATATCCTGGTGGGCCCCATGCAGAAGGCTTTCAACTCCCTAACCAATCCCAGACCCCTCCCACAAGATTTTCATGCGGCACACATCACGGTCATCCCGAAAGCAGATAAAGACCCTGAGGCATGCGCTAGCTATAGACCCATCTCCCTCCTAAACATCGACCTGAAATTACTGGCGAAGATCTTGGCAAACAGATTGAGGCCACTTCTACCCAATGTAATAGGCACGGAACAGGTGGGCTTCATGCCGGGAAGGGAGGCGAAGGATAACATCATTAAGGCCCTTCTGTTGATGCAAGCTTCCCGTACGCAACATGTCGAAAGTCTTCTCCTGTCCACCGATGCGGAGAAGGCTTTTGACAGAGTGTCATGGGACTTTATGTTTGCGACGTGCGCCCACATAGGCCTCAGCTCACAGATGATGGCGTGGATTACATCCCTATACCACCACCCTTCTGCCAGGGTCAAAATTAATGGGTCATTGTCAGACGTGATAGAGATTCGGAATGGGACACGTCAGGGTTGCCCACTATCCCCTCTACTGTTCATCCTCGCCCTAGAACCATTCATCCGTACGGTTAACAAGGACAACGCAATACAAGGGATCTCGGTGCGAGGTAGGGTGTACAAAACAGCGGCGTATGCGGACGACCTCCTTTTTTTTGTAACGGGTCCACATATCTCCATCCCAAACCTTCTGAAAGCATTTGGCCACTATGGGTATCTCACCAACCTCAAAATAAACTTGACAAAATCGGAAGCGATGAATCTTACGTTACCTGACCTGACTCTCTCCAAAACACAGACCAATTGTCCCTTCAGATGGGAAAGCAAAGCCCTAAAATATTTGGGAATATGGCTGACTCCATCCCTAGCATCATTATACGACGCAAATTTCACAACACTACTACACAGAATAGAGGCAAACCTCAAGCTGTGGAATACAGGATACTTTTCGTGGTTTGGGAGGGCAGCCATCATCAAGATGGTGATGTTGCCCAGGCTCCTGTACCTTTTGAGGGCACTGCCCATAATTCTACCTACCAGATTCTTTAAAAAACTCCAGACCGCTCTTCTGACCTTTCTGTGGTCACATAAAAGGGCAAGGATTAAATTCGCTCTCTTGACCAGGCCAAAGGAAGGGGGGGGTATGGGATTGCCGGACTTCAGGAAATACTACATAGCATCACATGTTACTAGAGTGGTGGACTGGCACTGTCACAAAAGGGCTAAGGATTGGGTGACTCTGGAAGAGGATCTTAGTCCTTACCCCCTCCTTTTTTCCCCCTGGAACCCTGGAGTAAGAAAATCACGCTTGCTGCTCCACCAACCCCTTATAGCTAATACCCTGAGGGTGTTTGACATGGGAACCAAATGCTCCTCCATTTCATCAGTAAAGGGCCCGCTCACACCACTCTCAGACAATCCAGACTTCCAGCCAGGAGTTGGTACGCGGACGCTTAGCCATCCACTTTCTAAGGCACAACTCAAGGCTGGAGACTGCTTTAAAGAAGGGACATTTCTGGAATACCAGACACTTAAACAAACCACCGACCTGCCCACCCTACCGTTCTGGACGTACCTACAAATACGTAGCTATACCTGTGACAAGATGAACAAACCGCATTTCACCAGACAGGTGACTGATCTAGACGAGGTCTGTCTCAAAGGTGATCTCCTGCAAAAAACGACGTCAGTCATATATAAGTGGTTGCAAACACCCTCTACTACAACAGAGGATAGATTTCAAAAGGGATGGTCCAAAGCATTAGAGAGGACTATCTCAGAAAGACAGTGGCGAAATGCTTGTATCCTTGCACACAAATGTTCTATTAGCACGAAAATGCAGGAAACGTCCTACAAATTACTCACGGACTGGTATGTTACACCAGCTAAGCTGAATTCCTGGTATGCTCAGACACCTAGCGTCTGCTGGAGATGTGGAGAGGGAGTGGGCACGCTGATACATATCTGGTGGCTTTGCCCTTGTTTAGCTAAATTTTGGCAACAGGTCAAAGACTTAATCAAACAAATCACAGAGACCAGTCTGGAGCTGGACGCTGCGTGCTGCCTACTCCACATCTCCACCTTTTCATTGCAGCGATATAAGAATTCGCTGACGAAACATTTGCTGAACGCCGCCAAAGCCCTGATACCGATTCTTTGGAAGACCCCGAAGGCGCCCACGGTTAAGCAGTGGCTTGAAAAGATATCGGAGGTCTGTGAAATGGAAAACACACTTGCGCAAGCCTCGGATAGTGTAGAGAGATTTCACAAGACTTGGTCCCCCTGGTTTGAGTTCCGCTTCTCTGAGACGTATGAGACACTTCTGGGTGGCTGCTGAGCACCTGAGAGTTGCCCTCTAGCCACACGACTAGGTGCTGGTGTGGTAGATTGACTGATATAGATAGTGAATGCTCCTCACCTCACTGCTCCTCCCCCCCCCCCCCACTTTTTCTCTTTCATCACTGACCCCCTCCCCTACCTCCTTCCCCTCTCCCTGCTACGGCCCTATCTATCCGGCCCAGCAGGGCGGTTAAGCCCAACCTCAGGGTATGGTAGTGAAGAGTACACACCAAAAGTTACGGATGACTCTTTCACATTACAACATTGTTTAACTTTGTATTGTCGAAGCTTAACCTATAGTTTACAAACACTGTTATGTATTCAAACATTTGAAGACCGAATTCACTTTCAATGTTGGTTGAGTTTAGCTTTAATACATATCACATCAAGGAACATGATGCTTATAGCTCACCGAAACAGTCCTGATTGTCAACTGTGGATGCATAACAATTTTGTGTGTAACTGTCATTATCATCCTGTACTGTTATGTTGGCTGCACTTGCTATTCTGTTCTTTTCTGGAACACTAATAAACTTGGAATGTTTAAAAAAAATACATCCAATTGGTGCAACGAACAGATGAATAAGAATGTCCTGTTAAAAGAAGCTTGTTACTGTGCAGAAAAATCTTCTCAGAGAAAGTAAACTTTCACTGACCGGAAAAAGTAATCACCCAAAGTGCTCGATTGAATATACTGCTTACCAGATGAAGTTGACCACTTTAATTAAAAAGTAGATCTAAACTGCTTAGTGCAGAACCCTGTCTGCTGACAATGGTGGATACTGAACAACTGGATGGCTTCCTCAGAGATCGTGGGTGAGGTATATGCAGAGAATGATAGAGGAATTGGATATAGTGTAAACCCGTTTATTTTTAAACAATAAAAAAAAACAAAAAGCCAAATGGCTTGCTTACATGTGTGATGCCTTAGCCCGGCACAGAGGTTGCATGCGTGTAAGGCGGTTGAATGGTAACCATGCGGCTTGCACCCGTAGCTAGCATGCGTTCCGCCCTGCTCGACACACAGACCAAAGGGACCGAATATAGATGTGACCAAGGCTCGCTCCATATCTGGTCCCTTTGGTCTGTGTGTCAAGAAGGGTGGAACGCACGCTAGCTACAGGTGCAAGCCGCATTCGCTTATTGCCAAAAAATAGGCAGAATACATACTGGCCTAAATTTATGAAGAAATTTGATTTTTGTTTATTTATTTTTTTGGATATGTTTTATAGCAGAAAGTAGAAAATATATATATATTTTTTAATTGTCTGCCTTTATTGTTTATAGTGCAAAAAAAAATTAAATGCAGTGGTGATCAAATACCACCAAAATAAATCTCTATCTGTTGAAAAAATTATATACATTATATTTGGAAACAGCATTGCATGACAACGCAATTGCAAAACATTCTAGTGCCATATAGCAAAAAAGGCCTTGTCATGAATGGGGTAAATCTTCTGGAGGTCAAGTGGTTAAACCTTTGTTTTTTTCCTTTAAAAGAACAAACATGTCATACTTACCTGCTCTGTGCAATTGCATTGTAATTCCTCCTCTTCTGCGGTCCTCTGCTGTCACGCCTGGCTGCTCCTCCCCATGGGGGCACTCATGCGGGCTTGCTCCAGAGCCACCTTGTCCATTGACACAGACAGGACAGATCAGTCCCTGCCCGCTCATCAAAGAATTTGAATCTGCTATCAATCTGTGCAGTAATGAAAAACAGAGCCAAGAGAGCTGCGGCTTTCATGCACGTTGCTGGATAGGGATCGGTCTCAGGTAAGGGGGGCTGTGGTGACAAATTAAATACATAAGGTTTTTCCTCTAATTACGTTTTTGAAACTTTTGAGAACTTGCTGTCATATCTCTGGTCGATTGTGGAGCCGTAGCTTTCCTTTCTTGTTAACATTATGCTAATTGTATTTCACTGCAGACAAGCCATGCAGGATTGTATCTATGTTTTATTTATGTAGCACCCCCCTGACACCCAGAAGCATGGTGGTAACCCTCAGAGACAGGATGGGCTAACATTTCACCTCTGGAGTAGATTACTTAGGCAACAGAGGGAGATGAACAGATGGACACCAGTCAAGGTATAACAAAAATGAGTTTATTGATAGAAAGTCAAACTCCAGAGAAAGAGGGTAAGGGCACATGGAACCTAAAAACTAGCAGACGCCACAAAGTGGGAATAAAAGTACTCACAGTCTTCACAGATATAGAACCTTAAAGCCGACCTTGTTTTCTGGGGTTGTAGCTCTGACTGTAATATACTTATTAAATGAACTACCAGCACCCTGGGGAGAAAATTCCATACCCCAATGAGGTCCAAGCTCCACATTCAAGCTTTTTCCAGTCCTTCATCCCATCTCTGGGTTGTCCATGGCTCCTCAATCCTCAGGCTCCACATGCTAGGTTCCATTTTCAGGCCTTTTTTCAACCACATGATCACCCTCTTAGGCTGCAGACTTAAGAGGCTTCAGCAGTGAACATACCCCTCCCCTTAACAAGAGGCTCAGGAGAGAACATACTAATTTTCCAAGGTCCCTACCTACATATTTATACCCTCATCCAGCATGCACCAGTTCCAAGAAAACTCCTACTGGTTGGCTAGGAAGAGATAAATATTTATACCCCTTATTAGTGTAGCTCTCATGTAAGCAGTGCCACCTACTGGCAGCAGAAAGAATAACCAGAGCCCAGGAAAAACAAATTCAACTGAGCTGACTGCAGTTTAGCACCACTACATTTAGATAACCACTCCTGCTTAGGGCACAGTGGTTACATGTATATGCAAAAATACATGTGTCTGCATTCAATGTGGTATTATATCCCAACTTAGTACTCACTTGTTAAATGCCTGAAACCATCCCCAGTCTGTTTTCTTTGAAAAGAGAAACTTATAAAATCCGATGCAGGCATTTGCCATTTTGCTTGTGGGCATTGTGAAGCCCACAAGCACTGACTTCCTGGAAGCAATGAATGGTCGTCTCCCAGCATTCACCGCTCTTTCACGCGCATGTGCAGTGTGCAGGTGCCTAATGGCAAGTTTCACCTGCATGCCTTTATTTAACATGGCGGAATTAGATCCGCACTCGTCACATGACCGGCTTGATGAGAGATTTCGCTATTATACAAGCCAAGGTCTATTAAAGTGTTCAAATGCAAAGCACCACTTCTAATGATCCTGTAGCTTTGAAAAGACCTTGGCAGACAGAGAAGCTACAAAACTGCCATTAGGACTCCAAGTTAGTGTCTCTATGGCCATGTTGGAACCCCACAATTCACGAAAACCCACTTCAGAGGTCCATCCCTATCTACATTCCATAGCAAATACTATAATAAATGGGTCCACTGCCCTAACTCTACTTCAAAGTCACATGGGGAAAGATTTACTAAAACTAGATCACGCTGAATCTGGTGCAGCTGTGCATGGTAGCCAATCAGCTTCTAATTTTAGCTTGTTCAGTTAAGCTCTGACAATAAAACCTGGAAACTGTTTTTTTATGCAGAGTTGCACCAGATTTAGCATGCTCCAGTTTTAGTAAATCTCCCCATGGTGTCCACACTGCATTCCACAAGAACCTCTCATTCACCATCATAGAATTCTAGAAGGTGGCATTTCAGGAAGTGCCTTCTCTGTATAACTCAATATACATGATTGCTAATCTCTATTTTCCCAATCAGGTCAAATACCCTCTCCTGGCTTTGGCATTTGCTGCTGAGAGCAATATTGCCAGAGGTGACCTGAACACAGTTGTGGATCAGAAGTCTGTCTCTTTTTTCCCTAACTTAACTGTAAAAAAACATTAGCAGCACATACCATCACCAAAACATAGGCTGAAGCATTAGAGCCAGATTCTGTATAAATGAAACGAATAGCTTTCCTATTGGCTTCCTGCATAGTTTGGACACTGATTACAATTTGTAATAAAAACTTCAAAGATGCTCCCAAATGTCAAAACTAATACTACTTAATATGTATCAAAAAGCTGTTAAAACACAAATGCTGAACTCCAGCTTGTTAGGTGTACAAATAATTAAATACCATCCTTTTACATAGGGTTTGGCTGTGCATATGTTTATTTTTTATATATTTTAAAGTGTATCTATGGTCAAAATGTAAAATCATATATTAATTTGCAACTGTATTTTAATTATTTCTAGCCTACTCCTATTAATCTGAATCATCTTGAAGTTTTAAAACTTACTTTGTGAAGATCCCCATACATTTAATTTACCTTAAATAAACCTTGAATTCTGTGACATGAATTTACTATGTCTTGTGGGTAGGCACTGCTGTGTCACACAATTCATCCTGACCACAACCCCAAAATATTTCACCCTGCCCCAGGGGCTTAATCATGGAGGCCTCCATGATTAAAGCGGTTGTATAGCCCCATAATTATATATTTTTTTGTCACCCGTAAGGCAAAAGGCATAATGAGCCACAGTCAGCGGCTCATTGCAAGGGGAATTTCTCCTAAACCGTAAAGGTTTAGGAGATATTTTTTTTACCTACAGTTAAGCCTTATTAAAGGCTTACCTGTAGGTACAAGTTAAAAAAATTACCGTACTATACAACCGCTTTAAGTTCCAGGGTGGGGGAAACATGTTGGGGGGCGTTGCCTGAATGAATCGAGGTGAGGCTGCTTTTACCCACTAACCACTTGGGCTGGGCAAGGTGTGCGGTGGTCTGGCTATTGCTTCCTATTTCTACAGCATGCAATGGAGAGTGTGTTTGAATTTGGCTAGGCAGGCCAAATGGCCCAATAGGAGATGCAGCCTGGTAGCAATTTAAAATTATTTCTGCCACTTAGTTTAAAACTCTAATGATTAGTTGGTGATCATTTTTAGCTTGCATCTTAGTTTACCCATTGTTCCTACCACCACCATGCACATTGGCTGAAAGAATGCAGTGATGTGGGGTCTGCAGCATTGTACTCTTTCACTGGTCAGGATCAATTGTCTTGAGCAATGCACAAGCCTAGAAGTAATTTTCCTGTCTCTCTAGGTTAACTGTGTGTACCACACTTCTTCCTACCTCCTACCTCTATCGAATAGCAAGCCATAATAGTACACTAACAAAATCAGATGCCACAGTCACATTTGAAATGCTGAGGCTAACAGAGGAAAAACTAAAACAATATTTGCCCCCCTTTTGTCGGTGTTACTAGAACCGATCACTATATCAATAGACAAACTGTCACCCTTCTCTGCTGAAAGTCAGTTACCGGTGTACAGACCCAGAATGAGGGAATTGCATGTACACAGTAAACTATTCCACCAACAATCAAGCATTAATTGTGCACAGCCAGTAACAATGGGAACCCAGCCAAATTGCCCTGTCAAGCAGTATGGAACCTTTAGTTAAAATGGAAAACGTGCTACTTACTTTCAGTAATATTGGGCCAAATCTTCAAAGGAGATACGCAGGCGGAACTGCTGTTCAGCCTGCGTATTCCTGTGGCTATCTTTGGAAACGATCCTCAGAAGGATTTTTCCAAAGATAGTCAGAAGATCCGACATCTGTAATAGACTTACACTGTCGGATCTTAGGATGCAGTACCGCATCCGCCGATGGGGGCATTTCGAGTCGAAATGCCGCTTTGCGTATGCAAATGAGTACTTAGGCAGATCCACAACGCTTTTTAGCTTTGTCTTTTCTGCGTAAGTTACGTTTTGCATGCGTAAAATTAGGCATGCTTTTACAAGGCCTAAACTGTTTAGACCTTGTAAAAACAAACCTTTTTTTCAATCGCCGCGTTTTTTTTTAATTTCGAATTTTTTTTCCCGGCGCGTATTTTTTTTTTACCCGACGCAACTTTATTGTCCCGTCGCGATCCACAAAGCCCGGCGTAAAGTACGTTCGCGCGATGCACGTCGGGAAAAATGACGTCACACGCATGCGCCGAACGTCCGGCGCGGGAGCATGCCTCATTTGAATAGGAATCGCCCCCCTCTATCAGACGACTGCCTTGCGACGGAGGCACTTAAGTTACACGGCGTGTAATTTCTAGGTAAGTGCTTTGTGGATCGGGCACTTAGGTAGAAATTTAACGCCTGTGTAACTTAACTGCTGAAAGTTAAGTTAGGCAGCTTTTTTGAGGATTTGGCCCATAATGTTTACAATAAAGGGATTCTGTTAGTTGAGAATCAGGGGCCAAATCCTCAAAAAAGCTGCCTAACTTAACTTTCAGCAGTTAAGTTACACAGGCGTTAAATTTAGTTTAGTTTGTTTTTACAAGGTCTAAACAGTTTAGGCCTTGTAAAAGCATCCCTAATTTTACGCATGCAAAACGTAACTTACGCAGAAAACAAAAAGCTAAAAAGCTTTGTGGATCTGCCTAAGTACTCATTTGCATACGCAAAGCGGCATTTCGACTCGAAATGCCCCCATCGGCGGATGCGGTACTGCATCCTAAGATCCGACAGTGTAAGTCTATTACAGATGTCGGATCTTCTGACTATCTTTGGAAAAATCCTTCTGAGGATCGTTTCCAAAGATAGCCACAGGGATACGCAGGCTGAACAGCAGTTCCGCCTGCGTATCTCCTTTGAAGATTTGGCCCCAGATTTTTCTGACTTCAGAACTAAATTTCACTGCACAGATTTTCTAGCCAATGAAAGCAACCCATTGACCAAAAATAGAATGCTCATTGGGGAATTTGGAGGAGATAAAAGATAGGCTTTCAGTTGTGTTTTTTGTATACAAGCGATGTCTTGATAAAAGAGTAGTGTCATGTGACAGCTGAGTATAAAAAAGAAGAGAGGAGCCTCTAAGTGTAGCAATATGGTTACATTTAATGAAGGTTCAACATTTAGCAACTTATTGCTACACTTAGAGGTGCTTCTTTTCTCTTTTAGACCCAGTAAAAAAAAATGCTTTGATATACAAGTGCTTTGGATTACATGCTGGAACGAATTATGCTCGCAAACCAAGGTTTTACTGTATCTGAAAAATGTAAAAAAAAGTAAATAAACATGTCATGATACATTCACTTTATTTGGAAAATTATGTTTTACATTTACGTAGACCTGGCAGTAATGAATGAAACACCCAGTAGATGTGTTACATGTCACACACTGCATTCAGTATAAATAGAAAAGCAAAGCTTACTTCTGGTCATTTAGAAAACATATTATCACATTCAGTTATCAACATAAAAATGTTTGCTTTCTGAATTTAAACAAAACTTTTTGTTTTTGGTGTATGTCCACTTTAAGGAGTAGTTTGGTAAAGTCACTTCCTTCAGCATGGTAATAGAATGCCATTTGTAAGCTGACTGTCATTGCTAATGGCCTATGCACACAATGGCACATGCGTACTCATACTTCCTGAATTTGCCATCTGTTCGCTAGAAAAATATGAACATAAATTAAAATAATTGCTTAATTAATTACTGTTTGCATTGTGACCAGCATCGCTAGACCACTTTTGTCTATAAAACATCCATCTAGCACAGATGTTGGCACTGAGCACAGAAGTATAGTATATTTAGGTTCCATTATCCCTGACCTGTATCCTAAAATAAGACACATTTGATTCTCACATTTTCAATTTAAAAAAAAAACTGTCAGAGTTAATAAACCAGTCAGAATTTAAGAAATTCACATGTACATCTTTCCAATAATGTTTTACATTTTAGTAAATTGAAAAACAAGATTTTTTAGAGTTAAAACCTATTCATTGCATAAATTAAAAAATGCAAATGTTCATACATAACATATAAAGCTCAAGTTTCATTACTCGGGTTACCGTTGTTTATATTGTTGTGTATATATATATATATATATATATATATATATATATATATATATATATATATATATATATATATATATATTAGCATCAGTAAATGGAGAATATTGCTGACAGATCTTTCAGGATTTAATTAGTGAGCAGCTCCAGGATTTTCCAGTCAGACAAGGGAATTGCAAGCTCAGTTTTGTTCAACCCACACTTAGGCCCCATACACACGATAGAATCCATCCGCAGATAAATCCCAGCAAATGGGTTTCTGCGGATAGATCCTATGGTGTGTACACGCCAGCGGATCCGTTTCCGCGGAGAAATCTCCTCTGGGATGGATTCCAGCAGATCGGATATTTGCTGACATGCACAACAAATCCATCTGCTGGAATCCATTCCAACGGATGGATCCGCTCGTCTGTACAGACTTACCGGATCCATTCGTCCAAAGGGATTCCCCGCACGCGTCGTAATGATTTGACGCATGCGTGGAATTCCTTATATGACAGCGTCGCGCCCGTCGCCGCGTCATAATAGCGGCGACGGCGCGACACGTCATCGCCAGAGGATTTCAGCGCGGATTTCAATGCGATGGTGTGTACACGCCATCGCATAGAAATCTTCTGAAATCCTCGAGAGGATTTATCCGCGGATACGGTCCACTGGACCGTATCTGCGGATAAATCCTCTCGTGTGTATGGGGCCTAAGTCTGGTCAGACATATCACCTCCAGCTTCAGTTAAGTCTCAGTTCAGTTATGCCAATGTTCTCTCCAGCGTCATAATGTCATAGAGCTGGGCGTTTACAATCTTGTATCTTTGAGTGGTCCTCTGAGTACCAATCTATGTTAATTTTCATTAGCCAGGCTCAGAATATGTCACTCCCACACATGCCCAGGAGTTCATTTATCTCAGAATTTATCTCAGCATTCCCAACATTGTGTACTGAGCTGTACAGTGCAGACAGGCAGGTAAGAAGCTGCCTAGTATGTCTCTTCTGCATTAAAAAACACGTTATTTTTTTTACTACAGTTCCACTTTAACTTACACTAGGGCCCAGATTCACAACCGAGATACGACGGCGTATCTCCAGATACGCCGTCGTATATCTCTGCGTTGCGCAGTCGTATCTATGCGACTGATTCTTAGAATTAGTTACGCATAGATATCCATTAGATCAGACAGGCGTAAGTCTCTTACGTCGTCGGATCTTAACTGCATTTTTTTTGCCCGCTAGGTGGCGCTAGATACGCAAATTCCTGAACGTACTCGCGGCCAACGCAGTAAAGTTACGACGTTTACATTAGGCTTTTCCCGGCGTAAAGTTGCCCCTGCTATATGAGGCGCAGCCAATGTTAAGTATGGCCGTCGTTCCTGCGCCGAAATTTGAAAGAGTTACGTCGTTTGCGTAAGTCGTCCGTGAATGGGGCTGGACGTCATTTACGTTCACGTCGAAACCAATGACGTCCTTGCGGCGTACTTTGGAGCAATGCACACTGGGAAATTCCACGGACGGCGCATGCGCCGTTCCGCAAAAACGTCAATCACGTCGGGTCACAGTAGTTTAACATAAAACACGCCCCCCTGATCCAAATTTGAATTAGGCGGGCTTACGCCGGCCGATTTACGTTACGCCGCCGCAAGTGCTTTGAGAATACAGCATTTGCCCGTGTAAGTTGCGGAGGCGTAACGTAAATCAGATACGTTACGCCCGCACAATTTTGCGCGGCTCTACGTGAATCCGGGCCCCAGTCTCTAGACACGAGCTTTTCTCAAAAATACTCTTCTTTATTATCTATAGCAATGACAGCTGCAATTCAGTACACCCAACCATATATCAGTACCCTACTCTGGCTCCTGCTGACACTGGCTGTATAGTCCTGACCCGTGGACCTATGGATTGATAAATTCAACTTTACATATTTATTTACTAAATTGTGTTTGGAATTTACTAGAGCACCCCTCCCTCTTTGGGAAATTTTAAACTGTTGTACATCTCTTCTAGGCCACTGAGGAAGAAACACTTGTTCTGCAAGTTTCTTAAGGTATAGACATTAATGGTAGAATTGTCTAGGCAAGGTAGTTAGTTACATACATCTTATACTGTGATTACCTTTTATATACCTATTGGGGTCCATCCAAGCACACGCTCTCTGTCTCCCTCTGGAGGATGGCAGACTGCATGGGAGTTACTACTGATAACAGTTTTAACATATGGCTGATCAAATTTGTAAAATAGTATACTGTTGAAGTAGAGATATAGGCCCGGATTCACATGCATTGGCGCATATTTATGCCGGCGTAGCGTATCGAATATACGCTACACCGACGCAGCGCACAGAGGCAAGCACAGTATTCAAAAAGCACTCGCCCCCAGTCGCTCTCAAATCTACGCTGGGTTTCCTCAGCGTAAGCCGGCGTAGGTGGTAGTGGGCGTGAGCCATGCTAATGAGGCGTGACTCTATGTAAATGAGCATCATAAAGTTACGAATAACGTACGGCGCATGCACCGTCCCGTGGACGCACCCCAGTGCGCATGCTCAGAATCACGTCGAAACAACTGCCTAAGATACGTCGAATCACTGCCTACGACGTGAACGTAACCTACGCCTAGCCCTATTCACGTATTACGTAAACAACGTAAGATACAACGACTGTGTTCCCTGGTCCATACCTTTGCATGACTTGCGCCTCTTATATGGGGAATAACTTCACGCCGGACATAGGACTTACGCAAAGCGTGTATATTATGCGATGGGCGCAAGTACGTTCGTGAATCGGCGTATCTCCCTCATTTGCATAGGTGAACAGGAAATCAATGGGAGTACCACTTGCGGCCAGCGTAAATATGCGCCAACGATACGCCGGCGTAGGAAAGTTACGTCGGTCGGATGAAGCCTATTTTCAGGCGTATCTAGTTTTGTGGGCACGGCGCACAGATACAACGGCGCATATTTACACTTACGCAGCGTATCTCGAGATACGTCGGCGTAAGTGTTTTGTAAATCCGGGCCATACTGTCTGTAACTAGGGATGGGCCAAACGGACTCCTGTTCGGTTCGCATCAGAACTTTCGAACACCACAAAATTTCGGACCCGAATAATGAACCCCATTAGTCAATGGTACCCGAACTTCAAAAATTTAGAAGTGCCCCTTTTGAAGGCTTATATGCATGTAATTGGGCATACAATGGTTATAGGGGCCTGAGTCCTGCCCTGGAGGGCATGTATCAATATAAAAAAATGAGCAGTGATTTTTTGATTTTTAAAGTGAAGGCATAAAAATGAAAAATTCCTTCCAATATAGTGCATGGGGGGTCCCCTGAGTCTACCTGTAAAGTGGAAGATCCGTACCATGTCTATAATCTGCTGAAGCAACAATTGCATTTATAAAGCCCAAAGAATTACCTTTTCCCTGAAAGCTGCCTTTATTTTGCTCAGCAACAGCTGGGGAGCCAGTGTGTATGATGAGGCCACAATGTAGTGCACTAGGAACAAGATTAGAGATTTTTTGGATACATTCTGGTGTCACTTTGACTTTGAATAGAAGTAACGGGTGGGTAAAAATTGGTGTTTGGGTGTCGTGGCGCATTCCCACCGTAACCCTGTAGAGGTAATCTTGATAAAAACAAGAATTGGCCTTGCTGTAAAAAATTGCAATGATATGCACCTGTCAAGCAGGTGCAGAAAAATTACTCTTTGGGTGTCGGAGGCTGCTTCCCACTGTAACCCTATAGAAGTTCTCTTGATTAAGGCAAAAAAAAAAATGCAATGATATGCACCTGTTTTTCAAACAGGTGCTGAAAAATTGTTCTTTGGGTGTTAATTGTGCCCATGAAACTTATACCAAAAACATTCTTCCAGATAAAATGATTGAACACCCTCAAAGCTAGGCAGCATTGAAGTCCTGCAGGGATTCCATATCCCAAAAATACTTAATCAGTAACCTCGGCATCAGGGGCTTCAATGCTGGTAATCCAGGACTGATTAATTTTTATAAAAGTCAAATGGTCCACGGAGTCTGTGGACAGACGCATTCTATGATCAGTAACAAAACCTTCTGCATGCCCATTCAGAAAGCACACTGGATGCAGGGCAGACCAAAAACTCAATAGCATATTGGGCAAGTTCTATTCTATTCTCATGACCCAGTAAGTCAGTGGATCGTCAGCTGGAAAGCTCTCCATCTCTGTTTTTGCACCAAGGTAATCATCTACCATGTGAAGCAGACGCTGCCAATGGGATGTGGAAGCTGACAGCCCTGGGCAGTGAGGACTAAAACAAATCTGAAATCCCTCACTTAAGCGGGCACCTTCTCCAACACTCCTCTCTTGACCAAGAGAAGACTCAAAACAACGGTTTCCACGACACTGTAACCTAATGGAGTCAGGAAAAATGTTCAATAAAATCCTCTTTAACGTGCCCTCGAGAGATTTTATCTTCTGCACTCTCTGTGGGGACAAGATGAATTCTGAGACCCTCCCCTTATAACGGTGGTCAAGGAGGGTTGCCAACCAGTAATCATCCTTCTGCTTTATGCCACGTATTCTTGGGTCCTTTCGCAGGTTTTGAAGCATGAGGTTGCACATGCGCCTCAAATTTGCCAAGGCTTGAGAAGCAGACTCCTCAGGATCACTCAGGATGACAGCATCTGGAACTTCCTCCTCCCAGCCACGTACTACTGCCAAGGGTCATGGGGTTGGAAAGCCATCACTTACAGATTGATGCATGTCTTGCTCTTTGTCAAAGCCTATGAAAGTGCCAGAATCCTCCTCCTCATCCTCCTCCCCTCTCTCCTCCTGTGTGTTCTGTGACATGGGAATGATGGTGTCTTGATAAAGTGGGCCTTGAAAGGAAAAGAAGGCCTCATTTTCCTCCCGCTGCTCTGCCTCCAGTGCCCTGTCCATAATGCCATGCAGAGTCTGCTCCAGCAGGAATACAACAGGGACTGTGTCACTGATTCAAGCACTGTCACGGCTCACCATCCTTGTGGCCTCCTCAAATAGTGACAATACAGCGCATGCATGCTTAATGGTCAGCCATTGGCGTGGGGAAAATAAGCAGAGGCAGCCTGAGCCTGTTGTCATGCCGTACTCGCACAGGTAATCATTGACAGCCCTTTCCTGCATGTATAGCCACTGAAGCATTTCCAAAGTTGAGTTCCACCTGGTGGGCATGTCAAAAATCAGGCGGTTTACCGGGAGGGTGGAATTCCCACTGAATTTCAGCCAATCGAGCACTGGCTGTGTATGACCACCTGAAATGTCTACAGACTCTTCTGGCCAGCTTTAGCACATCTTGCAACCCATGGATTGTATTTAAGATAAGCTCCACCACCAAATTAAGGACATGTGCCAGACATGGCACATGTGTGAACTTTTCCTGTCTAAGGACGGATAGGAGGTTTGAACCATTATTGCACGCCACCATTCCTGGCTCCAGCTGGCATGGTGTGAACCACCTCTGGACCTGTCCCTGCAGAGCTGCAAGAATCTCTGCTCCGGTGTGGTTCCTGTTCCCTAAACACACCAGCTGAAGCACTGCACGGCATCTTTTAGCCTGACTCATGGAATAGCCCTTTGAACGCTTAGCGGGCACCTGATGTTCATAGGACAATTCTGCAGAGGAGGGCATTGAGGTGGCAGATGAGGAGGAGGAGGGGATAGACCTCACAGGTCTGTCATTATCACCACCAGCTGTATGGAGACATGGGGGCACAACAAGCTGCAGCACTGAGCCCTGTCCTGCATCCTTTCGAGTTTCAAGCAGCGTTACCCAGTGTGCTGTGAACTAAATATATCATCCCATTCCCAGCCCATGCTTGCTGGACCAAGTGTCAGCAGTAAGGTGGATTTTATGACTGACTGCCTTGCCTAACGATGTCAGAACATTCCCTTCCACGTGATGGTAAAAAAATGGAAGGGCCTTACATGAAAAATAGTAGGGACGTGAACCTGCCATTATGGTACAATACATTGTGCAAATTCATGGAGGGGGGCAGAATCCACAAGGCTGAAAGGCAGAAGTTAAAGAGCCAACAGCTTTGACAAGCTTGCATTTAGACGCTGGGCATGTGGGTGGCGGGAACTGTATTTTTAATTTTTCCGCTGCAGCAGATGGGGCAGAGAAATTTGCCGACTACAGTCTACAGTTTGTGGTGTGCTGCTGGCAGATGTGCTGCTAAGACCTGGGACACCCTGTGCTATACCATCATCCTGTCAGTGGAGGCTGCTGAGAGGTAATGACTTGGTATAGCAGGGGCAGACTGAAGTGGGTAAGGAGGAGGAGGAGATTTTTGCAGTGGCTTTTAGGTGCTCTTGTCAACGAACTGAATGGTTGGACATTAAATGCCTTGTTTAGCATGTGGTATCCAAATGGCTGGTGCTTTTGCCATGTTTGATGTGCCTAAGACACAGTGTGCAGATAGCAACAGTGCGATCTGCTGCAGATGTACTGAAAAAGGCTCAGACAGCTGAGCTTTGAGTGGGCCAGGAGATAACAGCTGCTGAATGTGACGGAATAGGGTGGCTGCAGGGGCGGACTGACAGTTCATGGGGCCCCCGGGCAAAAGGAGATCATGGGGCCCCCTGTGTCTCCGCCCATGTGTCCCCGCCCACGTTAAAGCTACATTCACACAAAGTCCCACCTACATATTGCACTGCCCACATTGCAGGCGTTCAAAGAATTTCTCTACACACTGTTCAAAATAAATGTTTATTATAGGAATTAAAACATTCTTCCCACTGATGATCACCAATGTAAGGAACATTCTTCCCACTGATCACCAATGTAAGGGACATTCTTCCCACTGATCACCAATGTAAGGAACATTCTTCCCACTGGCCACCAATGTAAGCAACATTCTTCCCACTGATCACCAATGTAGGGACATTCTTCCCACTGATCACCAATGTAAGGAACATTCTTCCCACTGGCCACCAATGTAAGCAACATTCTTCCCACTGATCACCAATGTAGGGACATTCTTCCCACTGATCACCAATGTAAGGGACATTCTTCCCACTGATCACCAATGTAAGGAACATTCTTCTCACTGATCACCAATGTAAGGGACATTCTTCCCACTGATCACCAATGTAAGGGACATTCTTCCCACTGATCACAAATGTAAGGAACATTCTTCTCACTGACCACCAATGTAAGGGACATTCTTCTCACTGATCACCAATGTAAGGGACATTCTTCCCACTGATCACCAATGTAAGGGACATTCTTCCCACTGATCACCAATGTAAGGGACATTCTTCCCACTGATCACCAATGTAAGGGACATTCTTCCCACTGATCACCAATCTAAGGGACATTCTTCCCACTGATCACCAATGTAAGGAACATTCTTCCCACTGATCACCAATGTAAGGAACATTCTTCTCACTGACCACCAACGTAAGGAATATATATAGGGAATAACACTCACTTAGGCTGGATTCACACCTTTGGCATTTTTAGTGCTTTTTGCATTTTGCAGATTTGCACTACAGAACGTGTTCCATAGGAAACCATGTTAAATGGATTGTTGTGCAAATCTGCAAAATGCACAAAAAATGCCATAGGTGTGAATCAGCTTTAGTCCAGGTTCGCACTGACAGCGGGAATGAAATTGTGCGAAACAGTTCAGCTAAACTCGCATGATTTCATACCCGCATATCAGTGCGAATTTGGCGGGTGATTTCAGAGACATCTGTGAGGGTTGCAGCACAGATGTCTATGGAAATTGCACCAAGAAGTCGCCAAAAGTTGTACAGAAACTACTTTTGGGAATCGGCGCCACAAATGGGGCATCGCACCGATTTGGTTAGTGCCATTGCCATGCGATTTGACATGTCAAATCGCATGGTAAATTGCTTCAATGTGAACCAGGTCTAAGTGCTATTCCCTATATATAACACTGATATCTACACACTGAGTGGCATTCAGTGTACCAGATATCAGTGTGCAGGGGCGGATTGACCAGTCAGTCGGTAACTGCCCGTGGGCACCGTGGTGGCAGGGCCCGGGCCGGCTCAGTCCGCCACTGGAGGTGCCCGCAACAGTGGCAGCTTATCATACACAATAAAAAAAAACTGAGTCTGTACCCCCGAGAAAGCAGTGCCTTGAACCATTAAATCCCACTAGCTAGGTTGATGTGGCTGTTGTATATGAGGGGGTCGGGAGGTATGAGCTGGCCGGTGTCCTGACGATATGGTTCCTCTATCTGATAGTTTCCGACCTCAACTGTGCATGCTCAGTCAGAGTCTACGGAAATCTCTGAGGCTGAACAGCTGTTTGTCCGCTGTAAATGGAGCATGCGCAATGCGCTCGCTCCCGACCCGATGCTTGGGGCTGGTTATACACGGCTCCTCCACTCGATGGCCAGTGCTTTTGTCAAAGGGGTGGATGTCATATTGAGAATATCAACAAACTGGGGGTGTGTGTAACCAGCACCAAGCATTGGGTCGGGAGCGAGCGCAGTGTTCATTGCATATGCTCTGTTTACAGCTAACAAACAGCTCTTCTGGCTTGGAGATTTTCGTAGCCTCCGACTGCGCAAGTGCAGCGCCTGCGCAGTCGAGGTGGGAACCTATCCGATAGGGGAACCATCTTGACAAGACAACGGGATGGATGGCTCATCGTGTGCACTAGTGAATAGCCCCTGACATGACCTGCTACCTGGTAAATAAGCACAGACACAGCACAGGACAAGAAGGTAAAGAAACAATCAGCATGGGCATGGCTCTTATTACACAGATTAGACACTGTCACGGTAACTGCAATCACAGGGCTTTCATTATTTATCACACTGACCTGCTAATCTGCACACAACACAAGGCAGGTCATTGTGAATGCCATTCGTTCCTGTGTCTGTGCAATTCAGTGTGCTCTGCCTCTCCAGTCCAGCAGCAGCAGCTCCTTCACATGCAGTCCTCCGAGGCAGTGACTTATGGCCCCGCCCCCTCAGCTGAAGCACAGGGGAGAGAGGTGGGGAGAGAGGTGGCCGGAGCGCCTGTCACAGTGTCACTGTACATCCCCACACGCACGGCTCACGGCTCTGATGAGCCATCCATCCTGGGAAGCTCATAACTCCCGAGCGAGCCTCTTATACAAGGCATCTCGGGGGTACAGAGTACAGACTACGTTTTTTTTAATAGTGTAGAAGCTGACGCTGCTGCGGGCACCTCCAGGGACGGACTGAGCCAGCCCGGGCCCCCCCACCACGGGGCCCTCGGGCAATGACCGAATGACCGAATGGTCAGTCCGCCCCTGGGTGGCTGCTCTCTACTTTTTCTTGATGTTGGCCTCCTTGGGGTTGTGTGGCATCACCTTCTTTTTTTTAATTATAATTTTTTTTATTGTTATTTGCATATAAAAGGTACAAAAAACAGTACACCAACGTGCATAGTCTTAACATAATAAATACACAACCATACATTTTTCCCCTTTTCCCCCTATCTTATCTTCCCCTCTTTCTTTATAACATTATGAGTAAGTGAAAAACCTCTTGATTCCAAATTGTCTTCCCTTGTTTCAGCGTCAATACACTACACTGAAACTATCTGAGCTGTCCCTGCTCTACACTAATGTATGTATGAATGACACGGTCTCAATACACTACAGTGAAACTATCTGAGCTGTCCCTACTCTAGCTGCACACTATGGAAAGCTGAACAATGGCCCGCCTCACTACACTCACACTGTCCCTAGACTGACACTAAACTAATATTCTACAATGACAATTGAAGCAAAATAGCACAGTATAGCATACTAACTAACTAATAGCACTGAGCAGAGCCCGGTTCTAGCTCTCTCCACACCAAAATCACACTAAAAATGGCTGCCATTGAAAGAATACTTTTATACTGTGGGGCAGGAATGAGCCATGATTGGATAAAGTCATGATGACAGTGTCCAATCATGACTCTGAGAGTGCTCTGTACTCCGATTGGCTGAAGCTTTCACTGCTTTAGCCAATCAGGGCTTGCAATGCACTGTTCAGCGCTACAATGCATTGTGGTCAGTTTGGGGGGGCAATAAGTGGTCAAACGACCCGTTTGTTCGCTAGAACGGCCGGACAACAAAAGTTCGGCCTGAATTTATGCTCGGTGCGAACTATTCACCTATTCCTAACTGTAACTGAGAAGTTTATATATTTTAGATATATTCTCTGCAATGACAGGATCAGGAAAAAAGTTAGCTTTGAATCACTGCAAAAAAGAATGTTACTGGCAGCCAGAGGTTTCAGCAATACAACTTGAAAGATCTTTTAACACTTCCCTACTCCATCCACAATGCAAAAAAATATATATATTTTTTTAAATTATACATTTTACCTGAAGTGTACATTGGTCACATTACATGGGTGTTTCGATCAGGTCCGCCTTACAGTTTTTCAAGCGGGCCTGATTGGAAAGTCCATGCATTCCTATGGACAGGTAGGTGTAAACAGACTTGTGTCCTTTTACAATTGCCTACTTCCATGTCTGATCCAGTCTGCTAACAATTATGGAAGGTGATCCATCCACTTTCATTTAGGTGGATCAGAGGGTAGTCGGGTCTAAATGAACTGCAGAGCCAGTTTACTTGTGCCTTTAACCAATCAGGTGATGGGTATTAGTTCCGCACCTCCTGATTGGCCAAGAGGCGGTTTAGTGTTAGAAAAGCGGATATTCATTCGTTTTTCTAAAACACTTGAGTGGACTGCGAGTGCAATTCTTTGCACTCCACCTTTTTTGAAGCCTATTAGAGCCTATGACTCTAATCAGGTGCTTCAAAAAAACACTCCCACCACTGAAATTCAGGCGCCTGGTGTCCAAAAAGGGGCCAGACGCCTGAATAGGGGGTAGGCAGCGGCGGTCATGGATAGATTCATGCTATGTGTCATACATATAGGGGGTGACTGGAGAGAGGGGGCAGCGCCCATGCACCCTTTAATGCACTGTACATGGTGTATGCAGTAAACACCTTCCTTCTTGAAATATTTTAACAAGTACACCACATCATCATTGAAGATTACATATAAACACCCAATGCAATGTATGCAACTTCTGATTCCATGTACAGTATATATACAACAATCCTGTATAGTCACATTCTGATAATCCACCAGAATCTATTTATCAAATACTTATTCCTAGGCAACTTAATACTGAACTAATTTGGGGAGAAAACTAAATTGGAGCACACAGAATTTGATGCAGCTGTGCATAGTAACCAATTAGGTTCTAGGCTTTATTATCAAAGCTTAATTGAGCAAACTGGAGTTAGTGCACAGCTACACCAAATTCTGTCTGCACCCATTTTAGTAAATCTCCCCCATTGTGTTGTTATCCTAATCATAATTACATACTATACTCTCCTCGCCACTGTACTTACAATTCATTACATACAGGGGATCTAGGAAAACAAAAAAAAAGGGATGTACTGACAAATGATGGAGCCTTACCTGGTTGGTAAAATGTTTTCATTATTTAGCTTTAAAATAGCCCAATATATCACTGTGCCCCCTCAATTTTCTTTACTGTAAAATTCATCACCAATATCGTTTTTAATGGCAATAATAAAAAACATATTTTTTTTTTTAGCCTAGGACTCATATAATTTATCTGAATAAGCTATAGATATCTAAATAGATTGTAATCTTTGTATATGGGATGTGGATACCAGAATACAAGAAAAACATTGATAAAAGCAACATTTATTGTGAATTCAGATAACTAAATACCTGAATTCATCACACTGTAATTAGCAGCCAAACACTTGTCTTCAGTCCAAGCATTTTGCAGTAGCAGTCAGCCAGCAGCATCCTGAGCAGACAGAAGGGCAGCCAGATTAGAGGACACAAGCTCCTTCTCAAACACTATGAAAAAATTTGCAGCTCTACCTGTCTCCAAATACATATACAGTAATTCTCTGTTCAACAGTCATTACAACCAATATGAGGTAAATAATTATCTATTCGTTAGCTGAAATAAATCTGGATTGACTGCGGTATCCTCTACATAGTAAGAAAACAAGGAAATTCATAGTCCTTAAATACTGAGGGGTTTTTAATAATACATTTCTTAAATAAATATATATATATATATATATATATATATATATATATATATATATATATATATATTTTAAAAGTAAGACTTTAGGGGGCGTGACCGGAAGCCGACCTGGACGGACGCTCAGCTTGAGAGCTCTCCTCCAGCCCGCTGCTATTAGGCCGATTTCGGGGGGAAAAAAGTGCCGATCCATGACCTCCGCCCACACCACCCGCTCCTCCTCAGTTAGAGGATCAGGCGCAGCGCTTCCCGGACCCGCATCATCCATCCGGAACTATTTTAAACCCCCGGACATGCCGCCGGGTGCACACAGCAAAATGGCGCCGGAGGCCGAGGCCTTCCGCCATCCGGCCCGAACGCCGCCACCAACACAGCATCCTCTCCCTCACGAGGCCCTGCCGGATCCACCGCCATCCCCGCCTGAGGTACCGGACCCCGATGGGTCCCAGCATGCGGTGAGTGACTGCCAACATCCCCTCCTCGCTCTGCCCGTGTCCTGCGGCGAGCAGGCCGCAACGCAGCCTCCATTGCAGCTTACCCAGTACACCCCCATGCTGCTGCGTCCGGAGCGGGATCTGGATGCTGTGTCCCCCTCCCCGCCAGATATCTCACTGGACTTTCCGGCCCTGCCAAGCCCCATGCACCCTCCTCTGATCTCGAGGCCTGGCGGGAGTGGGGAGCCCTGCCCCCCTGAGTGGGCCTTGGATCCACCTCAGGCCCAGAGGGCCTCTCACCCTAAGGAGATCATCCATCCAGGGGCCCACACAACATCCCACCACAACCCCCCCTCATATGCACAAATGGCACAGACCCGGCCACCATCCACTGGGGATGCCACTATGATGCCAGCCTTGCAGCCCCCCCCCTGGTCCGTGGGACACTGCGTATGGGCGGCCCCCACCCCAGGCCCTTGGTGCCCTCACGGGGCCCCATCACTTACACTCCACTCCTCCCCCCCGCCGCGGGGATCTGATGAGCTGGGGCAACCCTCATGGCAGCAATACCTTCAGGCCATCCCCACCAAGGAGGACTTCAAGCAGCTAATTGCGGACGTAAGAGACACTTGCCGGACCGAGATTCAGAACATCCAGGCTGGCCTTAAACACTTGGCGGATAGGGTGGAAATGGAGGAGGAGGAGATACAAGAAACCAAGCTGGCGGTGCATCGAACCCAAATACAGGGATCTGACCACCGTCTCCTGCTGCGAGACATGCAACGCCATGTGGAAGACTTGGACAACAGGGGGCGCCGAAACAACATTCGGGTGCGCGGCCTCCCTGAAGCAGAGGGCACCGAGAACCTGCAGAAAACACTCCAGGTTATGTTTAACGATCTGTTGGGGGAGCCTGCGGACAAGCACATCGAGATGGATAGAGTGCACAGGGCCCTTCGCCCGAAGGGCCCCGCTTCTAAACCGAGAGACTTAATATGCCGTATACAATCGTACCCGCTGAAGGAAGACGTGATGCGCAAAGCCCGCGCCATTCGCAACTTAGTGTTCGATAACTCCCCAGTGCAGATCTATCCAGACCTGTCATGGATCACACTCCAGAAACGAAGGCTTCTACAACCACTTCTACGTCTGTTGCAAGACAAAGACATTCCCTACAGATGGGGATTCCCCTTCAGCCTGACAGCCAGACACCAGGGAAAGTCAGCAGTCTTGCGCTATCCGGAGGATCTGGACTCCTTCTGTGATGCCCTGAGCATTCCTGTACCCCAACTACCTGAATGGGACCTGGTGGCTACCCCTCCTCCGCTGCCCGTAGTCTGGCAGAGGGTCCAGCTGACCAAGCGCTCCAGAGGACCGGGTCCTCCCGTCCCTTGCCCAAGCATAAGACTGGTGGATCTCCTGCTGGGGGGCCCTCCCCTCGGAGATCGACTCCGCGACCTATATAACCCGTGTGGCCCGGCTGGGCATTATAAAGCACTATTCCTTAAGCATGGATGCTACAGTTTTCTTTTTTTTTTTCTCTCTCCCATTGACGTGGACTTTCCCCCGAAGGCCCTTGCTTCATCTTTGTTTTTGTTCTAGGGCTGCTCAGGACTGATCCCGCTCTGAATTGGTCGACTATGCGGCAGCAGACCCCCCCTGGTGGTTCGCCACCAATTGGTTCCCCATTGGACCTAGGCCCTTGACCCGTTGGTCATTTTGTGCCTACTTGATAATGATTTCTATGTTTGTTGCAAATGTACTCATTCTTTTTTCTTTTCTCCTCTTCAGGGTTCTCTGTCTCTGCTCTCCGCAGTCTGCATTCCGACCCCGCCGACTCCTGGCCCTTCTCGCGTGGATGCTACACTCCCGGCCCCGGCCTTGTCGTCAGCCACGTAAGATAAGTATATTCACACCACACCTCCACTCCCACAATGGCTAAGATTTTTTCGTTGAATGTCCACGGACTCAACTCTAACAAAAAAAGGCACCTGGCACTCAGAGAGTTTAGGCAGTCGGGGGCAGACATTATAATGGTGCAGGAAACACATTTTGATAAAGGGGACTCCTTCACGTTCGCCTCCACACACTTCCCACAGGTCTATCAGGCCTTTGGCCCGACTAAAAAGGCAGTTGTCACAATTCTCTTTAAAAAAGGTGCCCCCTTCGCTTGCTCCTCCACTTACTTAGACCCACAAGGCCATTTTCTTATCCTTAGGGGGTCCTGGCAATCACAAGCCATCACTCTATGCGTGGTCTACGCACCGAACACGCGCCAACACCGCTTCCTAGCTAGGGTGCAGGCCCGCCTCTCTCGGGAGGCCCATGACTTCTTGGTGGTTGGGGGGGATTTTAATTTAGCTCACTCCTCCACTTGGGATCACCTGGCAGCGACCCCCCGGGGCGTCACAGACCCAAACCCTCAGGGACTCTAGGCTGTTTCGCCAGCTTACTAGGAAACACGCACTCTTCGATGCGTGGCGGGCTCTCCACCCAGGCGACCGCCAATACACGTACTACTCGGCCCCGCACCGTACTCACACGCGCATAGACTACTTCTTTGTGAATAATAACACTTTGCGTGCCGTGGATTCGGCTGCGGTCCTGCCTATATCCTGGTCTGATCACGCCCCTATCACGCTATCCTTACACTTAGACACCCCCCTCCGCCGACCATATAACTGGCGGTTGAATGACTTCCTCTTGCAACACGCCCCCTCGAGGCTGGAGCTAGAGGAGACTCTGCAACAATATTTTGCTGAAAATGACACTCCGGATGTTTCCACCTCCACCTTGTGGGCGGCCCATAAGGCGGTCCTCAGGGGGGCGGTGTATAGCCCTCTCCTCGGCTATGAAAAAAAATGCCAATGCCGCCAGAGTGCTGGCGGAAAAGCGACTGAAGTCATTGGAGGCTAGACTCCTGCGACAGCCTACTACGACGCTCCTTAAACAAATTGTCCAGGCACGCGTGACACTTCGGGACTTTGCATTGGGCAAGGTGGAGAAGGCCTTGATTTGTCTTAGACAACTTTATTACGACAAAGGTAACAAAGCGCAGTCGCTCTTAGCCAGGAAATTGACGGACCGGGCTCTGGCCTCCACTCCACACCAGATAAAGAATGGGGGGGTGACTTGCTGACTCATCCCCAAGACATAGCCAACACTTTCGCTGACTTCTACACGAATCTGTATAACAGGCCGGAGATCCCACGTAACCCCCCCTCACCTGATCTGACAGCCCGTATGACTCGGTATCTGGAGCAGGCGGGTCTCCCCCGACTCCGAGAGAAGGACTTACAAGACTTAAATGCCCCCATACTAGCAGAGGAGCTTGCAGCGACTATAAAGGACCTCCCCGCCCGTAAGTCCCCTGGCCCAGATGGGCTTCCCTACGATTATTATAAGGCCTTCCTCCCCCTTCTGAGCCCCCACATGACCAAATTGTTCAACGCATTCCTACAACAGACCCCAATCTCCAGTGACATGCAGGGTTCCTTCCTGACTCTTATACCTAAACCAGACAAAGACCCAGCCTCCTGTGCCAGTTATCGACCCATAGCCCTGCTAAATTCGGATCTTAAGATCTTTACGAAAATATTATCGGTCAGATTAAACGTAATTCTCCCCGCTCTGATCCATAAATATCAGGTGGGCTTTGTCCCTCTCCGTCAGGCAGGGGACAACACCAGGAAGGTCATAGACCTCATTGATGTTGCCAACAGGGATAAGGCGGAAGCCCTGATTCTGAGCCTTGACGCAGAAAAGGCCTTCGATCGCCTGAGTTGGCCCTTTATGCTTGCCACTCTGCGACATATGGGGTTCAAAGGTCCCTTTTTGCAAGCGGTACAACACCTCTACTCCAGCCCCACTTCCCGGGTAAAAACCCCTTTTGCCACGTCTCCCCCATTTCAGATATCTAATGGTACACGCCAGGGTTGCCCACTTTCGCCCCTGCTGTTTGCCCTCTGTGTGGAACCCCTGGCGGCGTCCATAAGGGGGAACCCGGATATCAGGGGCATCTCGGTGAGGGGTAAGGAATTCAAAACATCATTGTTTGCGGATGACATCATTCTCACCTTGACCCGGCCTAGGATTTCCCTGCCCAACCTTCACGTCGAATTAGATAAGTACGGGGCGTTATCGGGATACAAGACGAACGCGTCAAAGTCCACAGCTCTCCCAATTAATATCCCAGAGGCAGAAGTTCACCACCTGCAGTCGAACTTTCCCTATGCGTGGGAATGCTCGTCCCTTAAATATCTGGGGGTGCAGATCACCCCATCCTTTAGTTCCCTGTACCAGTCTAACTTCCCCCCCTGTTCCGGTCAATCAGGGAACTCCTCCAGAAGTGGAGGGCGCACCACATTTCCCTCTTAGGACGGATTGCATCCATTAAAATGGTCATACTTCCTAAACTCCTTTACTTATTTCAGACTCTGCCCATCCCGATTCCATACACTCAACTACGTAGACTCCAGAGCGACTTGTTGAAGTTTGTATGGAACTACGGGAAGCATAGGATCCCTGGTTCGGTCATGACTGCGTCGCGTGGGGATGGGGGGTTGGCCTTCCCTAATCTTGTTAGATATTATCAAGCTGCCCAACTACGCGCGATTGTTTCATGGTTCCCCCAGAGGTATTACAGTAAGTGGACGGAGATAGAGAAGATTTGGTTGGCCCCGGTACATCCGAACAGTCTCTTATGGGACGTGAATGTGGAGGTAGACCCTACCCGCATGCTAGGCTCAATGTCCCTGCTTAGGGGGCTCTGGTGCAAGCTATCCCGGGAGGTGGCGCTCAAGTCCGAGTGCTCTCTTCTAAACTCCTTTATCTGTAATCCCAAAATACCAGACAGCCTGACCCACCAGATGTCCTGCCCCTGGGCATCCCGGAATTTATTCCACTTTGGGCATGTGGTGGACCCGGGGTCCCGTAGGCTGCTAACATTCTCGGAGCTCCAGGCGAAATACGATCTACCCAAACAGGTGTTCTACAGCTACCTACAGATTAGGCATTACGCCCACACCATAGCCCCTAGATTCCAATTTTCACAACCATCCCCGTTTGAGCGCATTGTTCTGGAGGGTCGCCATAGATGGGGACTGATTACAGATATCTACCAGATCCTAAATAAGTATGATATGCCGGGGCGGGGGAAACACGCCTATATGTTGAAGTGGGAGAGAGAGCTGGGGGAGATGCTCCTGGTGGAGGCCTGGCAGGCTGTCTGGAGACAGGCGGCTAAGTCCTCCATGTGCACCCTGTATAGGGAAAACTCATATAAGATACTTTATTTTTGGTACCAGACCCTGGATATCCTCCACAAAATGTACCCCTCTACCTCTGATCGGTGTTGCCATCAGGATAGAGGCTCTCTTTTCCACATTTACTGGGCCTGCCCCCTTATTGCCCCGTTCTGGCAATCTACCCAACAGCTTCTCACTCGTCTCTTCGAGACGTCAATCCCCCTGACCCCTAAGCTGTTCCTGCTAGGTATCTCTCAGCCTAAACTCGCTAAACCTTACAAAAAACTACTCCAGCATATCTTGACGGCAGCTAGGTGCCTGATAGCCCTTAATTGGAAGAAATCCACGCTTCTCAGGAAGCATTATACGCCAGGGTCAAAGACGTGAAGCTGATGGAGAAGATGACTGCCAGGATACGGGACAGCCTGGACGCTCATAATGAGGTCTGGGGGGAGTGGCATCGGCGGGAGGACACGCCGGGAGCGGACCCGAGAGCAGACACGGTAACCGAAACCCTTTTTACTTTCTTCCTTCTTTTTCCTCTCTTTCTTAGGTTTCTTCCCTCTTTTTCCTTAGCAGATTACGGTTATGTGGTCACATGCGCTACTAAAGTGTAGAATGCAGCAGGTTACTCTACGTTTACTGATATAGACACCACGGGAGCCAGTCATGTTAGTTTAGCCCTTTTGGCCATTGGTTCCTCCTGTTCTGCTGTTACTGCAGGCGGGACTTGCACTTATACCCATGGCTACATGTCAGCATTGACCCCATTATTTGTGTTTTATACTGTCTGTATTTTACTGCACTCTGTGAACTACCTCATATAAATAAAAATTGTTATTTGAAAAAAAAAAAAAAGTAAGACTTTACATGCACATGAAATTTAATAGCATCCCAGTCTTAGTCTGTAGGGTTCAATATTGAGTTAGCCCACCCTTTGCAGCTATAACAGCTTCAACTCTTCTGGGAAGGCTGTCCACAAGGTTTAGGAATGTGTCTATGGCAGTGTTTCTCAATTCCAGTCCTCAGGCCCCCCCAACAGGTCAGGTTTTCAGGATTTCCCTCAGATGAAAAGGCTGTGGTGATTACTAAGGCAGTGAAACTGATATAATCACCTGTGCAAAATAATGGAAATCCTGAAAACCTGACCTGTTGGGGGGGCCTGAGGACTGGAATTGAGAAACACTGGTCTATGGGAATGTTTGACCATTTTTATAGAAGCACATTTATGAGGTCAGGCACTGATGTTGGACAAGAAGGCCTGGCTCCACTCTAATTCATCCCAAAGGTGTTCTATTGGGTTGAGATCAGGATTTTGTGCAAGCCATTCAAGCTAAGTCATGTTGCAACAGGAAGGGGCCATCGCCAAACAGTTCCCACAAAGTTGGGAGCCTGAAATTGTCCAAAATGTCTTGGTATACTGACGCCTTAAGAGTTTCCATCACTGGGACTAAGGGGCCAAGCCCAACCCCTGAAAAACAACTCCCCACCATAATCCCCCTCCACCAAATTATTTGGACCAGCGCACAAAGCAAGGTCCATAAAGACACAAATGAGCCAGTTTGGGGTGGAGGAACTTGACTGGTCTGTACAAAGTCCTGACCTCAATCCGACTGAACACCTTTGAAATGAATTAGAGCGGAGACTGCAAGTCAGGGCTTTTTGTCCAACATTAGTGCCTGACCTCACAGGAAGAATAGTCAAGCATTCCCAAAGACATACTCCTAAACCTTGTGCACAGCCTTCCCATTAGAGTTGAAGCTGTTATAGCTGCAAAGGGTGGGCCAACTCAATATTGAACCCTACGGACTATGACTGAGATGCAGTCTATTAGGTCCTTCAGTGTCTCCTCCATGTGCGTCTAAAGGCATGAGTCCCAATATTTTTTTACAATAAAGTGTGCATGTATATATATATATATATATATATATATATATGTAGCGCCCCCTTACTTTCAGTATGGGCACTACGCTAAAGTTAGTGGGGAATGGGAGAGTTATTTTGCTCCCATTCACAATTTGCTAAATACTGGGCTGCTGTCATTCCTGAACTGTCCTGTAGGTCAGTCTGCGCTCCAGGGGTGCTGATTCCACCCCTGGGCGACAGGTGGCGCTAGAGGGGTTCTGGCAGAGCCACTTTTCCCCAGCAGCCAATTAGAGGAGTTTTCCCTCGCGGGGCATGCTGGGGGAGGGTATATCTGTGGCAGACGCCATTTTCCTTGGTTTTTCGCGGGTTCCTGGTGCGGCACCCACCTTTAGGGTGTGCGCATCCAAACGACCCGGCGATATGGCCTACCAGGCCGGGGTCGCATGCTACGCGGAGCTCCATGTTGCTGAGAGGGGCCCCAGTGACTTACTGGGTCCCCAGTTCTATTGAGGAGATCCCAGGCTGTATGCCGTTCGATGGGGGGTCAGCTTGAGGAGAACACAGAGGCAGGTTGTCCAATAGGGCTTGAACGAACCATCGGGGATCTGGTGAACGGGACATTGACAGGTACGCTTCAACTGTCACCCGGTGACCCTGACTTAATCTACTGGGAGGATTCGCTCAATCCGTTCAGCTCATTTAAGTACTAGACCTGTGGCAGAGGTCCCTAGAACCGGGTCTGTGAGAGAGGCCTGTTCCTCCCAGCAACCTAAAGTGACACTTCGGCTGCCAGGCTTGTGGCAGGAGTCTGTCCGGGGGCACTTCACCCACTCTGGCTAGAGTGGCGACGAACTGTGACTACTACTACTGTGCTGTTGAGAGCAGGATTTCATATCCAGGCCTGACACTGCAAAGTTCTCTCTTGCTTCATCAACCCTTTTGCTCTACCTCATGTTGATGTTGGCCATGTTGGGCCTGGAAATAAAGCGTTTGAAAACCTTCTTTTATTGACTGGACATTCGCTCATTACTCTGCTCATCAACTACACCCCTAGACAACACTGAGAGGTAACTTAATATGCTGATCCCAACAACAATCAGCGGCTCCTGAGGGGGTAGCGCTATATATATATATATATATATATATATATATATATATATATATAGTTTTTTTTTCAGTCAACATTTCTTGTACATAGGATCATGAGAAACTTTTTAAAATTCCATGTTTAGCATCTTCTAAGCTGAAGTATGCACAATTTAGCTGAGCATTTTAAGTGGTAACAAAGGAGTATGCATTGATCATAAGATGATCATCTAACTGTTGGCTCTTGTCAGCAGCAGAAGTAGATAATGTGCTGTAGAGGAATGCAGTGCTAAATTTCCGTTAATTCATCAAAACACTGCTTCATCTAATAACTACTTCTCAAAAGTGATTGGCATGCTTGTGGAAAAATTACTTCAAATTATCTTCTATCTTGTGTAAAATTCACAAATTTGCAGGCTGCATGCCCTATCAGTAACATGACACTTGCACACATTTTGTGGGTTTGTTTTCTTCAATGTCTTAAATACTTCTTAACATTTCAGTTTGGTTACCAGTTCATCACCTGCTCATTCATGTATCATCATTATTTTAGATAAAAACTCTAGAAGAAAAGCTTTTTGTTCAGAAAACTAGAACTAGTTTGCAATCTTTTAAAAACTATTTCAAGAAGCACCTTCCTGCAGATCGGAGATTTCTAAGCTCATTATATACAGTACAAGATGATCTCACATGGATAAACAATAATAATAATAAAGTCCTCCTGGTAAATTAGTCTGATAATTGTCCTTGGCAACCAACATATTTTGCAACTGTATGGTCTGGTATAACGTAAGCATGGGCGGTGGGCGGTGGCTAATTTGGAAGCCTAGTGTGTCTCTATGGCAGTGCCTTCAGTCTTGTTGGTTGCAGTTTCACATCACACATTTAAATCTATGTTTCATGGCACATCAATTTGCAATAGGAACATCGGGCAGTAGAGAGTTGGCAGAAAACCCAAAGAAGCACTAGGATCCCTCTGTTTCTCTCAGGTAACAGTCCATGGACAAATGCTTAGACTTTCCCACACTTATCACCACTCACTTCAGACTTCTACAAAATAGAGTTTCTTAATTTTTCCTGTGCCAGGCATGTGATGGTAGCAAGCAATGACTCAGTGAAGGTTTCAGTAACACTCCATGTTAACATTATGAAAGTTGCAGTGATTATTTTCAATCATCCTGTCTATTAGGTCCTGCAGTGTGTCCTCCAGGAGAATCATAAGAGGGAGTTTGTCACTAATCCCGTATCTTTGTAGATTATCATCTTTTCAAAAGGAGCAAACATGGTGCAAGCATCCAATGGAGAACCACTGGCATTGTGATAAACTCCCCAGAGCTTCTTCTAATGCTATTATCACATAGAAGGAGAAAGAGGGGGAGGAGGAAGAGGTGAGGGAGCAAGGGGAGGAGGAGGAGGGTGGAGGATTCAGAGGTCAGTGAGGAGTATGAGATACAGGTAGCTGCTCTATCACCATCAGACTAGCCATGTGGCAACATGTTCCCATCCTGCAACTTCCTGGCAACCAGAAGATTTACCCAGTTTGCCATAAGTGATATGTAGTGCCAATGCTACTGGACCATGTGTTTGTGGTTATGTGTACCCTTCTGCTGACAGTGTGGCCCAGGCACATTGCATGCTGGAGGACAGGGATGGCCTTCTGGGCCACAGAAGTTGCAGAAAATACAGCATGAGAATATTATGGAGAGACGATCCAAAAAGTGACAACAAAGAATTAGAAGGAAGACTTGACTATTGACTTGTCTTATTAAGGTGTTGTTCCACTGACTAATATCCTCCTCCTGAAGGTTGGTGATTGTGAAATCAAAAGATTCCACAGACTTCTCATAACAAGATTGCAGGGTTATGGCAGGATTGACAGAAAAGATGGAGGAGGCGGAGGAGGAGGAGAAGATGATGGAAAAGAGCACAAGAGTAGCATTTGTAGACAACTGCCTTTGTACCCGTGAGTGCTGTGGATGTAAAGCTTAACCACAATCATATAGAAAACAGGAGAAAGAAGGGAGGTTCAAACAGTTAAACCGCAATCACAGTTATTACTGACATACACAATATGGCATCATAACTGTTGGATCTCTGAACTGTTATGCCACTAGATTTGTATGATGTTTAGGGCTTTAGCTATATTTTTTTAACAGTAAATGTCCCTGGAGCTTTTAGCTGGTAATCTCTCCAGTGATGTTAGGCCTATCAGGTGTCACAATCAAAACCTAAAAAATTACCTTTTTAAGTTGATACCATCAGATTAGTGCTGCCCACAATAAAATGTATTAGGGCACATGGATAGGTTTGGGTTTTACAAATTTCAGAACAGGTATGACAACCCCCCATAAGTTGAACATGGGCAGATTCGCTTATGAGGTTCATGGTGGACTGATAATAATCAGACATGTTTAGTAATACTATATTATCAGCCATTTTTATTTATTTTCTTGCACTCTAATTTAATCAAGAATCTTCAGAGGACACAAAAAGGATTCATATTTTATTCTAAAAAAGGCTGTTTAATGTCAAACTGTTCCCTGAATTTATGCCTTGAGCCTCACTTCTCGAGGTTAAATAGAATAACTAAAAAATATGTGTTATGTTGCAAATGTTGATTTATACATTGTCATATGTCCGTAGACCCAATCTGTCTAGATAGCATGGTCACTTACTGATTTGGCATCACCCTCAGGTAGCTTAACCCGTTTATGCCAGCAGGAGCCAGCACTCAGCAGGAGTCATAGAGGTTTCAGAACTTGAGACACGGTGATTGGCTGTACAGTGCTGATGACATTAGGAGTCCATCCTACCGACTTCTTATCATTGGTACTGTGAGCAAGTCCTAAGACATCAGATGAAATCTGGAAGGATATTTGACATTGCAGTTTTGATATATAAAACTGTCCTTAAAGACATCAAATCACTTCTCCATGGGTAGTAAAGCATGTATAATACCTTAGAGAAAGAAGTTGAAAAGTTTGTCCTGATGATCTGAAGGAATTCTGGATAATTATGTCCTCAGAAGCCTTTACTTTCAATCTGTAAAGTGACGAATGTTATTTGAACACTGGATAGAAGACTTGGATGAATAACTTGGGCCGCTTCCTATATATGGATTCATCGGGTAGTGTGCGGGTATTCCGTCACTTCCTCTGTGCCACAATGTCTCCTGGGAGATTTTGTCATTGTTCCCAGGAGACATTGCGGAGGTTTGCCGCGAGTTATCGTGGGATTTAGAAAAAAACATGTGGTTTAGTAATTATGCATATGAGCGTATCATTTTTTTTTTTGGTGGGTGAGTGGATCTTGGGTGGGAGTTCCCACACTTTTTTCCCCAGGACTTGACCCCTGATTTCAACCCTGCTCAAACTGAACCCAGGACAGTCCAGATCATTCCTATTGAGGAATGTCCAGCATCATCTAGACCTTTCCTTGTCAGAGTGACAGCCCCTGGACTGCCCTTTTAATGTATTGAATTTCAATTGTTTTAATCATGGAGGCTCAGCATCGTATGATATGCAAACCCCAGGTTGGTTTGCATACCAATGCAATCTGCCTTGGAATGACCACCTCTCCACACTGAGGCCCCATACACACGACCGTTTTTCTCGGCAGAATTCAGCAAGGAACTCGATGGGAGACGTATTCTGCCGAGAAAACCGGTCGTGTGTACACTTTTCGCGGAGAAACCCATCGGGAAACTCGTCGAGCCAAAAAGAGAGATGTTCTCTATTTCCTTTTTGGGCAATGGGAAAATTTGGCTCGACGAGTTTTTTGATAGCCGAACAAGGAACTCGACGGGGAAAACGATGTGTTTCGCCCGTCGAGTTTCTCGGTCGTGTGTACGGGGCCTGACATTTTGATATCAGTCAAACTCCTAGTAAAATCAACCCACACCTTGCATCTGGACTGAGGGCTCTTGAGATTAGTACTATGGCAGGGTGCAGGGATGTTTTCAGGAAGCTATGTACAGTGGTCTAAAATAACATATGTAATGAAAACAGGAAGGTTTTATTTACAAATCTCACAAGCATGATGATGAAAAGGAAAGGAGAAACCAGAGAAGGCAAAAAATATAAGCAGATTAAACTCCAGCTTAAAACCACACTTGTTTGTTTCACACAAATTCAGCCTATGCACACCGTAGCCTGTGTGTGCGTCAATACATGCCTTCCGTGCAGATGCGATTTGCTTGTCTGCACACAATCAATGCATCATTGTAAATTAATATAATTTATTACATTAGGTCCCCATCTGAATTTTTAAGATAGAACCTGCTGGGACAATTTGAGACTGACTCTGGGATAACATAAAACAGCCTCCCCACCACATATTACTGCAGATCAGGGGTCTCCACTTTTACTGGTACACACACCAATGCCTAGGAGGTGCCACTTGAAATTGATACTAAACTCACCCTGATTAGCACCAAAAGGGTAACCCCTCTCTGCTGCCCCCACATATACTTGTATTAAATAACCTATTTAACAGTGCCTCTGCTCCATTACCTCTGAAAAGTTAAATGTAGGTCCATTTGCTACAGCCTGCTAAGGTCAAGTTTGTTGTGTTCTGCTTCCTGTGTGAAAAAATCTCAAGAACAGTGAGAGAGGGGATCATTGTTCATCTGCTATTAGTTAATTAGCAACAAAATTCCCATATTTACAATAAATGACTCAAGCGCAAATAGGAAAGCAACAAGTTGTTAAAAAGATCTGTAGGACAGCCAGCTAGAAGATAGCCTAAACCCTCAAAAAGCAGCACAAATCAAACACTATAAACAATTGCCGCAGTGCTCACACATAAATCCTTTGTGAATTTTTTTTACATAAAGTAATAAATGACATGTATAACAAAAAAACAAGACACTCACTCTATATTACTAGCTGCATTTTGCTTCTGAGCTGTGTTGCTTCAAAGTTGCTAATGCAGTGCAAGTATATGTGTGCCTAATGACAGGTACAATAAGAGAAGAGAAGCACTAATCAACTTAACACAAACAACCTAGGCCCTGGCCACTGGTAACCAGCCTGTATGCAATAGTAAAAAACTATTTTTTCCATGTTTTTATTGGATACCACAAATCTTTCTCCATAAAGGGGTTGTAAAGGTAAAAAAAATGTTTTCCCTAAATAGCTTCCTTTACCTTAGTGCAGTCCTCACTTCCTGTTCTTCTGTCTGTAACTCCACACAGTAATGCAACTCTTTCTCCATGGTGTGGAGAAAGCCTCTTGAGGGGGCGAGCAGGAGGGTCAGGACGCTTTCTACTTTGCAGATAGAGAAAGGAGCTAGTGGGCGTCCTGACACTCCTGCTCGCCCCCTCAAGATGCTTTCTCCACAGCAGGGAGAAAGTGTTGCATTACTGTGTGGAGTTACAGACAGAAGAACAGGAAGTGAGGATTTCTCAGAAGAAATAAGGACATTTAAAAGCAAAATCGTAGGATGAGGTAAGTGAAGGAGGACTGCACTAAGGTAAAGGAAGCTATTTAGGGAAATGTCTTTTTACCTTTACAACCCCTTTAGGAAAGATTGGTGCTATCTGATCATAACATGTCAGTACCTGCCTAAACCGACATGTTTTCTGTGTTTCGATTGGATACCACCAATCTTTCTCCTTGCTGGATAATGCCGCTTGCTTGTGAGTGTTCTTAATCTTACTATTAAAAATACCGTATTTATCGGCATATAACGTGCACTTTTTCACCCTGAAAACAGAGTGAAAATAGCATGTGCGCGTTATACGCCGATATAGTTAAAAACGGCATTGTACATACCGCATATAGTGCCTTGGGAGGAGCAAACACCAGAGACAGGGGGGTACCGGTACAATCAGATCCAGCAGACACTCGGATACACGCATACAGCGGCAGACATTCTCCTGCTGCTCTCTGCACACAGTAGCCAGTCTAAGTCTCACAGCCCTCATAGCGTAGCCGTGGTCACGCTCTGCACTCCTCGCGAGAGTTAGACTGGCTACTGTGTACAGAGAGCAGCAGAAGGTCTGCCGCTGTATCCGCGTGTCTGCTGGATCTGACAGGTACAAATCATTTACACGAAAAGGTGACTAAAAAAAAAGGTTGTGGCTGTTGATCGTCGGAGAACAATATATTATAAGGCCAGCGAGGGGGGGGAAAGCAATAAATGACACTGCCTGACAGGGGGAGGGGGAGCTAAGGGAAACACACAACACACACTGGCTGACAGCCCCCCTCCTTACAAATAGTTTGTGTCTCTTTGCCCTCCCTTGTCAGGCATCAGTGTGCACTGATCTTAACCACTTCAGCCCCAGAAGGATTTACCCACTTCCTGAGCTACCCTTATTGTGCTTAAAAGTTCAGTATTTAATTTTTTTTTCCTGAAACTTCCTTCTTAAAATTAGGGTGCGCATTATACGCCGGTGCATGTTATATGCCGATAAATACGGTAGTTAACTCGCTGCATTTAGAGGGTGCTGTTTTTGTCTTTTACTGTATGCAAAATTAGAGTTGGGTAAATGGTTCAGCCCCAGAATTCGTTTGGGCCAAACATTGACTGTTTGCCCGTTTGATGAACACCCGAATTATCAAGGCATTTGACCGTTTGTTTGGCCCGCTAAAGGACCACAATGCACTGCGTCGCCGCACAGTGCATTGAAATCTCTGACTGTCTGAAACAATGAAAGCTTTTCCCAATCAGGGCACAGAGCAGTGTCAGAGCCATGCCTGGAGAAAGTAAAGATGACTCTATCCAATCATGGTTCATTGCTCTTAGTCCTGCCCCACACTATAAAATTAATCTCCCTATAGTGGCCCTTTTTTTGTGAGTGTATTGTGACCATTTACTTTTACTTTAGTGTTAGTTTTTGTGAGTGTAGTGTGACCATTCATTTTTACTTTAGTGTCAGTTTTTGTGAGTTTAGTGTGACCATTTATATTAGTGCCAGTTTAATTTGGGAGGGCAGGTTTCCTACAGTATAAATCAGTGCAATACTGCACTTTCAGTGCAGTACATATCAGTGCGTTACTGTACATTGAACGCAGTATATATCAGTGTTTTTTTAATTGTTTATTTACGAAATTTTCAAAAAGAGTACACATTGTATGACAGTGTAACAAGTAAATTCAACTTTTGGTAATACATAGCTGACATATCTTAGACAATGTGGAGATACAGGCACAATCTGATACAAACATGCAAGATAATCAATTATCAAGGCAATGTAAGCTAGCCACAGTCCAAAACAGACAGAACTACTAAAAAAAAAATTTCAGCCATTACCAGAGAAGATATATAAAGAACAGGAAAATGAAAACAAAGAAAAAAAGAATAAAAGAAAATATGCACCATGAGAATCAAGACTCTTGAGAGGGTTCGGATAGGAAACCGGAAGAGAACTCGGAATCATCCCACGTTTTCCAAATGCTCTCAAATAAAGGCAAGGTATCTTCAATCTTAGCAGTTAAATGTTCCATCCTACGTGTATCTATTATAATTGAAAGAACCTGTTGAATAGTAGGGGGTGAAGTAGAGAGCCAGAGCCTAGGGATGGCTCGCTTTGCGGCTAAAAGGACAAAAGACATAAGTTTCTGAGATGTCTTAGGCAGACCCGTAAGGGGTAGGCCCAATATGAAATGTAAAGGTGACAAGGGTACAGGATGGGATAGCAGCGACTGTAGGAGCTCTTAAATCTTTATCCAAAAAGGGCTAATGAGAGGGCACTCCCAGAAAATATGAAAAAGAGAGCCCACGGCCCCTACGCATCTCCAGCATAACTTAGAAAGGGAAGGGTCACGGGCATGCATCAGGTCTGGGGTCCTATACCAAAATAGCAACATTTTAAGGGCAGTCTCCCTATGCACTACACAGCGCGAAATCTTTGAAGTATTAGCCCATATTTTCCCCCAATCTAGCAACGAAATCGGGCGCTTGAGTATAGTAGACCATTTGTTCATGTTATGCGTGGAGTCTGTCAGAGGGGGGGTTTCATGTAAAATTTTATAAATTGATGAAATCTGCTTAGGTGCATAGGGACCCGCTACACACAATAGCTCAAAATCTGTAGGTTTCTCTAGTGATAACGAGGGGAACGTGGAGAGGAAAAAATGCTTAAATTGTAGATAAGAGTACTGAAGAGACGTCGGCAGATCGTATTTTGCTTGTAAGTCTGAGAAAGACAGAAAGATGCGCGTGACCGGATTGACCAAGTGTCGCAACTGAAAAATTCCAGCTTGAGTCCAGGGATACATTCTCCCATAAGATAGGCCATCAGGAATATCTGGATTGAAAAGAACATTCATCAGAGAGGAACATCTGGAGGAGAGGGAGAACCGCTCCACACACCTCCTCCAAATAGTCAGGGTAAACAGCATCGGGGCTAGACATAAAGATCTAAGCTGGGGCATAAATTTAGCGGACGATGGCCATAGCATATAACAGGGATGCACTGGTGCAGTAATTCCCATTTCTATCTCTGCCCACCTGGAAGGGGCCTTTCTAGACACCCAAGAGGTTAATATACGGAGATGAGAAGCATAATAGTATTTAATAATGTCTGGTGCCGCCATCCCACCTCTATGTTTAGGGGCGTAAACTACTGATTGTGCGATCCTATGGGAAGCATTATTCCAGATAAACCTGAGGCACCTCCTCTGGAGGAGTTTCAATTGCGACATCGGGACAGAAGATGGGAGTGTCTCGAAAAGATACAATATCTTAGGGAGTATGGACATTTTTAAGACGTTGATCCTGCCTAATAAGGAGATTGGGAGGGAGGACCACAAATTCAAGAGACGAGTTATCTCCGTAAACATGGGGGGAAAGTTAGCTTGATATAAGGTGGAATATGAGGACGTGATATACACCCCCAGATACTTCAATGAGGCAGGGCACCAACGGTAGTTGAACTTGTCTTTGAGAGATGTGAGCGTCTCCGGAGACATATTAATCGGTAGAGCTTCTGTCTTTGACTGATTAATCTTAAACATGCTACCAAAGATAGAAAGAACATCATGTAGAGCAGGTAAAGAGGTAGAGGGATGGGTGAGAGTTAGTAGGATGTCGTCAGCAAAAAGTGAAAGCTTATATTCTCTCCACCTCAGCGGGACTCCCCGTATGTCTGGGTGCTGCCTAATGGCCGCCGCCAGTGGCTCAAGACTCAAAATAAACAGCAAGGGCGACAGTGGGCACCCCTGCCTAGTGCCATTACTTAGGGAGAACTGCTGAGATAGACAAGAGGAAAGCTGTACCTGGGAAGTGGGGGTAGAGTAAATGGCTCGCAAGGCTCGAATAAAAGGGCCCGAAAACCCGTACCTATCGAGGACCGCAAACATAAAAGGCCAACTAAGGCGATCAAATGCCTTTTGTGCGTCTAGACTGAGGACAACTGCTGTCTGTTTAGTTTTAGTTAAGAGATCTATCAGGTCCACAGTCCTCCTGGTATTATCACCTGCGTGTCTCGTGGGAACAAATCCCACTTGGTCCCTGTGGATTAAAGTCGTCAGAAGCGGGGAAAGTCGGTTAGCTAACAATTTGGTAAAAATCTTGTAGTCTGAATTCAATAGCGCAATGGGGTGGTAATTATCTGGCAATGAAGGGTCTTTACCTGGTTTTGGGATGACCGTCAGGAATGCGTGTAGAAAGTGGGTGTGGGGAACGGTGCCCTTGAGCAGTGAGGAAAACAGAGACTGAAGATGTGGGTTCAAAATTTCCGAGAAGGTTTTATAGTAAACATATGAGAGTCCATCCGGACCAGGGGACTTGTGGGCGGGGAGAGCTTTCACAACCTTGGATATCTCTTCAAGGGAGACGGGGGCATTAAGTATAGAAAGTTGGTCTCCAGACAACTTAGGCAAGGCTAAAGAGGACATAAAAGCATCAAAGTCAACCTGAGAGAATTGAGTCAACAGATCCCCACCCAAGCAGTTATACAACTTCTTATGGGGTGTCGAGCGCTACACAGAGTTCCTGACTCTGGGCCCTTCCGGCCTGGAGCAACTGATGTTTCCAAGGGTCCCCAGTGACTTACTGGATCCCCACTTCTACTGAGAAGATCCCAGGCTGTATGCTGTTCGGTGGGGGATCTAATCTTGCACTAGGCCTGTGGCAGAGGCCCCAACATTTTATTTAGAGCCAAGTCGGTGGCAGAGACTTGTTCCTCCCAGAAGCTTTAAGTGACGCTCTGGCTGCCAGGCCTGTGAGAGAGGTCTGTCCAGGGGCACTACACCCACTCCGGCGGGAGTGGCAAGGTACTGATACAGCTACTAGAAGGCAGGACTGCTTTCTTCATCCAAAGCCTGATACTGCAAAGTTATTCTAATTTCATCAACCTATCCTGTCTACCTCAAGTTGATGTGTTGGTCGTGTTGGACCATAAAAATAAAGCATTCAGAAAACCTTATCTACAGATTGGACATTCGATTACTGCTCTGCTCACTACCTTCACCCCTAGACACTACATAGAGGTAACTTAATACGCCGATCCCAAATCAATCAGCGGCTCCTGAGAGGGTAGCGCTACATATCTACAGGCAAAGGTGGACGTGGTCCGTTCTCAGGCAGGGTATAAATTCCTCTGTTTAGTGATGTTGCCTGTGCCATCCAGCCACAGCATGCAGAGGAGGTGGCGAACTGGTTTAGTAAACCATCAGCCTCCTCATCCTCCGTCACCCGAACAGAGACTACTGCGCAGTCTACTGCGGCTTCCAGAGTGACTTATTCTGCCTCCTTGTACATCAGCCACTTGCTCCTTGATGATGCACAGCCATTACTTTATTCAGATCTTGGTTCTGAGGTTGAGGAGGGTAGCAACATGAGTACTGGTAAACAACAAATTTGCAGTCATGTTCCCCCAGCCACAGCTTATTGCCAAGTTGTCTCTAGTGATAATAAGGATGGAGGGAATGATGATTATGATGGGGACACTGACGTGACTTGGGTGCCGGATAGAGCAGAGGAGGTAATTGAGGGTGAGGCACAACCTCAAAGAGGCAGTCATCATGGAAGAGTATAGATCATACACCCTATTCCACCAAATTGTGGAGCTGTTATTTCCCAGCCACTTCCCACAGCTCAGCTGTTTGGGCCTTTTGTAGCTCATGTGCAGCCGATCGCACTGTTGCAATTTGCAAGCTTTGATTCAAGTAAAGTACATCAAGAGTGGCAAAAACACCAGACATTTGGGTACCACATGCTTGACAAGGCATTTACCCTCCCACCACTCAGCCCATTGACAAGAGCACCTGAAAGCCACATAAAAAGGATAAAATTCTGCTCTTCCTCACTCCTCACTTTTTTGGTCTACCCCTGCTATACCTCACGACCTCTCAGCAGCCTCCACTGACAGGGATGATGGTATAGTGCAGGGTGTCCCAGGTCCTTGCAGGACATATGCCAGTAGCACACCACCAGCTGTAGACTACAGCAGGCAAATTTTTCTGCCCCATCTGCTGCAGCAAAAATTTAAGCTTGTCAAAGCTGCTGGCTTTACAACTCCCACCTTTCCATCTGGTGGATTTTGCCCCCTTGCTTGGATTTGCAGAATGTGCGGTACCACAATGGCAATTTTCCAGTCTTTGTTTATTTTTACGTAAGTCTATTCCAGCTCTCTACGATCACGTGGAAGGCAATGTTGTGGTATCGTTGGGCAAGGTAGTCTGCCGCAAGGTCCACATTACTGCTGACACGTGTTCCAGTAAGCATGGTCAGGGGCAATATATTTAGTTCACAGCACACTGGGTAACACACTGCTTGCAACTCGGATGGATGCAAGACATGGTTCAGTGCTGCAGCTTGTTGTGCCACCACATCTACATACAGCTAGTGGTGATGATGCAGGATTTGTCAGCTCCACCCTTCCTCCTCCTCCTCCTCCATGCTGAATTGTCCCATGAATCACAAGTACCCCCTAAGTGTTCAAGGGGATATTCAGTGAGTCAGGCTTAAAAGTGCCATGCAGTGCTTCAGCTGGTCTGTCTAGGGCACAGAAACAACACCAGAGCAGAGATTCTGGCAGCTCTGCGGTGGCAGGCCCAGAGGTGGTTCACACCACGCCAGCTGGAGCCAGGAATGGTGGTGTGCGATAATGGCACAAACCTCCTGTCTGCCCTTAGACAGTAAAAGTTGACACATGTGCCATGCCTGGCACATGCCCTAATTTGGTGGTGCAGCATTTTTTAAATACGTACCCAGGGCTGGAAGACTTCTGAAGGAGGCCAAAAGAGTTTGCAGCCATTCCAGTGCTCGGTTGGCTAAAATTATAGCCATGACAATGTATGCATCAGTGACACAATCCCTGTTGTGTTCCTGCTGGAGCAGACTTTGTGTGCCATATGGATAGGGCACTCGAGGCAGAGAAGTGGGAGGAAGAGGAGTTCTTCTATTCCTCATAAGGTCGCTTAAAATATTCTGGTGTGGGTTTCATTGGCTTAATTAATACCATTGCAATTTTTGACAGCAAGGCCAATTTTTGCTTTCATCAAGAGTACCTCTATAGGGTTACGGTGTAAAGGCACCACCAACACCCAAAGACAAATTTTTCTGCACCTGTTTGACAGGTGAATAACATTTAAATTTTTGACAGCAAGGCCAATTCTTGCTTTTACCAAGAGTACCGCTATAGGGACCCGACAATTCATTATAGCCGGGAGTAGTTTTAAATTACTTTTTTACCTTTAGAAATTTCATTTTGTGCAGGGACTGTTATAAATACGGGAAACATGCGCTACTTTACAGGTGTACTATAGACACCCCCAGGTACAAAATCTCACTTTTATTGTTTCACTTCAAACATTATTAAAAATCACTGCGCCCAAAAAAACTTTTGTTTTTAAAACTTTTTTTTTTACATTGATACATGTCCCCTGGGGCAGGACCCAGGTCCCCAAACACCTTTTATGACAGTACCATGCATATAAGCCTTTAAAATTAGCGCTTTTGATTTTTTATATTCGTGTCCCATAGACTTTAACAGTGTTCACGTGTTCGAGCAAATTTTTTGCCTGTTCGCAAGTTTTGGTGCAAACCGAAGCAGGGAGGGGGGGGGGTGTTTGGCTCATCCTTAACCAAAACCCACTACAGAGGAACAACAGATAACGCAGAGTTTAGCTGTAGACTTCTCTTTATTTCACACTGAGTCTGATTTACTAAAGGATGAACAAAAAAAGTGGTATGCATGCATAGTGATCCCTGAACCTACCTAGCTAATTGTTTACTGACATTCAGTGTGTACAATCCAGTCATAATTTACCATATGCTTCAGTTTATTTCTACCTTATGCTCACAGCTACAGTTTACTTAAAAAAATAAATAATAAAATAAATCAATATTGTAAGCATCTCATTAAGAAAAGTAAAAAAAAAAAAACTTTTATGCTATACTTTCATAGGAAAATAGGCAGTGTATGTGTATTTATCTTTGGAGTCACTATTTATGTGTATTTATTTTTGGAGCATGTTGATGGGGACAAGGGCCTCATCCCCACAACCCTTGTAGGGGGCTGTGGACAGGGAGCTTATCGGAATCTGGAAGCCCCCTTTAACAAGGGGACCCCCAGATTCCGGCCCCCCATGTGAATTGGTAAGGGGTATATTGTACCCCTACCATTTCACCGCAAAAAAGTGTAAAAAAAAAAAAAAAAGACAAGAGCCAGCTTGGGACAAGTTCCGCCTCCATGGGAGGTGGCCGCCGAGTGACGCTACCCCAGCTGTGACAGCTGTTAGATAGATGTGGGCGGGGCCACCCGATGACATGTATGGGTGACCCCACCCCTTTCTGATGCCACGTGGGCTTCCCATGGCGTCAAAGGGGCGGGGTAATCTGTATACTCACCGGGTGGCCCTGCTGCGTTTCCCTGTGGCATTAAAGGGGGTGGTGTCACCTGTACACGTCATCAGGTGGCCCCGTCCCCCTCTGATGCCAGAGGGAAATGCTGTGGGGTCACCCGGTGAGTATATGGGTGACCCTGCCCCCCTCTGATGCCACAGGAAACCCCTGTGGTGTCAGAGGGGGTGGGGTAACTAGTAAACGTCATTGGGTGACCCAGCCCACAGCTATATAACAGCTGTCATGGCGGGGGTAGCATCACTCGGCAGCCACCTCCCATGGGGGTGGAACTGTTCCATTTTTTTCGCAATATCGTCCCGTCGTCCCGAGATGGATTACATCGCTGGAGTTTTTATTACATTTTTTTTAATAAAGGACTTGTCCCAAGCTGGCTCTTGTCTTTTTTTTAAAAATGTTACACTTTTGTTCACAGACCCCCAAAGCATCCTCCCCATGTTGAGGGTATGTGGCCTGGTATGGTTTAGGAGGGGGCACTCTCTCATCCCCCCTCTTTTCCTGCGGCTTGCCAGGTTGCGTGCTTGGATAAGGGTCTGGTTTGGATTTTTGGGGGGGCCCTCACGCAATTTTTTTTTTTCGGCATGGGGTTTGCCTTAAAATCCATACCAGACCCTTTTTTTCAATGACTTTTATTGGTATTGTGGGACCCGGCAATTCATTATAGCCACAATCAGTTTTAAATGATTTTTTTTCTTTAGAAATGTCATTTTGCTGCAGGGACTGTTCTAAACATGGGAAAAATGTGCCAGTTTACAGGCATACTATAGACACCGTCCAGGTACGAAATGTAAAGGAATACTTTTATTGTTTCACTTTAAGCATTACTAAAATCACTGCTTCCGAAAAGTCACTGCTCCAGGTCCCCAAACACTTTTTATGAAAATACCATGCATATAAGCCTTTAAAATGAGCACTTTTGAGTTCTCTCATAGACTTTTAAAGGGTGTTACGTGGTTTTCGAATTTTCCGCGAACACCGCAAATTGTTCGCTATTCAGCAAACAGGAGAACACCCGATGTTCGAATCGAACTTACGTTCGACTCAAACATCAGGCTCATCCCTAGTCTTGGTTAGTGATGAGCTACTGTAACTAAGGAAAGATTGGTTCGCAGGAAGTTTGACAAACCTGGCTGGAAGTTCTAGAACCACGTACATAGCTCCAAACCCCACCAAAGTCTATGGCCCCTTTCGCAAGGGCTTTCCGATCAGGTCCACCTGTCAGTTTTTCAGGTGGACCTGATCGGACCCCCGCAGCCATCCGATGCGATCCTGTCTACCAAAAACAGGCGAATGGAGGTCCGATTCCCCACCCACTGGCAGATCGGATTGCGGTTCGTTTCCATCTGCCTGCTTAGTGGGGATCAGCAAACAGATCTCCTGCTGAGCAAGTGGATTCCGCTTAGCAGAGGCGCTCATGTGAAAGGGGTCCTAGGGAGCTAAATTTTGTTATCTCTTTCTGGCTTTTCTTTCAAGGCTGATTTGCTAACCCCTTTTCTTTTACACCGTTATACAAATTGTACATTTACTACATTGTAGCAACGTATCATTTCTTCAGTGCTGTCACATGAAAAGATATAATAATATTTACAAAAATGTGAGGGGGTGTACTCACTTTTGTGAGATTCTGTATATCAGCAGGGAAAGGGTCTATTAATACAATTTAAAGGGGCAACATTAAAAATACAAAAAGACTTTAAATACCATGCTTTGAGAAAATCCTAAACCTTCACATGAAGTTAGGGAGCAGTACAATGTCATCTTTGAAAAGGGACATTCTTGTTTACAAACAGTGGTCAGAGATTTCTCATATTCCAGCAAACCATCTTTCACAAGGTGCAATTAAAGGAACTTTTGACTCAGCATTCACCTGGTACAAACCCTGTGGATTGCTAGACACTATACTATTTAATTGGATAATGCACGCATTACCTCTCCAACATGTGCAGATATCATCTCTAGATACTGTATAGCATGCTGGTAGGTTAAATGGCTGCTGTCTAAATTGGCCCTAGTACCTGTATGTTGTATGTATGGATATAAGGACCTTAGATTGTGAGCTTCTGAAGGGCAGCGACTGATGTGACATTACAGTAAATGTAAGTACAGCAAATATTGTCGGTGCTATATAAATACCTGTAGTAATAATAATAATAGCAATGGCACTAATGAAACTGGTAGAACTATGACCTCTTTAGCAAACCTGAAGGGTGTCATTAAAAAATATTCTGCAAAATGCCTGCGTTTTTGTGCCCAGAACCGCATGGTGTGATTCTGTATGGCATGGTTTTTTAAAAAAAATCCTCGACTTCTGTACCCCTGTTTCTCCAAGGAACTGCATGTATCAATGACTTGTGCATGTAAACACACCATACAAGTGTGAGGTGTGCATTTTATCCTTATGCCGCGTACACACCATCACTTTATGTGATGAAAAAAAACGACATTTTCTGTGAAGTAAAAAACGAAGTTTTTGAAACTTCAATGTTCAAAAACGACGTTGCCTACACACCATCGTTTTTTCACAATGCTCTAGCAAAGCAAGGTTACGTTCACCACTTTTTCCATTGAAGCTAGCTTCATAACTAGCTTCTGGGCATGCGTGGGTGTAAAAACGTTGTTTTAAACGTAGTTTTTTGCTACACACGGTCAATTTCTGTAAAGTAAAAAACAACGTTTTGAATGCTTCAATTTTTTTTTTGTCGTTTTTCACAAGTTATAAAACGACGTTTTCCCCCACACACGGTCATTTAACCACTTCCCGACCTCCTCATGTACATATACGTCAGCAGAATGGCACGGACAGGCACATGTACGTACCTGTACGTCCTCTGCTAGACGTGGGTGGGGGGTCCGATCGGGACCCCCCCGGTACATGCGGAGGTCGGGTCCGCTCGGGGAGCGATCCGGGACGACGGCGCGGCTATTTGTTTTTAACCGCTCCGTCGCGATCGCTCCCCGGAGCTGAAGAACGGGGAGAGCCGTGTGTAAACACGGCTTCCCCGTGCTTCACTGTGGCGGGTGATCCCCTTTATAGGGGAGATCCGATCGATGATGTCATTCTTACAGCCACACCCCCCTACACTAGTAAACACACACACAGTGATCCCTAAATGTTACAGCGCCCCCTGTGTTTAACTCCCAAACTGCAACTGTCATTTTCACAATAAAGAATGCAATTTAAATGCATTTTTTGCTGTGAAAATGACAATGGTCCCAAAAATGTGTCAAAATTGTCCGAAGTGTCCGCCATAATGTCGCAGTCATGAAAAAAATCGCTGATCACCGCCATTAGTAGTAAAAAAAAAAAAAAAAAAAAAAAAAAAAAAAAACTATCCCCTATTTTGTAAACGCTATAAATTTTGCGCAAACCAACCGATAAACGATTATTGCGATTTTTTTTACCAAAAATAGGTAGAAGAATACGTATCGGCCTAAACTGAGGAAAAAAAATGTATATATGTTTTGGGGGATATTTATTACAGCAAAAAGTAAAAAATATTGCATTTTTTTCAAAATTGTCGCTCTATTTTTGTTTATAGCGCAAAAAATAAAAACCGCAGAGGTGATCAAATACCACCAAAAGAAAGCTCTATTTGTGGGGAAAAAAGGACGCCAATTTTGTTTGGGAGCCACGTCGCACGACCGCGCAATTGTCTGTTAAAGCGACGCAGTCCCGAACTGTAAAAACCCCTTGGGTCTTTAGGCAGCAATATGGTCCGGGGCTTAAGTGGTTAAAGTGACATTTTTAAAAACGTCAGTTTTTTTTCATCACATAAAGTGATGGTGTGTACGCGGCATTACAGTTTTCTCTTGCAAAGTCCCACAAATACCTGTTGAGTCTGGCAGGAAAGTCCACCCAATGCAACTTACTCCATTATGGTGGCAATGATGCTGCACTGAGCTTGAACTAAAAACAGAGTTGCTACTCTAATGTAGGTTGTGACGATTTGCACTGTAATGGGAAGAAAATATATTGCAGAGAATATGGTTATCAGCATTGTCACTGCAGATTTATAAGCATGTAGCGTGTCAGTCAGCATTTGGTCACACCAAGTCCTGCCCACTGCTTTTTGAATTGACAGCATTGTTTCTGTTGCTGAAAACCTCTCACTGTAAGCTGCAATGTCTGGGAGAGGGACTGTTAAAAACACACATATAGAGTGACTTGGGAAGTTTTTCTATGAGGCTTGTGCATCAAATTATAACTGGAGTTGGGAGTTGTTTAGGCTGTCGTACTTTAACCAGAAGCTCCAAGAAAAAAAAATGCTTTAGACAACTTGGCATTTATGCTCATGCAAGCTTATATGCAAGATTATATCTGCAACTGTAAACCCACAAAAATTGCATTATAACTTTAATATGCAAAAACCCTCTTCTTGAGTCATTGATCAACTTATATGTTTTGTTTTAATTTGCATACTTTGCTACGTGATCACTGAAACAGCAGAAAGCTTTAGTGAACATTTTAGAGCAATGCAACAAGGTTACTTTAATGCTTCTACAACACATGCCTACATTTGCTTTACTCCCTTGCGACTGTGTTCATCCGCAGGAAGTGAAGAAAATATGTAGTACTTGCGGGTATGGAAAAGCACTTGACTCACTCCATGTAACAGCACTGTCACGTCATTAGTCAACAGTAAGTGGTTTCACACAAACATGGGACAGACATGTATAAAAAAAATGGGCAGACATAATGGACCACTTTGTCTTTTTTTGTGCCGTAATTGTTTACATTTTCTATGTGAATGGGTAGAGGGAGAGTCCTCAGCCCTGTGTAAGCTTCAGCTAGACACACTTGGACCATGTCCTTTTTGCTATTGGTGGCTGAAAAATAGTGAGCGGGAGTAAAAAAAAGGTGAGCTGGGAGGGGAGGAATTTAAGAAACCCTATCACACCAAGCACACACTTGTAAAGACTCTCACTGCTTACAAATTTTCTGCTGCATACTGAATAATGTAAATATTAGGAAGGCAAGTGAGTTAGATCTTTACAGTGGTTGTAAACTTCAGACATAAAATACAAACAAAGCATATCCCACTAAAGTGTTTGCTTGTCTCTAGCAGGGAGCACTAAGTGTCATTTCTGTCTGCTGCTTTGTTCCTCTGCTATCAGCATGAATCACTTCTGACAAGTTTTCCTGACCCCAAGAGAAAAAGTGACAGGGGAGGAAACGCCAGTTGATTGATATCCTCTGCTTTGTTCCTTCATTCTGTGTTAAGGAGTGTGTCCCTTCCCTCCAATCAGTCCCCCGAGCTATCCTTTCTGAACTCTGTAAAAGTGTAACTTTTTTTTCTGACTGCTCATACAAGCTTTATAAATTCTGGGCTTTGAAGGGCTGCAGAGGAGAGAATAATGCAGATAAACAGGTGCAACTTATGCAGGAGGATTTGCTTCATCTCTGTTTATCACCTGTGGCCAATTAATTCACTGGGTATATGAAAGGGTTTACAAAGACTTTAATTTAGAGTCCTGGTTATTTTTAAGAAGATGGGGGGAGTGTTTTTTTTTTAACCAAAATATTCATTTTCTTTTCCTTTAACCACTTCCCGCCCGGCCTATAGCCGATTTACGTCCGGGAAGTGGTTGTGAAATCCTGACAGGACGTTCACGAACGTCCTGCAGGATTTCATGCCGCGCGCGCCCGTGGGGGCGCGCAGCGCGGCGATCAGTGATGCAGGGTGTCAGTCTGACACCCTGCATCTCCGATCTCGGTAAAGAGCCTCCGGCGGAGACTCTTTACCACGTGATCAGCCGTGTCCAATCACGGCTGATCACGATGTAAACAAGAAGAGCCGTTGATGGCTCTTCCTCACTCGCGTCTGACAGACGCGAGTAGAGGAGAGCCCATCGGCGGCTCTCCTGACAGGTGGGGTTCGCGCTGATTGTTTATCAGCGCAGCCCCCCCTCGGATCGCCACACTGGACCACCAGGGATGCCCACCCTGGACCACCAGGGTGGGCCAAAAAAAAAATAAAGTAAAAAAAAAAAAAGCCTGAAAAAAAAAATAAAGTAAAAAAAAAAAAATAAAGCATTAAAAAAAAAAGATGCCAATCAGTGCCCACAAATGGGCACTGACTGGAAACCTGGGTAAATCACCTGTGCTGCCCCACAGTGTCCATCAGTGCCACCCCAGTGTCCAGTGCCACCCCACAGTGCCCATCCATGCCCAGTGCCCACCTATCAGTGCCCATCTGTGCCACCCATAAGTATCCATCAGTGCCACCCATAAGTGCTGCCCATGAGTGCCCATCTGTGCCGCCTATAAGTGCCCAGTGCTGCCCAAGAGTGCCCATCAGTGCCGCCTATGTGTGCCCATCAGTGCCGCCTATGAGTGCCCATCAGTGCCGCCCAAGAGTGCCCATCAGTGCCACCTATGTGTGCCCATCAGTGCCGCCTATGTGTGCCCATCAGTGCCGCCTATGTGTGCCCATCAGTGCTGCATACCAGCGCCGCCAATCAGTGCCACCTCATCTGTGCCCGTCAGTACTACCTCATCGATGTCCATCAGTGCCATCTCATTGGTGCCCATCAGTGCCACCATATCAGTGCCCGTAATTGAAAGAGAAAAACGGATTTACAAAAAAATTAACAGAAAAAAATAAAAACATAATTTTTTTTTCAAAATTTTCAGTCTTTTTTAGTTGTTGCGCAATAAAAAAAAATCGCAGAGGTGATCAAATACCACCAAAAGAAAGCTCTATTTGTGGGGAAAAAAGGACGCCAATTTTGTTTGGGTACAGTGTAGCATGACCGCGCAATTGTCAATCAAAGTGCGACAGTGCTGAAAGCTGAAAATTGGCTTGGGCGGGAAGAGGCGTAAGTGCCTGGTATGGAAGTGGTTAAGATTCAAAATACGGGGCAGTTAAATAGTTTGACTGTTGGCTGTGGAGTATGATATGTAGTAGCCAAGGTCTAAACTGCAACCTGGCTCACTTTTCCTGGTGGGTCAATGCTATATAGCCCATCGCTATAATTAGATTTACTAGTAAGTGAGTATGACCAAAGGAGAGAGTACTGTTGTGCAATTGTGCATAGTTTAATCATACTGAATCATACTAAATGCAAATATACTATATAGATACTGCCCCCGGCTTCAAATCAACTAGGGCCTAGGTAATACTTTGTGCCCTTCTCAGCTATGACTTCAAACTTGTTTGCTTCAATAAAATATTATTTTTTTCCCTACAGACAAAGACTTTATTTTCCAGACATTAAATCCTGGATTAAAAAAAAAAAAAAAAGAAAGCAAAATCATTTATGCATGAGCTTGGTAGCATTTTGTTAAAGCATACAATTATTCACAGGGAAGCTGAGAGGGTTAATGTATTTTGTGTCAGTAGCATGTCCCATGGCATGGCATTATAAATACATACCGATCTTACCTTTCTCAACCAGTTCTGGATAATTATTTGTGTATTTTAGGTTAGAAATTTATCATGACTATTCGGCAGGTAATTAAAAGGCCTTATTATGAACACATCATTTTCCAAAGCTTTTAAAATGCCCTTCTGTTTAGCAATTTGGTATGTTTTGTTGTTAAAAATATAAGCCATGGGCCTAGTTCTGTCATGGCAGTGAGCAGGCAGTTGGATGCGGTAATGAGTGCCTGAAGCCTTCACCAAGGATGATAAGCCTGCATGAATTTTATGAGTCTCAGTATCAAGGTTGCCCTCGCCCAAGGGATTAAAGAATAAGGGGGAGTGGAAGGAGGAGAGAAAGACAAGGCAGATGTATGAATAACTGGCATTGTAAATCTTCACTGTGCAACCTACAGCTAGAAACAGTCTGTGATGGGTTCATGACTTGAGAAGAAAGCAACACAGCAGAATCTGAATGGATTTTCTTCAGCTGCTTAATACACTTCTTACAGCAGCTTAAGGACATGTATGTTGATGGAGGGCAAACGCACATGGCATATATAGATCTGAATGTGCAATGCAAAGAGTGTTTGTTTATATAGACATTGTCTAGATTAAATTACACCTAGTTTAAAAATTTCATACAAGAAGGAATAATTTTGCTGCGGAATATAAATTAATGGGCTTTTGCATTAGGTAAGCAAGGAAAAATGAACAAATTGGATCCTCGACAAGTTAGCTCAAGGTCATAATGAAAATTGCAAGGCCAAGGTTACAGGGGTGGCTTCTGGTGGAAAAACAGATCATGATAAATAGGCTTCTGTTCTGCAAAATCTGGTAGCTAATGAAAATAAGATGCATTTGAAGTGTCTTTTGTGGACACCTTATTTTTCCTATTTCCCTGCTAGCAAAGCCTAGCTGATGTATGATAGCAAGCTCTGGCACTAATTGTGCAATTATAAAGCGGAAATGATGCAGGTTTAGCAAGCCGGTGATAGAATGCCGGTCTGTAACAATGTTTAATAATAGACAAATAAAGCTCGGAGGGGATAAAGGTTACTTTTCCAGCCTTTGACTCATTAAGGAACTTGAAACATATTTTAAAAGAATGATATTTAATTATGGGCTGGACTAATAATGCAGAGCATGGCCTCTTTGGGGAAAAAAAAAGACCTTATGCTACTAGTATCAATTATAATCATTATCTACACCCTGCTCACAAACTAGCCAAGCCCATATATTAATGATATTAGCATCAATGTGTGCAGGCAAAGGAACAAGTCTGTGGACTGCTTTGAGATGTATTTCATTTTTAACTCTTTCTATTGAGGAAAAAAATAATTAGTAGCAAAAACAACCGTGTTGATTGTGTTCTTTAAGGCCGGGTACACACGGACAAACATGTATGGTGAAAGTGGTCCGTCGGACCGTTTTCACCATACATGTCTGCCAGAGGGCTTCTGTACGATGGTTGTACACACCATCGTACAGAAGTCCGCGCGTAAACAATACGCGGGGCGTGTCCGCGGTGTCGCCGCGTCGATGACGCGGTGTCGCCGCGACAATGACGCGGCGACGTGGGCGGCCCGCCTTTAAAATGCTTCCACGCATGCGTCGAAGTCATTCGACGCATGCGAGGGACGGCGGGCGCCTGGACATGTACGGTAGGTCTGTACTGACGACCGTACATGTCCGAGCGGGCTGAATTCCAGCGGGCTGTTTTAAAACAAGTCCAGGAATATTTGCCAGCTGGGAAAAGGCCCGGCGGGCAAATGTTTGCTGGAATTCGGCCCGCTCGCGCCCACACACGAGCAAACATGTCTGCTGAAACTGGCCTGCGGGCCAGTTTCAGCAGACATGTTTGCTCGTGAGTATGGGGCCTAAGGCTGCGTTACATGCATTGTTTTCATGAATTCAGAATTACGAGAATTAAACTTTTAATAGGTGGCATGCATCATACTATCAAGTGCATCCTTGTGTGTTTATCCTAATTACCATAAACCCATGAAGACCTCAGTGATAGTGACTGCATTTCATTGTTTTAGAGGAAATATTGTAACTATACTAGCTTCTAATAAATTAATTAACTAATTAACAATGACAGCATGATACCTGGATTGTGAACATTTCCCAGAGTTCCACAATCCAGGTTCCTCTATAAGTATATTAGTCACATATTGGTTGGGAACTCCAGATGACAGATATGGGAGAGCATTTCTCTTCTGACTTTTGAACCCATAATGGGGGTTTTACAGCTGTGGGACATTTCAGAACTTACTTTCTACCTTTTTTTAAATTGGCGATTGGAATGGAGGAAAGTACTGAATTTCTATTAAAGTATAAATCATTCATTGTCTTGTGTGGATTTTATATACAGTATTGTATACAGTATGTGGTTGAGTAAATTGCAGTGTATATGCCTCTGTTATCAGCTTAGCAGTAGCAGAAAGTAAGGCCCAGATTCTCAAAGGAGATACGCCGTCGTATCTCCAGATACGCCGTCGTATCTCTGAGTCTGAGCCATCGTATCTATGCACCTGATTCTTAGAGGCGTAACGTAAATAGGATACGTTATGCCCGCACAAAGATACGCCGCTGTACGTGAATCTGGGCCTAACAATTTACCTGAAAGGCACATATTCTGATATCAGTATAACAGATGTCAACACAATAATAAACTTTGAGCTCTAGTGTTGCAACCCCATATTCTTGGTGTGCCAGCTGGTATATTTGGAGGAAAACTGTTCTAAAAAAAGTTTATATATGATATATAAAAATACATAAAAATGTTATGAGCTGATAAATCTGTGAATCAGCAGCTGCATACCTTCATACACGGTCAATAAAAATTAGCATGGATCAAGCATGGATTTGAGGCAACCAACTACCAATAACGCACTTACTTGTCTCTAAGCTTAGGTCAGGTGGATTAGAAGGGCTATTTTTTTATTTATGTTTTGTGTTGAAGCTCCGTGGTGCATTGCTAACACCTAAAACTAAAGACAAGGTGCAAAAAAAAATAAAAAACTTGAGCACACAAAAATAAAGCACACAAAAAAAGCACAGTGTGTACACATGGTCCTCTTCCAAAACAAAAAGACCCTGATCCCCCAGGGTGCAAGACTCAAGTCAGGGGCTTGGTCTGGGCAGCTACAAGGCATGGGTGGAAGGGGCACCCATGCACCTGTGTAGAGGGAGGGGTCCCACTTGGAACCCGAGCAGTTCCTTCTGTTTTTCTACAGTGGCCACAAACCAATACAGGGAAATAAAGTGTTAAATATTATCTCGCCATACGATAACATAACATCCTTAATATTTGTAGCTGCTTCCTTTAAATTTTTGGTGGAAGCCTGAAGCTCCTCTTTAACAACTTTTGTAGGTAGAGTTTAAAGGAGCAGGATCACCTCTTAATGGCTTCCTGACCACACTATAGCTGAATGATGGCTTCAGCTGGGTTGGCCAGTTCTGGGAGGGCATCATATGATGTCCTCCTGTGATTGCGCCCGCCATACACCTACTGCAGAACACTCTGTGACACAGCTTATCACAGATTGGGATAAGGGGCCAATCACAGTGGCCCTTTATCACATGATTAGCTGTATCCAATCACAGCTGATCAACATGTAAACACAAGCCAATCAGTGCTCATCTGTGCTGACAATCAGTGTCCATCAATGACGCCTATCAGGGCCACCTATCAGCAGGACAGCCATCACAAATTTTGGGGCCCCTTACACAGCTTTAGGCAGGGCCCCCCTGGAGCAGAGAACTGGGAGCCCTCCTATCTCCTGCCGCAAGATGATAAGTGGGGGGTTGTGGTAACGAAAGTGTCATCTCTTCTCTCTCCTGCAGTGAGATAGTAAGCGGAACGAGGGGGTGGTGCTGACGAACAAAACAAAGTCAAGTCAAGTCTTCTCCTCCCTCTATCTCCTGCCGCGAGTTGCTAATGTCAGACGAAAAAAAAAGGGGGGGGCGACCGGGCCCCTGGGGACCATCGGGCCCCTTACAGGTGTTATGCCTGTACCCCCCTGATGGCGGTCCTGCCTATCAGTGCCGCCAACCAGTGCATCTCCATCAATGCAGCCTGTCAGTGTCCATCAGTGCTCATCAGTGCTGCCTATCAGTGCCATCTATCAGTGCCCATCAGTGCAGAATCATCAGCGCACATCAGTGAGGAAGAAAAATTTCATTTTTGCAAAATTTTAACAAACTATAAAAAACATTTTTTTTTTCAAAATGTTTGGCCTATTCTTTTATTTAGCAAAAAAAAAAAAAACAGTGGTGATTAACTACTTCAATACAGGGCACTTATACACCTTCCTGCCCAGACAATTCCGCGGTCATGGTCAAACCTTACCCAAACAACATTTTTATAATTTTTGGTGGTATTTAATCACCACAGGGATTTTTATTTTCTGCTAAACAAATAAAAAAAGTTTTTTTTTGGGGGGGGGGGGAAAGGGGTATTTTTGTGGGTTTCTGTTACAGAACTTTGATGGCCACTAATGGGGCTGCACTGACGGGCACTGATAAGCGGCAATTAATGCTTTTTTAACTGCAGTGGTAAAAACACCTCCTACAGTGTTGGAGTAATGGAGGTACGTGCCATAAAAGCATTCCCTGTTGCTGTCAAAATAAACAAATTAGTGCTGCAGCTGAATGGCGTACCTGCAAAAAAAAACAACAGTTAACAATATAGCACAGTATCAATAAAACATTACCTCAATAAAACAACTTTTTTTATTGCAATCTGTACCCCAAAAAATTGTAAAAAACATATGGCGAAACATAGGGGAAATATGCCTCTCTGTCCATTCCAGCCCCTATGATTCGCTATCTCACAGCGCTGGACTCACTGATTTTACTTAATGTGAGAGCAAACCCTGTTGCTGTCAAAATAAACAAATCAGTGCCACAGCTGAGTGGCATACCTGCAAAGCACACAATGGTCAAAAATAAAACACAGTAACAGTAAAGCAGTAGAATGACATACCTGCAAAGCAAACACAATAAAACACAGTGACAATAAAACTTTACAGTATAGCATAAAACAGTTAAACAGTAGGAACAATAAAACAACAACTATATTTGGCTTTTTTTATTGTTTTTATTGAAAAATGTGTCAATGTTTACAACATAAGACAATTTAGTACAAATTATACAGATTATACAATGTAAAAAAAAAAAATATATATATATATATATATATATATATATATATATATATATATATATATATATTGTGGCAGCAGGCAGGTTAAGTTCCCTGGTTGCATCTTGGATGCAGTCTATATTTCCCCTAGGTTCAGGCTTTATGCCAATTCATACCTCTAGGGGGAGTGCTGGAAGTCCTGCTGGAGGACTTGATGGGCCCAGCTGGTTAAGGTGAGCTCATTAGGTCCTCTACAAAAGCTCCCAGCATGCACAGAGAGATGCTCCATCCTGGAACCAGATTTGTGTAACTAGTCTGGGGAGTGTGATCTATGTGCAGTGAAACCAAGCCTGTCTGGCTAATGCTAAGAGATTTAGACAAACAGGGAGTCAGGGACTGGGGCAGCACAAGGCTGTACCCAGTTGTTAGTTAGGGACATCAACGTGTGTCAAGTTGACCACGATTTCTTTTGTTTTCTGTCACATTTTTGTTTGTATATAGTTCAAATAAAACCGCACCTTTTGTTTTCCTCCTACCGCTGTCTGCTGTGCCTAGTATTTTTTGTGTGCTGAACCCTTCCAGGGGGTCACACACACCCGCTGCCGGGCTAACCCCTCACAATATATATATATATATATATATATATATATATTCAGCTAACTGAGAAGGTGGTGGTATCCTCTGAGACTAGTTGCATACGGTAACTCAAACAACTATTGGGGGGTTACCAACCTAATGAAAATGATACTAGCAACCAACTCATATGGCTATATAGTCAGTCAGTGACAATAGCTGAGTATATTTGAGTCTGAGTTGCAAAAAAAGTTGGGAAAATAAACTTTTCTTATAATAAACTATGGGTAGCATTAAAACAGGGGTGAGGGGGGGGGGGATAAACATATGGTCTGACCTGAGCCAGAGGATGGACGTCTATGATGAGTGTTATCATCAAAAGAAGGATCAAAACATTAGTTCACATTAAACCAGTTTTTCCATATTTTCCAATGCATATCAAACTTTTCCTAGTGTCACGTCTGCCAGCTAATTATTTTGGGCTTTTTTATGTTTTTTTTATGTTTTTACACTTTTATTATAACTATAAACGTTCCCGGTTAGGGTCTCTAAAAATGCAACGGCCATCTAACATCTTCCGAGACCCTGTGTGAAAGTGTGCCTGTGCTGTACCATATACTAATACTCCACTAGTGACGGGAAACAGTCCCCGATACAGAGACCAGGTTTATCAGGAAAGGAGGGACAAAAATAACGATTGTCATGCCCGTATCCGTGCTTGCTACAGACATAACATCTTTTTAAGGTGCTCTTTGGGTAGGGGTACAAGGGAGGACATCTGGAAAATGGGTCTCATGCAGCTCGCCCTGCATATTGATTGGGAAAATGGACCATAGCTCCTTCTGGATACAGAAAGGTTGTGATGATCTCTTCCTTGATTTTTAGGAAGGATCCACTTCTTTCTGATGCTTTGTATAGTACATAAGCGTTGAACGGAGCCAATTGAACTAAGTACACAGACACTTTTTTGTAACAGTGTCTGGCCTTACAAGCAAACAAGTACATCATCTGGTCATTGAGGTCCACCCCTCCCATTTTATGTTTGTAATCTTGGATACAGAGGGGCTTCTCAACAACACCAATCACCATTGTAATTTGAACTGCCGTATCTGCGAGAATGGATGACAAAACTAAAATGTTCAGTTTGTCCTTCCATCTCATTGCAAGCAATTCATTGCACCTCAAGCAGGCTCTCTTCCCCTGACTAAATGAGGCATTTACAAGCTATTGAGAAAAGCCTCAATGATTAGATCGCATGGTGCCACATGCACCAATTTCTAATTGAAAGAGGTGATTAAAAAGTGTCACACTTGTGTATAAATTGCCTACCTATAAATGGTACCCCTTTCCGAATAAGGGTGACAGCAAGTCTCAAACAATCTTGTCGCTACTTCCTATGTAGTCTGGGCAGTTGGGGGGCTCCAAGCTGCTATCTTTTCCCTCATAAACCAGGAAGCTCCATGTATAGCCGGTTGCCGAGTCACAGAGCTTATACATTTTGACTCCATAACTGGCACACTTGCCAGGGAGAAACTGTTTGAAAACAAGGCGGCCAAAAAACGTAAAAAGGGACTCATCAATGCAGACATCTTATTCGAGGATGTACAAGGCTGTACATTTTTGGTTGAAGTGGTTTACCAGAGGGAATTTTGTGGATTGATGCTAACTGATGTTGAAACTAACTGATGCTAACTAGCTATGTCACCTGTGACACTAATACAATGATCAGAAAAAAAAAATCGGTACACTGTAATAATGACACTGTGACAGGGAGTGAAAGGGTTAACTGGGGGTGATCAAGGTGTTAAACCTTTATTAGGAAATATATATGGGATACCCTGAACCTCTGGGACTGATGCTAACTACCCCTAGCTGTCCCTAACGCCCAAGCATGCAGCCTGGCTGGTCAAGAAAGGGGGGGAAAGGGGGGAAAACATACCAGCAAAGCACGTTGTCCCCATGTTGATGAGGGAAAAGTCCTTTTACTCACAACCCTGGCTAGTGTTTGTAGGGTCTGCTGGTGGGTAGCTAGGATTAAGGCTCCTACAGAAATGCGTCAGCTTTCTTTTTTTGCCACTCCTTTGTAACCAGTCACCAATAAATTGTTATACAAACTACAGTGTTGCCGGCTCAATCCATCCATTTACCCCCTTTAATAATAAGGGGAGCCGCAGATACCACCTCCTAAATGTGAATAATTAAGGGGTACATAATAATATGATTTTGCTTAGCAAATAGGGAGTTTGGTGCCATCTGAGAGGAAGGTAACAAGCTTTGTGGAAAAGAGGGTATAGAAAATTTGGGGTAAGCATACATGGTTTAGATGTGCTTAAACCACTTCCCGACCTCCTCATGTACATATACGTCAGCAGAATGGCACGGACAGGCACATGTACGTACCTGTACGTCCTCTGCTAGACGTGGGTGGGGGGTCCGATCGGGACCCCCCCCCCGGTACATGCGGAGGTCGGGTCCACTCGGGGAGCGATCCGGGACGACGGCGCGGCTATTTGTTTTTAGCCGAGCCGTCACGATCGCTCCCCGGAGCTGAAGAACGGGGAGAGCCGCGTGTACACGCGGCTTCCGCATGCTTCACTGTGTCGGCGCATCGATCGCGTCATTCCTTTTATAGGGAAGACACGATCGATGACGTCATTCCTACAGCCACACCCCCCTACACTAGTAAACACACACAAAGTAAACCCTAACTCCTACAGCGCCCCCTGTGGTTAACTCCCAAACTGCAACTGTCATTTTCACAATAAAGAATGCAATTTAAATGCATTTTTTGCTGTGAAAATGACAATTGTCCCAAAAATGTGTCAAAATTGTCCGAAGTGTCCGCCATAATGTCGCAGTCATGAAAAAAATCGCTGATCGCCGCCATTAGTAGTAAAAAAAAAAAAAAAAAAACTATCCCCTATTTTGTAAACGCTATAAATTTTGCGCAAACCAACCGATAAACGATTATTGCGATTTTTTTTACCAAAAATAGGTAGAAGAAAACGTATCGGCCTAAACTGAGGAAAAAAAAAAATTATATATGTTTTTGGGGGATATTTATTACAGCAAAAAGTAAAAAATATTGCATTTTTTTCAAAATTGTCGCTCTATTTTTGTTTATAGCGCAAAAAATAAAAACCGCAGAGGTGATCAAATACCACCAAAAGAAAGCTCTATTTGTGGGGAAAAAAGGACGCCAATTTTGTTTGGGAGCCACGTCGCACGACCGCGCAATTGTCTGTTAAAGCGACGCAGTCCCGAACTGTAAAAACCCCTTGGGTCTTTAGGCAGCAATATGGTCCGGGGCTTAAGTGGTTAATACTCATTACCCAAAATATATCTTTTAAATAGCAAAATATAGAAATGTATCTTGTTTTCAATTTAAGTGTGAAATGCCATTAAAGAAAAAATCTAGGTGAATTGATACGCAACAATAAAAATAATGCCATTCAATCTAATATTGAATTTCCCTTCCTCACCCATACTCGTCAAAGGAAGTTAACTTTAGTTGTTTTGTAGGTGATTATATATATATATATATATATATATATATATATATATATATATTACAGGCATCGCTGCAGTCACAAAAATAAAAAAATCTGAAGCAGAAAAAGAAACACTCAGCATCCACAACCTTATATACTACAGATGAGGTGGTTGTTATATCTTAACTGCATGTGATTCATCACCAGACATATCTGACAGTATAATGACAGTTTACACTAAAGTAAAGGTAACTACAGATGAAGTAGTTACATCTAAGTCACAGACAGCTGAAGCATGGATAGTCTCAAATAATAAGGCACATGTGCTTTAGCATTTTATCTCTCCACTGTTGTATATTCCATACATACAGTATGTTATGCATCCCCTTTCACTTTTCCAAATATATATACATTGTTGCCATTGCCAGAATCTAATGATTCAAAATAAGGCTTTTTGAGCCTCTACTTTGTAAGTTTTTTTGGGCAGGGAACAAAAAAAAACAATAATACAGTACCTTTATTTTTTCCCACCTTCAAAGATAAATGTAATACATTATCAATACACTAAACAGGTGATATTTTAGTTATAGGTGAAGTTTAGCAGGCCTAGTCATCCTCTATATTCTTACATATTTCCTGACTTCTGTTCATCTAGAAGTTGTGGGTGTTTCAAGAATCTGTTGCATTCTTTATACAGTAAAACCTTGGGTTGAGAGTAACTTGGTCTGAGAGTGTTTTGCAAGACAAGAAAATAGAAGAAAGGTGCCTTTAGTGCCCTGTACACATGATCAATTTTTCCAACAGGAAAACCGTGTTTTTTTTCAGCAGGAAAACAGCTGAAACTTGTCTTGCATACACACGGTGAAATTCCGAACTTCAAGAACGCGGTGACGTACAACATGTACGATGAGCCAAGATCAATGAAGTTCAATAGGCAATTCGGCTCTTCTGCTTAATTCTGAGCATTGTTTTTATTCGCGTTGTAATTACATACAGACGACCGCGATTCCCGATAGGAATTTTTCCTGTCGCGAAAATTGAAATCCTGCTTTCATTCTTTTCTTGGCAGAAATTCTCACAGAAAAAGTGTGATAAAGCATACACACGGTCGGAATTCCTGACAAAAAGCTTACATCACACTTTTCTTGTCGGAAAAACTGATCGTGTGTATGAGGCTTAAGTGTAGCAATATAGTAACATTTAATGAAGGTACAACATTTAGCAACTCACATGGTTGATGATTAAAACAGGCACATCTAAACATGCAGGCATCCGTGGTTAAGCTGTCCACATAGACCTTCCTCCGCACTGCTATCAATGTCATCCCTTCCACGCTGCGCTCCACGAGTGCTTCAAGCCTCGCTTTCAGATCTCACTACTGCAGGGTAGTCTTCCTGGTCACGATTGCAGAGTGACAGTGGTAAGAGCCGGTGGTGCTGAGGATGGTATAGGGGGACAGTTTAACCCTGGATGCCTGCATACTTAGATGTGCCTCTTTTAATCACACAGAATGTGAGTAGCTAAATGTTGTACCTCTGTAGCTCCTGTTGGAATTTGATTCAAATCTCCTTGTGGAGGCTGACATTTTTGGATGGACATTTTATGGTTATGCAACCTATCACATTGCTATAATCTTTTTATATGGACTATAAACTAAAGGACTTATGCATAAATGGCTGTGGAATGAATCATCAGAGTTTCCATTATTTGCTTTGATATACGAGTGCTTTGGATAACAAGCATGTTTTGGGAACAAAGTATGCTTGCAATCCAAGGTTTTAGGCCCCATACACACGAGAGAATTTATCCGCGGATACGGTCCAGCGGACCGTTTCCACGGATAAATCCTCTCAAAGATTTCCGCAGATTTCTATGCGATGGAGTGTACACACCATCGCATTGAAATCCGCGCGGAAATCCTCTGGCGATGACGTGTCGTGCCGTCGCCGCGATTATGACGCGGCGACGGGCGCGACGCTGTCATATAAGGAATTCCACGCATGCGTCAAATCATTACGACGCGTGCGGGGAATCCCTTTGGACGGATGGATCCGGTGAGTCTGTACAGACGAGCGGATCCATCCGTTGGAATGGATTCCAGCAGATGGATTTGTTGTGCATGTCAGCAAATATCCGATCTGCTGGAATCCATCCCAGAGGAGATTTCTCCGCGGAAACAGATCCGCTGGCGTGTACACACCATAGGATCTATCCGCAGAAACCCATTTGCTGGGATTTATCTGCGGATGGATTCTATCGTGTGTATGGGGCCTTACTGTAATATGAAATAAATAAAAAAAGCATCAGGGAGAGGGGGCACCCCTCATAATGACCACATAGTGCCTTGTATGGCCAGTTAATTGTGGACCCACTATGACAGACCCGCAGGAGTGTGGGCACAATATTATTAGAATATCCAGGAAATAGGCCAAAGTTCAGGGCAGGCAACTGACAAGTGAATCTAGAGAGAGAAAGAGAGTCTCTGTAAGAAAAGTCAATCTAACAAAAAAAAACAGACAGGAGATACAAGGGTCACAGAGAATACAAAGAATAAAACTCACAGTATTCACAAGGATCTCAGGAAGGAGTAGGGTCACAGGAGATCTAAAGCTTGGAACTTAAACTGTAACAAGGGATACAAACTGAAATAAGGACCTCTTGGAACAGGGGCGGTGGGTGATGAACAGGTGTAGTCTGATGCAAATTAAAGTCAGTAAACATCGAAACAGGTACTAAAGAAATTGTCACGTACCTGGAGGGAGACTGAAATGACGAGGTCAGCCTCTCCAACCCAGGTCCCGCTGAGAGTGGAACAGAGGGAGCCGAGGGACAGAATAAACGAGTGCCTGCCGGTGTAGACCCGGAAACTTGCAACAGAGGATGCGACCTTGGGAAGGCAGGAGAACCATTAGGAAGGGCAGCCGTGCACCATGGGGTTAAAGAAGCTCTCTGCTTGTATTGTGGAACTGGAACATCTGGCGATGTAGAGTTTCTGGTAGGCTTGCAGTAGGAAGTCGCAGCTGGTCGAGGGATCGTAGTCGCAGACACTTGGATGGCAGTGTTGAGCCAAGCAGGGAACAGGGGCGAGGTCCCTAGGATAGCAGGGTTTGGTAGCAGGTGGGCAGCAAGGTAACAAGGCATTAGGCAGAAGCAAGGTCAGAAGGAATCCGGTACCTACAAGCCTTACATTAATCTGTCCCTATGCACTTATCAGCAGCACCACCTTTGCTTTCTCTTAGAGCTATGCACATTGTTAATATGGCTGCGGTGACCCTTGCCTTTTAATAGTGAGGGACTGGCACAAAACAAATTCCCAATTCCTTATTTTCTTTTGTATACATTTATTTTTTTATGATTTTAGGTTTTGTATGAAAGCATCACCAATGCATTATTGTAGCAAAATGAACCAATTCCTTTAATCTATGCTGATTTTATTAACCACTTGCCGCCCGCCAATGACAGATTGACGGCGGCAAAGGATTCTGAGCCGCTGCGCGCCCCCGGGGGCGCGCATCACGGTGATCGTTGTTGCGGGGTGTCTGTCTGACACCCCGCAACACCGATCTCGGTAAAGAGTCTCTCACGGAGACTCTTTACCACGTGATCAGCTGTGTCGAATCACGGCTGATCACGATGTAAACAGGAAGAGCCGTTGATGGCTCTTCCTCACTCGCGTCTGACAGACGCGAGTAGAGGAGAGCCGATCGGCGGCTCTCCTGACAGGGGGGGTTCGCGCTGATTGTTTATCAGCGCAGCCCCCCCTCGGATTGCCACATGGACCACCAGGGAAGCCCACCCTGGACCACCAGGGAAGGGCAGATTAAAAAAAAAAAAAAAAAAGGCTTAAAAAAAAAAAAAAAAAAGCATTTAAAAAAAAAAAGATGCCAATCAGTGCCCACAAATGGGCACTGACTGGCAACATAGGTAAATCAGTGTCGCCCCAGTGTCCATCAGTGCCATCCCACATTGTCCATCAGTGCCACCCTACAGTGTCCATCAGTGCCACCCCACAGTGCCCATCCATGCCCAGTGCCCACCTATCAGTGCCCATCTGTGCCACCCATAAGTGCCGCCCATGAGTGCCCATCTGTGCCGCCTATGAGTGCCCAGTGCCGCTCATGAGTGCCCATCAGTGCCGCCCATGAGTGCCCATCAGTGCCGCCTATGTGTGCCCATCAGTGCTGCCTATGTGTGCCCATCAGTGCCGCCTATGTGTGCCCATCAGTGCCGCCTATGTGTGCCCATCAGTGCCGCATACAAGCGCCGCCAATCAGTGCCACCTCATCTGTACTACCTCATCGATGTCCATCAGTGCCATCTCATCGGTGCCCATCAGTGCCGCCATATCAGTGCCCGTAATTGAAAGAGAAAACTTACTTATTTACAAAAAAATTAACAGAAAAAAATAAAAACATATTTTTTTTTCAAAATTTTCAGTATTTTTTTAGTTGTTGCGCAAAAAAATAAAATCGCAGAGGTGATCAAATACCACCAAAAGAAAGCTCTATTTGTGGGGGAAAAAGGACGCCAATTTTGTTTGGGTACAGTGTAGTATGACCGCGCAATTGCCATTCAAAGTGCGACAGTGCTAAAAGCTGAAAATTGGCTTGGGCGGGAAGGTGTATACGTGCCCTGTATGGAAGTGGTTAATAAGCCTTCTAATAAATGAAGAAAGTATTCATGGTAACAGTTTTATCATGAAGCAAACAGTTTGAACATTGTGGTTGGCTTTACCAAAAACATTCCCTGACACTTAGCACACAGAGGGTTAATAGTGATTTATAACAATGGCTCACTTGAGCTTTTAATCTGCGTTAACTATTTTGCCTCAGTGACAATGTCAACATTAATACTGAGACAAATTCCAAGCGTTTTTGGCTCTATCTGGTCTGTGGGGAAAATAGAAAACGTATCTGTGAAGCCTATGAAAAAGTGCTGAAGACAACAGTATTTTCAATACAGTGTTATGTGTCTGCGTAGTAGCTCATACAGTTAGTCCTCTGTCAGTGTAGTTCCATCCTACAATAAATCAATTTGTGTTATGCAATGACTCCTGTCTCCTGCGAGTCTTTTCCTCTCTCAAGTACAACAGAAAACCATTGCCTCAAAGGGACCTTTTAGTTATTACATGAATTGAGATTAAATCAAGACTAAGTGAAAACTGTTCAGATTAAATTGAACAGATGTAACTTCTCAGGTAATAAGGTGACTTATGATTTTCGAGAATGTGTGTTATTCCTATCCTAGCTCTCCACTGCAGATAGTTTTAATTTTTCTGTCTTCAAAATGTGGTACATTTCTTAACTTGTACTGCATACAGTATAAATTAATGCTTGCTGACCAACATACATGTCCTATTTTAAGATACAACATGGATAGCTAACTTTACAGAGCTAAAACATGATTTAGTATATACAGTAAATTAATAAATGTAACCAATATTTTGACCTTGCCAATCAGAAATTAGCTTTTTGTTAGGTTATTTTCAGATTTGGATAGAGTGATGAGGAGTTTGACCCACTATCAGGTTTTTGTTGCTGTCTGTGTCCTCGTTAGGGAATTTCACACTGTCTAATTGTCCTAATAAACACTGTCACTGGGAATTAAAGTGAGTATAATTCCACATTTAGAGCTGCCATCGAAACAGGAATAAAATATATATCTTCTAATAGGGATACTTGTTCCTGTGACTGGGAATTTGGCTTATATTGGAAAGATAGTCTCTCACGTCCTCTTGAGTCTAGTGGACTGTAAATGAAGGAAAATCTCCCTAATAAAACAGAGGGGAAAAAAATAATCTTAAAGAGATTGTAAAGTGTCGTTTTTTTTTTAAATAACAAACATGTCATACTTACCTTCACTGTGCAGCTCATTTTGCAGAGTGGCCCAAATCCTCAACTTCTGGGGTCCCTCGGCAGCTCTCATGGCTCCTATCCACATCAGATAACCCCCCTAGGTGAAGCGCTCTCCCTGGGGGTTACCTTGCGGGCGGGCTCCCGAGTGCAGCATTTGCGTCCATAGAGACAAATGCCGGACTCGGCCTCGCCCCGTGTGCCATTGGATTTGATTGATAGCAGTGGGAGTCTATGGCTGGGCTGCTATCAACCTATCCAATCAACAGCCAGGACCCTTTGCAGAGAGGGACAACGTGTCTCCGCTGAGGAAACTTCAGAGCTCAGGTAAGTAAAATGGGGGGCTGGGGGGGCGGTCACTACCAAAAGTTTTTTCACCTTAATGAATCCTATATGCATTAAGGTGAAAAAACATGAGGTTTTACAACCCCTTTAGGTTTTAACCTTCCCCTACTGTATCCAAAATGAAAAAAAAAGTTTTGGCTTTATGTATAATTAAACTGATTCTACATCATTAATTCATTGGATTTAGGTCTGGACTTTTACTGGGCCATTCTAACAATTGAATATTATTCCATCTAAACCATTATATTGTAGCTCTGGCTGTATGTTTAGGGTCGTTGTCCTGCTGGAAGGTGAACCTTCGCCTCAGTATCAAGTTTTTTGCATATTCACTAACAGGTTTTCTTCTAAGATTGCCCTGTATTTGGCTCCATCTATCTTCCCATCAACTCTGAACAGCTTCCCTGTCCCTGCTGAGGTAAAGCATCCCCACAACATGATGGGGGGGGGGGGATGGTGTGTTCAGGGTGATGTGCAGTGTTTGTTTTCTGCCATACATAGAATTTTGCTTTTAGGCCAGAAAATTAAATTTTGCTCTCATCTGACCAGAGCACCTTTTTCCACGTGTTTGCCTCTAACAAACTGCAAACAGGACTTCTTATGGATTTCTTTCAATAATGGCTTTTTTCTTGCTACTCTTCCATAAAGACCAGATTTGAGGAGTGCACGACTAATGCCTCGTACACACGACCGGTTTTCCCATCAGAAAAAGAACCAATGTTTTTTCCAATGGAATTCCTCTCAAGCCTGCCTTGCATAGACACGGTCACACAAAAGTCCGGTGAACTTTTGACTGCCAAGAACGCGGTGATGTAAAAGACTACGACAAGCCGACAAAATTAAGTTCTATGCTTCTGAGCATGCGTCACATTGTTTCTGAGCATGCGCAGTTTTTTTCCAGTCGGAAAAGCATACAGACGAACGGTTTCCCGCTGGCGGGAAAAAAGAGATCCTGCTCTCTTTTTTTTCTGGCACTTTTCCAGTTGGAAAAACTGTAATGGAGAATACACATGGTCGGAATTCCCAGCCAAAAGCTCTCATCGTAGTTTTTCCGACGAGATAACCGGTCGTATGTACGGGACATAATAGTTGTCCTGTAGACAGATTCTCTCACCTGATCTGTGGATCTCTGCAGCTCCTCCAGAGTTACCATGGGCCTCTTGTCTGCTTCTCTGATTAATGCTCTCCTTGCCCTGCCTATCCGTTTAGGCGGACAGCCATGTCTTGGTAGGTTTGCATTTGTGCCATTCTCTTTCCATTTTTGGATCAAAATTGAACAGTGCTCGGTAAGATGTTCAAAGCTTGGAAAATTTTTTTACAACCTAATCCTGCTTTAAATTTCTCCACAACTTTATCCCTAACCTGTCTGGTGTGTTCTATGGTCTTCATGATGCTGTTTGTTCACTAAGGCCGAGTACTCACGACAGGACATGTCCGATGAAAACGGTCTGCAGACCGTTTCCATCGGACATGTCTGGCCGGGGACTGCCCGGGGACTTCTGTTCGATGGCTATACACACCATCGAACAGAAGCCCGCGGGGCGTGTCCGCGGTGTCCGCGGTGTCGCCGCGTCGATGACGCGGTGTCGCCGCGACAATGACGCGGCGACGTGGGCGGGCCGCCTTAAAAATGCTTCCACGCATGCGAGGGATGCTTCCACGCATGCGAGGGATGCGGGCGGCAGGACATGTACGGTAGGTCTGTACAGACGACCGTACATGTCCGGGCGGACAGGTTTCCAGCGGACTGTTTTAAAACAAGTCCGGGAAACAGTTGTCCGCTGGAAACCTGTCCGATCCGTCCCAAAATGGTCCGCTCGGGCCTACACACGGCCAAACATGTCTGCTGAAACTGGTCTGCGGACCAGTTTCAGCAGACATGTTTGGTCGTGAGTACGGGGCCTTAGGTTCTCTAACAAACCTCTAAGGCTCACACTGGTCATACATACGACAGTCATACTACTTTGGATCCGACTTTGCCCTGCGATTTGAAGTCTGAAATACATCCGACTTCAATGAACAGGGATTTGACTTTGATTCTCGACAATACCAGGCACTGTGTCTGGTATGAATCTTTAGGAAAAACTCCACGCCAAATAAAAAAACCTGGCATGGGCTCCCCCTTTAAGAGCATACCAGGCCCTTCAGTCTCTCTCCCACTCTAATGCCTGGTGTGCCACTGCTTATATTGGCATGGGGCGGGGTAAATGTGCCACGTCATCCAGAGGCCCCTCCCCTTATGATGTCACCACCTGTGGCATGATGGGTGGTGACGTCATAAAGGGGCGGGCCTCCAGTTTCCCCACCCCAAATGCCAATATAAGTAAAATAAAATACTTTAAAAACCTGTGTAGTGTGTTTTATTTTTGACACTTTTTTTCCAGGTTAATGAGTAGGGGTACAATGTACCCCATACTCATTCACATAGGGTGGGGGGCTGGGATCTGGAGGTCCCCTTATTAAAGGGGCTCCCAGATTCCGATAAGCCCCCTGCCCACAGACCCCGACAACCAAGTGCCAGGGTTGTCAGGAAGAGGCCCTTGAAATACATCAACATTGGGACAAGGTGCTTTGGGGTGGGGGGCGCAGGGCCCCCCTGCCCCAAAACACCCACCCCCATGTTAAGGGCATGTAGCCTGGTACGGTTCAGGAGGGGGGGCGCTCACATGTCCCCACCCCCTTTGCTGACCGGCCGGGCTGTGTGTTCAGATAAGGGTCTGGTATGGACTTTGGGGGGGCCCCCACTTCTTTTTTTGGCATAGGGGTTCCCCTTAAAATCCATCAGAGAACAAGTCACATGCCAAAGTCGGATCAGGCAAGACGGCGATCTGACTTTGATCCGACTTCAGTGATATTCAGTGGGCTGAATTAAGATCAAAGTCGGACCAAAGTAGTGCAGGGAGCATTTTCAAAGTTGGATCAACTTGTGTCAGACCAGTTAAGATGGCTCAGATAGAGAAACATTGATTTTCACACGTTATGCGACACGAGTTCCCAATGTTGGAGCATTTGTCGTACCAGTGTGAACCCGGCCTGAAAGCTTCACAGAGCAGCTGTATATACTGTATACCGAGAATAAATTAAACACAGGTGGACTCTATATACTAATTAAGTGACTTTTGAAGGCAATCAGTTCCACTAGATTTTAGTTTATCAGAGTAAAGGAGGCCGAATACAAATGCACACCATACTTTTCACATATTTACTTTAAAAGAAATAAAAATAAAACCATTTATCATTTTCCTTCCACTTGACAATTATGTGCCACTTTGTGTTGGTCTATGAAGTAAAACCCCAATAAAATCCATTTACGTTTTTGGTTGTAACATGACAAAATGTGGAAAAATGCAAGGGGTATGAATACTTTTTCAAGGCACTGCACACCCAGAGAAGTGCTTGACCTTAAGTAAATTTAAAGCAAAACTCTAATCCTGAAGCCTTCAATTCTCTTTATCTTGTTCTGGTAATAGGAGCCTCTTCCATCCACACCAGTGAGGGGACATTTAATGCTTATCCGCTTTTATATTGATTTTGTTATGTTTTAATTTGTGTGACTTTTGCTAGAGGACTTTGCTCTCACTCTGCCCAACAATTAAGTCATTTGTTTTAAGCTTGACTTTCTCAAGGTTGGGAATAGCAATCACAGTGGTGATTTTGATGTTGTATACACTGTTTACCATTAAGTAACTATATATTTGTGCTGATTAATTATTGTTGGCTGATAGCACCGTGGGTATCGGGGTAGGAGCTTAGTTTCCAGTTCCTTCCTAAGACTTTTGTTCGCCCCAAAGTGTTTATACTTACCATAAGTTCTTGAAACCTAGGTCTTCCTCTACATAGATGCCCTAGTTTCCTAACTAAAAGCAAAATGTTTTCTTCAGTTTTGGACAGAGTGGAGAGGGATTGGAACGCTTGTCAGTTCTTATTGCCATCTGTGCCCGTTAGGGAGATTCACCCTCTTTGGTGAATTTTGTCCTGTTTACCATTATCATTAAAAGCGAAAGTAAAAGAAAAACCCAAATTTTGATTTGTCCCCAGAAAAATAATAGAGGAGAAATCTTCCAATGGGGACACTAGTTCTGGTGTCCTGGAGGTCCCAAAGAAATTCTCCTAATTTGCAGGAATTTCCTCTCACTTCCTATTTGGCTATAGGACAGAAAGTGAAGGTAAATCTCCACAACGGGACTGAGATGGCAAAAAGAAATCTGACAGGCGTTATAACCCTCCCTTGCTCTATTCAAAATGCCTTTAATTTTACTTTAATTACTTAAATGCACCAATCAAATGGTCTATGTTTCTCTATAACTTACACCAAGCCATATCTGTTGTCATATTCGCACTTTAAGGGTGAGTCTTCCCCAAACACAAACATAACCTTCAATAAGAACCTGACCTGTACTGTTTTTGACCTCCAGGAGATGGTTAAGGTAGATTTCTGCTTGAAAAAAATGTCTCTATTTAATGCCATCTATATTGCTAAAATACCGTTAGGGATGAGTCCGATGTTCGTGTTGTGTTCGCCGTTCGACGAATATAGAACATTATGGGGCGTTCTCAGCAAATTCAATTCAATTCAATTTGTGTGACTTTTGCTAGAGGACTTTGCTCTCACTCTGCCCAACAATTAAGTCATTTGTTTTAAGCTTGACTTTCTCAAGGTTGGGAATAGCAATCACAGTGGTGATTTTGATGTTGTTTACACTGTTTACCATTAAGTAACTATATATTTGTGCTGATTAGGACAGACAGTGAAGGTAAATCTCCACAATGGGACTGAGATGGCAAAAAGAAATCTGACAGGTGTTATAACCCTCCCTTGCTCTATTCAAAATGCCTTTAATCTTACTTTAATTACTTAAATGCACCAATCAAATGGTCTATGTTTCTCTATAACTTACACCAAGCCAAATCTGTTGTCATATTCGCACTTTAACCACTTGCCGACCTCCTCATGTACATATACGTGAGCAGAATGGCACGGACAGGCACATGTACGTACCTGTACGTGCTCTGCTTGATGTGGGTCGGGGGTCCGATCGGGACCCCCCCCGGTACATGCGGCGGTTGGTAAGCCTCGGGGAGCGATCCGGGACGACGGCGCGGCTATTCGTTTATAGCCGCCCCGTCGTGATCGCTCCCCGGAGCTGAAGAACGGGGAGAGCCGTATGTAAACACGGCTTCCCCGTGCTTCACTATGGCGGCGCATCGATTGAGTGATCCCTTTTATTAGGGAGACTCGATCGATGATGTCAGTCCTACAGCCACACCCCCCCTACAGTTGTAAACACACACACAGTGAACCCTAAATGTTACAGCGCCCCCTGTGTTTAACTCCCAAACTGCAACTGTCATTTTCACAATAAACAATGCAATTTAAATGCATTTTTTGCTGTGAAAATGACAATGGTCCCAAAAATGTGTCAAAATTGTCCGAAGTGTCCGCCATAATGTCGCAGTCACGAAAAAAATCGCTGATCGCCGCCATTAGTAGTAAAAAAAATAAAAATGCAATAAAACTATCCCCTATTTTGTAAACTCTATAAATTTTGCGCAAACCAACCGATAAACGATTATTGCGATTTTTTTTACCAAAAATAGGTAGAAGAATACGTATCGGCCTAATATATATGTTTTTGGGGGATATTTATTATAGCAAAAAGTTAAAAATTTTGTATTTTTTTCAAAATTGTCGCTCTATTTTTGTTTATAGCGCAAAAACTAAAAACCGCAGATGTGATCAAATACCACCAAAAGAAAGCTCTATTTGTGGGGAAAAAAGGACGCCAATTTTGTTTGGGAGCCACATCGCACGACCGCACAATTGTCTGTTAAAGCGACGCAGTCCCTAACTGTAAAAACACCTTGGGTTTTTAGGCAGCATATTGGTCCGGTCCTTAAGTGGTTGAGGGTGAGTCTTCCCCAAACACAAACATAACCTTCAATAAGAACCTGACCTGTACTGTTTTTGACCTTCAGGAGATGGTTAAGGTAGATTTCTGCTTGAAAAAATGTCTCTATTTAATGCCATCTATATTGCTAAAATACCGTTAGGGATGAGTCCGGTGTTCGTGTTGTGTTCGCCGTTCGACGAATATAGAACATTATAGGGCGTTCTCAGCAAATTCAAATGCCACTGAACGCCCCATAATGCACTGCGAGATCGCAGTGCATTGGCATCCCATGATTGGCCAAAGCATGCACCTGACCTGCATGCTTTGTCCAATCACAACGCGCTCTGCTGAAAGAGCCATAATTGGCCAAAGGCAGGGTGCCTTTGGCCAATCATGGCTCAGGGGGCTAAGTCCACACCCCACACTATGTAAGACTGCTTACATAGCAGCCATAAGTAGTGTAATGAATGAGAGCAGCAAAATTAAATTTCTAAAGGAAAACAATTAATGTAAAACTGCTTGCAGCTGTAATGTATTCTCGGATCCCAGCAACATATATAAAAATCATTGAAAAAAAACACCATTAGTCCCCCCCCCCAGTCCATTACCAGGCCCTTCAGGTCTGGTATAAATATAAAGGGCAACCCTGTGACAAAATTAAAAAAAATGGCATGGGGGCCCCCCCTGAAATCCATAACAGGCCCTTCAGGTCTGGTATGGATTGAAAGGGGAACCCCATGCTTAAATAAAATAAATGGCATGGGGTCCCCCAATATCCATACCAGACTCTTATCCGAGCATGCAACCTGGCAGTACACAGGAAAAGGGGGGACGAGAGAGCGCCCCCCTCCTGACCCATACCAGGCCACATGCCCTCAACATTGGGAGGGTGTTTTGGGGTCCCCCCAAAACACCTTGCCCCCATGTTGATGGGAACAAGGTCCTCATCCCCACAACCCTTGCCCAGTGGTTATGGGGGTCCCACCCCCCTATGTGAATGGGTATCTGGTATCCCTACTCATTCACCAAAATAAGTGTCACATTTTTAATGACAGGAGACAGTTTTCGACAATTCCTTTATTAATAAAATAAAAAAAAAGTATCCCACAGTGTCCATCCATTTTCAATCATTGTACAATAGTACAAATCTCTTTAGTATTAATCAGTTTTTGTATTTTGTATTAATGTAATGTGGTTTGGACTTTTGACAGTTTCCTTTCTTTTTTTGCAGAACATGTTTTAGTTTGTTATTGATCTCATACTTAATATTGTGAAACCACTTTATGTAATATCAATTGTTTATTTATTAAATTGCAGCATACCAACATTGGTTTTGTTTTTTAGGCCTTTGTTCTGTTATTTTCACCTGGTGATCTGATCAGCAAGTCATTTTTTTTGTTTGTTTTTTAAGAAAAAACTCTCAGTTGTAGCAGTTACAGGGATAAGACAAACCATTAAACACTTACAATGACCAACTCGTAAGATGTGTTACTGGCCAGATCACCAAGTAAAGACAGAGGGATAAAAAAAAACTCCCAAAAAAAAGAAAACGAATGTAAACACCACATCTAATGATTGATAACCTGCAATATATTACCTATTTGGTTTGGAGGCTGTTTTTTTTCACTGGAAAGAACTAGGATACAAGAATGTTGCTAATCCCTGGAATTTAGGGCACGTGCCTTGGATCTTCTACCACGTGTCCCTGGTTTTCCTTGCAATAATTATTGCTGTCATCTTAAGATCTTGTGTCAATGGCTTTGAGTTTGTGTTGATGCTATCAGTTTGACATAAGACATTCAGATTCAGGTGCTATTGACCTGTAGTTGACTAGCATTGCATTTGACCTGCTTCAAGCAGGTTTGGCATTCCCATAGACCCTTATGGAAATCTAAAACCTGTTTGTTGTGAGAAAAAGTTAATTGGAAAAAAAAAACATTCATTGAAAAATATGGCTTGTACATTTTCATACTGTCACTTGGAGCTGCATTTTTCCTGAATATTTTGGGTAGATCATTAGGTAATGAAATAATCTGGCATTTTTAATAATAAACTGAGTCTTTTGATTACGGTACCTAACCTTTTTAAAACCAATTTCTTTTTTTAAATAAAAAAAAATACTATAGACTCAGATCTGATTTAAAATGTATAGAACTAATCGTAACTGGGCTTATACAGGAACTGAAGTATTCGGTCCTAAATAACTAAACTAAATAAAGATATACATATTTTATTGGTAACTACCTCTATACTGGCTATAGTTTATGTTGCTTATATTTGCATTCCCTGGTTTATTATTCCCCCTCTACATCAACATGCTAATGATATGTTTAAATAAATTATTTCCATTTTCATTGCAAAACTCTATTTTAGACCTGATGACATCCTCAATGTATCTGTTCTTCTCTATGCAGTGCAAACAGATCATAATTAGTGGGAGGGGGCAAAAGGGTGTTGCCCATAGCTTCCTGGAAAACATCACAGACTCTGCCTCAGTACTTCCTAAGCCCCAATGCAAGCAGTAGCCTGGCTCTTCGGAGGAGCTATGCAAATATTAAAATGCCTTGATGGATGGATGTCAATCTGGGGGAGTGGGTATTCCTAAACAGACTGCATTTGTATGCACCCTGCCCTGGATAATGTACAAGGAAGAAAATGTCCATATGAGCTGCACATCTCCCCAGGTAAGAAAGTGTAACAGCCCCAGCCTGGGCACCAGCCAAGCCACACCCCCAATGCATTTCACTCAACCACCAAAGCCTAATAATGGGGAGCCTGTCCTGAATAATGCCCGTATGTGATGCTGAGTCTCTAGGATTCAAAGACCTGAAATAATGAATGTAAGGAATGGGCCAATGACAGAAGGGTAGGAAAGGGCTAGATAGTGCTGGATGTCCTCCAGCCAGTAAATGAGTACGGCTTTATTTGGCTTGCCAAAGCTTTAAATGTGTACTGTGTTAAGCTGACCGAGTGCAGTGAAATCAGAGCAAGCAATTTCAGTGCAGGAGAAGAAGGCTGAAGGTAAGGCTGGAATAAAGCTTTAAACAAAAGGTAACTTACAGTATGTTTTCACATTCCTGACCCCAAATATAGATGAAATGCTGCAAAATTCTAAGTAGACAAGGTAAAAAGTAAGCCATGCCAAAACACCTCTGTCATTTTATCCTTCACCTGCCTACAGTTGGGACTCGTCCATTTCTTTGGACATCCTGTAAGTCTTTCTTCATCTCTTTCCCTATCTCTGTCTGTCTTCCTCTTCTTCCCTTCTGTTCTGTGCAGCAACCGGTCATCAGGAGTTATACTTTTTGACACAGCCCCAAATATAAAGCATTTGTGCCTATTGCAAGTAACAGGCTAGCATTGAGCAGTGAGCTGGTAGCAGGTACTGGTGGGGGAAGAAAATGGAAAGGGCCAAAACAAATGCAACCTTGTAGTGATATCCCCTTGGCAAACAAACTTTCTCCTGTTTTTAATTTTAAATTTGTGCCTTTAGATCAAAAAAGAGAGTCAACTAATAGAATTTTAATCAAAGTATGGAAAATTCATAGTTGGGAAAGGAGTCATTTACAATGGAGTATTCTACGATTACATGGAGCAAGGTAAATAATAAGGACAAATGGAATGTCGAAGGAATTTACTGTATATATGGAAACATCCTTTGTCCGGTAAGCTCCACGGTCCTCCCATTTTCTACAACTAATTTTTGATACAGAAAGCACCCATTTCATTTTACATTACTGAAGTCTATTTGACCTATACATTTCTGTATGCTGAATTTTTACAAATAATTACCAGTTTATAAGACCCTGTTCGTCAATGTACTTTGAAATCTTTTTCTGCATTTTTTTGCATTGCCGTCTGCAATTAGCTTACATACGGCGATTGATCTGTAGACATATGCAGGGCTTTTTTTCAGGGGGAACTTGGGGGAACTCAGTTCCACCACCTCTGGCTCAGACCCTTTGGTGCCTGCTCACCACAATCACTTGTAAACACAGAAGTCTGGTTTCTGTGTTTACAAGTGACAGCTCTGCACTCTGTGTGTAACCCCCCTAAACTCTGCACTCGGTATGTAATGCAATCCTGGTATTTCATGCCCCTTTAAGACCCTTCTACCATTTTTGTAATCTGAACAGGTCGTAGTTGAGTTCCTGCACCTATTTTCTGAGGAAAAAAAGCTCTGGACATATGTATATGATTTCACAACAACTATTATGCTGCGTACACACGATAGGTTAGTCTGATGAAAACGGTCTGATGGACCGTTTTCATCAGACCAAAACGATCGTGTGTACAGGGCATAATACAGGTCATGACTGTAACAAGTAATACACACTTGACTTTCTTTGTATTATACAGTAGTAACTACAGTTTACATCTGTGGATATCTGTGAATATCCTGTAATAAACAACACTGTGTGAGATAGACATTGTGGGCCTGATTTACTAAGCTATGTGCGCTGCGCTGGTTCATGCATTAATTAGTACTCCGGGTGGAGGCTTAATCAGGCGCATGAACCAGCGTAGCAGCCGGCGCATTGAAACTAATATGTAAAGCCGCGCCGAACTCCCTATAGAAGTCTATGGGAGAAATCAAAAGTGTTCATTTTAAAGGCTAATCTGCAAGTTTAGTCCTAAAAAGTGTTTGGGGACCTCAGTCCTGCCCCAGGGAACATGTATCAATGCTTTTTTTATTTTTTAAAACGGCCGTTTTTTCGGGAGCAGTGAAATTAATAATTCTTAAAGTGAAACAATAAAAGTGAAATATTCCTTTAAATTTCGTACCTAGGGGGGGTGTAATGTCAGCATGTGAAATAGCGCATTTTTCCCGCACTTAGAACTCCCCCTGCACAAAGTGACATTCTGAAGGAAAAAAGTCATTTAAAATTTCACACGCGGCTATAATGAATTGTCGGCTCTGACAATTCTAAAGGGATTCATTCATAAAACAAACAAAAAAATGTGTAGGGGTTCCCCCAAATTAAATTACCAGGCCCTTCAGGTCTGGAATGGATATTAAGGGGAACCCCGCCGTAAAAACCAAAAAAAAAAAAAGACGTGCGGTTCCCGGCAAATATCCATTCCAGACCCTTCAGGTCTGGTGTGGATTTTAAGGGGAACTCCACCCCAAATTGAAAAAAAAAATGGCGTGGAGTCCCCCTAAAAATCCACACCAGACCCTTATCCGAGCACGTTGACCTGGCCGGCCGCAGAAAAGAGGGGGGGACAGAGTGCGGCCCCCCCCCTCTCCTGAACCGCACCAGGCCACATGCCCTCAACATGGGGAGGATGTCCCCATGTTGATGGGGACAAGGGTCTCATCCCCACAACCCTTGCCCGGTGGTTGTGGGGGTATGCGGGCGGGAGGTTTATCAGAATCTGGAAGACCCCTTTAACAAAGGGGACCCCCAGATCCTGACCCCCCCCCTGTGTGAAATGGTAATGGGGTACATTGTACCTCTACCATTTCACCCCAAAAAAAATGTCAAAGTGATAAAAATGACAGTAGCCGGTTTTTGACAAATCTTTTAATAAAATCTTCTTTTCTTCTTTCCTTCGGGGTTCTTCCGCTGCTTCTTTCTTCTCGTCCACATCTTGCCCGACGTCTTCTTCTATCTTCTCCGTCCGTCCTTCCGCCTTCTGGTCCCGCATCTTGCCCGTTGTCTTCTCCGTCCGCCTCCTCGTCCGCATCTTGGGTCTTCTGCGGTCTTCTTCTCGGTCCGCCGCCTTCTCGTCCCCTGCGTTTGAATTGTAATTGGCCGCCGTTTTCCCGCTCCTGGGACCCGCCCCCCTCTGACGCCACAAGTAAACTCCTTAGAAGGTCATGTGCGTCAGAGGGGGGCGGGGTCACATGAGTGTGACACGGCGGGAACTTCTTCTCCGGGCGGCGCGATTGAAATTGAATTCCCCCGCTGTGTGACGCTCTGCGACCCCGCCCCCCTCTGACGCACATGACCTTCTAAGGAGTTTACTTGTGGCGTCAGAGGGGGGCGGGTCCCAGGAGCGGGAAAACGGCGGCCAATTACAATTCAAACGCAGGGGACGAGAAGGCGGCGGACCGAGAAGAAGACCGCAGAAGACCCAAGATGCGGACGAGGAGGCGGACGGAGAAGACAACGGGCAAGATGCGGGACCAGAAGGCGGAAGGACGGACGGAGAAGATAGAAGAAGACGTCGGGCAAGATGTGGACGAGAAGAAAGAAGCAGCGGAAGAACCCCGAAGGAAAGAAGAAAAGAAGATTTTATTAAAAGATTTGTCAAAAACCGGCTACTGTCATTTTTATCACTTTGACATTTTTTTTGGGGTGAAATGGTAGAGGTACAATGTACCCCATTACCATTTCACACAGGGGGGGGGTCAGGATCTGGGGGTCCCCTTTGTTAAAGGGGTCTTCCAGATTCTGATAAACCTCCCGCCCGCATACCCCCACAACCACCGGGCAAGGGTTGTGGGGATGAGACCCTTGTCCCCATCAACATGGGGACATCCTCCCCATGTTGAGGGCATGTGGCCTGGTGCGGTTCAGGAGAGGGGGGGGGCCGCACTCTGTCCCCCCCTCTTTTCTGCGGCCGGCCAGGTCAACGTGCTCGGATAAGGGTCTGGTGTGGATTTTTAGGGGGACTCCACGCCATTTTTTTTTTCAATTTGGGGTGGAGTTCCCCTTAAAATCCACACCAGACCTGAAGGGTCTGGAATGGATATTTGCCGGGAACCGCACGTCTTTTTTTTTGGGGGTTTTTACGGCGGGGTTCCCCTTAATATCCATTCCAGACCTGAAGGGCCTGGTAATTAAATTTGGAGGGACCCCCTTTTTTTTTTTTTTTTTTTAATGAGCAATGACTCTATTCTTTATAGCCATGAGTACTTTAACCACTTGCCCACCGGGTTAATTCTGGCACTTCTCTCCTTCATGTGAAAATCACAATTTTTTGGCTTGAAAATTAATCAGAACCCCCAAACATTATATATTTTTTTTTAGCAGACATCCTAGGGAATAAAATGGCAGTCATTGCAATACTTTTTGTCACACCGTATTTGCGCAGCGGTCTTACAAGCGCACTTTTTTTGGATAAAAATCACTTTTTTGAATTAAAAAATAAGACAACAATACATTTTGCCCAATTTTTTTCTATATTGTGAAAGATAATGTTACGCCGAGTAAAATGATACCCAACATGTCACGCTTAAAAATTGCGCCCGCTCGTGGCATGGCGTCAAACTTTTACCCTTTAAAAAACTCGATAGGCGACGTTTAAAAAATTCTACAGGTTGCATTTTTTGAGTTGCAGAGTAGGTCTAGGGCTAGAATTATTGCTCTCACTCTAACGATCGCGGCGATACCTCACTTGTGTGGTTTGAATACTGTTTTCATATGCGGGCGCTACTCGCGTATGCGTTTGCTTCTGTGCGCGAGCTCGTCGCGACGGGGCGCTTTAAAATTTTTTTTTGGGGTTTTCTTATTTATTTTTATTTAGTTTTATAATGTTTTACACTGAAATAAAAAAATAAAAAAAAAATGATCAGTTTTCTTCCTATTACAAGGAATGTAAACATCCCTTGTAATAGGACTAGTGTGTGACAGGTCCTCTTTATGGAGAGAGGCGGGGTCAATAAGGCTGGAAAGCATGGTATTGCAAAAAAAAAAAAAAGATCTCATGCTTTCAGCTGCAATCATGTTCGTTCACCACAGTGGTGTAGTGTATAGCACTTTGACCTAGCAGCAAAAGAGTCGTTGGTTCGAATCCCGCCCGTGACAGCATCTGCATGGAGTTTGCATGTTCTCCCTGTGCCTGCGTGGGTTTCCTCCCACAATATAAAAACACGCTGTAAATCGGTTCCGGTCTAAATAAGCCCTAATATGCAGTAGTATATTAAGGTTTGGTTCTGCCCAAGGCCTGACTACATATCTGCACCTCCTAATAGAAAAATGACCCACCCCTTCCTGTCAAGGTCACACCCTGTTTTTGTATAACCCCGCCCAGTAATTTTCAGGGGACCCACACACTAGTTCTGGGGGGGCACTGGATTCCCTTAACCACTTCCATACCAGGCACTTACGCACCTTCCCGCCCAAGCCAATTTTCAGCTTTCAACACTGTCGCACTTTGAATGGCAATTGCGCGGTCATACAACACTGTACCCAAACAAAATTGGCGTCCTTTTTTCCCCACAAATAGAGCTTTCTTTTGTTGTTATTTGATCACCTCTGCGGTTTTTTTTTGCGCAACAACTAAAAAAAGACTGCAAATTTTGAAACAAAAAAACCTTTTTCTTTTTTTAGGTTAATTTTTTTGTAAAGAAGTTTTTCTCTTTCAATTACGGGCACTGATATGGCGGCACTGATGGGCCCCGATGAGATGGCACTGATGGACATCGATGAGGTAGTACTGACGGCACAGATGAGGTGGCATTGATTGGCGGCGCTGCTATGCGGCACTGATGGGCACTCATAGGCGGCACTGATGGGCACTCATGGGCGGCACAGATGGGCGGCACTTATGGGTGGCACTGATGGATACTTATGGGTGGCACAGGTGGGCACTGTGCATGGATGGGCACTGTGGGGTGGCACTGATTTTCCCAGTCAGTGCCCATTTGTGGGCACTGATTGGCATATTTTTTCTTATTTTTTAATGCTTTTTGTTTTTTTGTTCTATATTTTTTTTGTTTTTGCACACCCTGGTGGTCCAGGGTGGGCATCCCTGGTAGTCCAGTGTGGTGATCCGAGGGGGGGCTGCGCTGATAAACAATCAGCGCGAACGCCCCCTGTCAGGAGAGCCGCCGATCGGCTCTCCTATACTCGCGTCTGTAAGACGCGAGTGAGGAAGAGCCATCGATGGCTCTTCCTGTTTACATCGTGATCAGCCGTGATTGGACACGGCTGATCACGTGGTAAAGAGTCTCCGTCTCCGTGAGAGACTCTTTACCGAGATCGGAGATGCAGGGTGTCAGACTGACACCCCGCATCACCGATCGCCGCGCTGCGTGCCCCCACAGGCGCGTGCGGCATGAAATCCTGCAGGACGTCCTGTCAGGATTGTGTAACCACTTCCCGGACGTAAATCGGCCATAGGCTGGGCGGGAAGTGGTTAATTTGCATAGTTTTTCTCTCACTTCCTGTTTGGCTATGGGGCAGGAAGTGAAGGCAAATCTCCCCAATTGGACACAGATAATACAAAATAAACTGACAGGGCCTATAACCCTCCCTCACTCTATCCAAAATGAAAGAAAATAAAACTTGTTGATTATAGTTCTTGTCAGGGGCGGACTGACCATTGAGTCACTCGGGCACTGCCCGAGGGCCCCATGCCACTAGGGGGCCCCATCCGGGTTGCCAGGCTCAGTAAAACCAGGGACAGTATGTAAAAATCTGTGTTTTTTTTAGATCTGTCCCTGATATGTCCGAAAATGACATGCTTTTAATGTGAATATCCCAAGATTTTAGCTGCCCGCCTCTGCACTACCTCCTGGCGTGGTGGTCATCTGTAAGCCCAGGGGCCCCATAATCTTCTATTGCCCAGGGGCCCCATGAGTTGTCAGTCCGCCCCTGGTTCTAGTTTAAGCACAAATTTCATAGAGTTTTATTGAGAGCCCTAAGAAAATATAACCATGCCAATAGGCCAGGATAGAGCGTTGCTAATATGTAGGAATGTGTGTGTTAGAGCACCCCACCCAATGTTAACTAAAAAATTATTAATTTGCAAATAAGTATTATCTGCTCATTTTTTTGGGGATGTCTGCACCCCTGATAGTGACAACATTTGTGAGGTGTCTTCACCCTTTCTAATTCATTCACTTCCTGTCACATAGCCAAACAGGAAGTGAGGGTAAAACCTTACTAATATATTTTCTTGGGGACACAGAGATCAATCTAAATAGTTTCCCATTATGTAAATTGCACTCTAGCATTTTGCTGTGTACACCCCAAATTATTAGGGATCTTGGACTTTGGGGTCCATTTACTAAAGGCAAATCCACTCCTACAAGTGCAAAGCAAGGAAGAAAACAAAACAACTTTGCTTCTACAGGATTGGATGTTAAAACCATCAGTGCTTCCTCTCTGATTTTCAGCAACTATGCTTGTACTGCAGAGTGGCTTTGCCTTTACTAAACCCCAAACTAAATAATCATTTGGGGCAGGGATCCTCAAACTACGGCCCTCCAGCTGTTGTAGAACTACACATCCCATGAGGCCTTGTAATGCACTGACATTCACAGACATGACTAGGCATGATGGGAATTGTAGTTCCTGAACAACTGGAGGGCCGTAGTTTGAAGACCCATGATTTGGGGTGTACACAGCAGTGCTGGAGTGCAATTTGCTTAATGGGGACACTAGTTAGATTGACCGGTGTCCCCAAGAAATGACACTGGTAGGGTTTTAACCTCACTTCCTGTTCAGCTGTGTGACAGGAAGTGAAGCCAATTTTAAGAAAAGGGACACAAAGCTCAACACAAAAATAAAAAAACACAAAGCAGGGGTTCTAACACTCACTTGGCTTCCCTCAAACACCCACAATTTGAATAGGATTGCCTTGCACTAGATTTAAGCACAGTGCTGTAAATCAGCACGTCAAGCCTGTCCACCAATAGCAAACCCCCCCCCCCCACAGGCCATGTTTGCAGGTTTTCCTTCATCTTGCACATGTGCTTTAAAATAGTCTGGACAGCAATTCTTGATAAGAGAAATCCCCAAAACATGTCCTGTCGGGGGTACTTGAGGGCTGAGGACCACTGCAGAAAAAAGAAAATACTTACCAGTTTTTGTCTTTAAAGTCAGGGAGAATAAACATGGCAAACATTTCATGATTACACACCAGGAAAGAAGCTTAGACAAAAATCACACATAATTTGTTAGGCCCTAACCTAGTTCAGCTGCAGCTGTCAACATATGTAGCATGAAAAAGTAACAAAAGACAAACTTAACAATTTTAAAGTAATTTTTATTGGTCAACAAAACAAGGAAAGCAAAAAAAGACAAACAAACAAAAATACATTTCAAAATTCTAATTAACCATAGCTTTACACATTTTTCAGAAAATAAGGCCACATAGACAAATACATCAAAGTGAACATCATTTAAAAATAAACCAAAACCATTGGCAAAATAAAACAAAACCCATGCAACAAACCACATTTGTGTTTAGCAACAGCATTTCTGCCAGCCTGCCCCTTCTGAGGGCAGCTGAGGACTGATCGATCCAAGCTTTTTATAACAGTGCTAGTAATGAAGCAATTGAAATCACATGACCAAATTGCAGTCTCTAGTTTGGGTGAGCTTGTAATTGGGCACACCTGCAATTAACCCAAACCACGCTCTATGAGCATCCAATGAGTGTTTTTCACCTTTTAAAAAGAAAGGATATTTTTTTTCTAAGTGTTTGAGCATGCTCAGTTCATCACACATGTAGGAACCAAGCTGCAATGGAATGAGAGCTTTTTTTTTTTGGTTTCCCCTGATCTGATGCTTTCCAGCCTGAAGGGGAGGTGTTAAAGACAGAAGTAAACACGCACATTTAATAATCTATTTGTGTGAAAAAAAAGGTTGCCAATTTTGTTTGGGAGCCACGTCGCACGACTGCGCAATTGTCAGTTAAAGCGACGCCGCGCCGAATCACAAAAACTTGCCCGGTCATTGACCAGAAATATGGTCCGGGCTCAAGTGGTTAAAAATTAACAAAACACAAAAGTGAGCCCAATTTTTGGGGATAATGTGAAAGATGATGTTACACTGAGTAAATAGATACCTTACATGTCACGCTTTACTATTGGAAACACTCCTGCAATGGGGCCAAAATGAATTCCGTGAATATCCCCATAGGTGACCTTTTTCTTTTTTTTCCAGGTTACCAGTTTATAGTTACAAAGAAGGTCTAGTGGTAAAAGTATTGCTCTCGCTCTAACGCACGCGTCAATACCTCACATGTGTGGTTTGAACGATGTTTATATATGTGGGCGGGACTTGCGTAAGTCCCGCCCACATATGTAAAAATTATTTTTACTTTTTGCTATAATAAATATCCCCAAAAATATATATTCAAAAAACTAAAAAAACCCTCAGTTTAGGCCGATACGTATTCTACATCTTTTTGGTTCCAAAAAATCGCAAATAGCGTTTAGTGTTTGGTTTTTGCAAAAGTTATAGCGTCTACAAATTTTTTTTTTTTGTTGTTTTAACTAGTTATTGGGGCGATCAGCGATTTTTATCGGTACTGCGACATTATGGCGGACACATCGAACAGTTTTTTGGAACCATTGGCATTTTTCTAGCGATCAGTGCTGTAAAAAATGCATTGCTTACTCAAAAAATGCCACTGGCAGGGAAGGGGTTAACACTAGGTGCGAGGGAGGGGTTAAATATGTTCCCTGGGTGTGTTCTAACTGTAGGGGGGGGGGGGACTGACATGTGTAAATGACAGATCGCTGTTCATGAAGGGGAACTCCAGACCCCCGGAAAAAAAATAAGGTGGGTTCCCTCCAGGTGCATACCAGGCTCTTAGGCTTGGTCTGGAACATAAGGGGTTAAACCCGCGCAAAAAAAATAGCGTGGGGTCCCCCCCAAGATCCAAACCAAGCCATTATCCCAGGCACGCAGTCTGGTCAGACAGGAATGGGGGTGGGGACGAGCGAGCGCCCCCCTCCCTCCTGAGCCATACCAGACCACATGCCCTCAACATGGGGGAGTGTGTGCTGTGGGGGAGGGGGGCACTGCCCCCCCAACCCAAAGCACTCTTGTCCCCATGTCGATAGGGACAAGAGCCTCTTCCCGACAACCCTGGCCGTTGGTTGTCGGGGTATGCGGGCGGAGGGCTTATCAGAATCTGAGAGACCCCTTTAATAAAGGGGTCCCCAGATTCCGGCCCCCCACCCTATGTGAATGAGTATGGGGGTACATTGTACCCCTACCCATTCACCTGGGGAAAAAAATGGAAAAAAATAATACACCACACATGAATAAATTAATTTATTAGTCAGCCGGGGGTCTTCTGCCGGGGCCCCCCACCACCACCCCATTAGGCCCCGGGCTTCGCCATCTTCTGCCGGAACCCCCTTCACCAGTGAGGCTCCTGCCTTTGGGGGAGGGTCCCGGGCTACTACGACGGTTTCTGCGGGGGGGGGTGCACTGGCACCCCACCCCCGTCTTCAGCGACGTAATTCACCGGGACCCCCTTCACCAGGGAGGCTCCTGCCTTTGGGGGAGGGTCCCGGGCTTCCACGACGGTTTCTGCGGGGGGGGGTGCACTGGCACCCCACCCCCGTCTTCAGCGACGTAATTCACCGGGACCCCCTTCACCAGGGAGGCTCCTGCCTTTGGGGGAGGGTCCCGGGCTTCCACGACGGTTTCTGCGGGGGGGGGTGCACTGGCACCCCACCCCCGTCTTCAGCGACGTAATTCACCGGGACCCCCTTCACCAGGGAGGCTCCTGCCTTTGGGGGAGGGTCCCGGGCTTCCACGACGGTTTCTGCGGGGGGGGGTGCACTGGCACCCCACCCCCGTCTTCAGCGACGTAATTCACCGGGACCCCCTTCACCAGGGAGGCTCCTGCCTTTGGGGGAGGGTCCCGGGCTTCCACGACGGTTTCTGCGGGGGGGGGTGCACTGGCACCCCACCCCCGTCTTCAGCGACGTAATTCACCGGGACCCCCTTCACCAGGGAGGCTCCTGCCTTTGGGGGAGGGTCCCGGGCTTCCACGACGGTTTCTGCGGGGGGGGGTGCACTGGCACCCCACCCCCGTCTTCAGCGACGTAATTCACCGGGACCCCCTTCACCAGGGAGGCTCCTGCCTTTGGGGGAGGGTCCCGGGCTTGTACGGTGTCTTCCGCCGGAGGGCGCCACTCTCCGGGCTTCTGCGATGCCTTCCGCTTCTGCCTGTCTCCTCCGCGGAGCACAGGGCTTGTCTCCGCTGTCTTCTCCCTTCTCTTCCATTCGATGTTGACACGACGAGGTCCGGCGCTGGAATGCCGTCTGAGCAGTGGGCATGGACTTATATAGGGCAATGCCACCATGTGACCTCAACCCATGTGACATCACATTCCCATCATGCCCAGGGAATGTGATGTCACATGGGTTGAGGTCACATGGTGGCATTGCCCTATATAAGTCCATGCCCGCCGCTGACACGGCATGTCAGCGCGGAACCTCGTCGTGTCAACATCCAATGGAAGAGAAGGGAGAGGACAGCGCAGACAAGCCCTGTGCTCCCGGAGGAGACAGGCAGAAGAAGGAAGAGAGAAGAAAGAAGACGGAAGAAAGCCCTGGCTCCGCGGGGGAGCCAGGCAGAAGAGGGAGCAGAGAAAAGACCTGGGAGTTGGCGCACCCCCGGCAGAAGACCAGGAAGACCGGAACCCTGGCGGAAGGCACCGGAAAGACCGGGGGATAGGCGCCATCCCCCGGCAGAAGACCCCGAAGTCCGGATGCCCCTCCCTAATGAAAAAGAGCTTAAATGGGGTGGGGGCATCCGGCGGAAGGCTCCGGAGAGGACCGAGGGATGGCGCCCTCCCCCGGCAGAAATCACCGAAGCCCAGGGTCCCGGCAGAAGATCGGGAGAGAAGAAACCCCCCCTTCTAAGAGAGCTAAAGAAGAAAGGGGGGGCTCCGGAGCTGATTAATAAAATATTTTATTGTGTGTGGTGTTTTATTTTACTTTACATTTCCCCCATGTGAATGGGTAGAGGTACGATGTACCCCATACTCATTCACATAGGGTGGGGGTCCGGCATCTGGGGGCCCCCTTATTAAAGGGAGCTCGCAGATTCCGATTAGCCCCGCCCGCATACCCCGACAACCAATGGCAAGGGTTGTCGGGAAGAGGCTCTTGTCCCTATCGACATGGGGGCAAGAGTGCTGTGGGGTGGGGGGGCAGTGCCCCCCTCCCCCACAGCACACACTCCCCCATGTTGAGGGCATGCGGTCTGGTACGGCTCAGGAGGGGGGGGCGCTCGCTCGTCCCCGCCCCCATTCCTGTCCGGGCCAGACTGCATGCTTGGGATGAGGGCTTGGTTTGGATCTGGGGGGGACCCCCGCGCCGAATCGGCGCGGGTTTAACCCCTCACGTTCCGGACCAAGCCTAAGAGCCTAATGTAGCCCTGGAGGGGGACCCGCGCCGATTTCAAGTTTGAAATTTGGCGCCGAGTTCCCCTTCAGGGCTGAAAACAGCTCGGAGATTCCCGTGCGCCGCGTCACGCAGCGCATTCACGGGTACGCCGCTTGGTATTTACCAAGATTTTCACGGCGTACTGACAAGGCGCACAGGAATCCCTGACTTTTCTCTCTGCGCATGCCCAGTATGCAAATGAACCTCCCGAGGTTCAGGCGCACTGTGCAAGCGTACGGGGATCTGTTTTCAAAAAACACTTTCCCTTTCAATTCGGCCCGCCAAACACTTCAAAACACATGTCACTTCACTTCCCCTGCATCCCCCCACCTCCCCCCCTAATAAACTCCCGCCCAAACCCCCGCAATTTACAGTTTAATGTGCCGTGCGCCAGGTCTGTACTGGTGCACAATGCACCCTCTCCTGGGCGCACGGAGCACATTAGTAACTAGGGAAATACACTGCACTAGCAGCGTATTTCTTTAGTAAATGGCAAAACGGCTGCTACTCCTGCTTTTACTCCATGAGTCATGGAGTAAAGGCTTGGTAAATCAGCCCCTGTGTGTAACCTCTAACCAAATAAGCCACAGGTGGCATTTACATGCTTACAATTCAGCTAAACATTTGAGCCTTGTGCCACTTAACATTTCAGCTATCCCTGGTGTAATCAAAGAATACAAGTTATTATTTATCTCACGTCCTACTCCTTCATAGCTACCCACCCACCACTGCTGGCATGACCTATCTGACACACACATTAATTTTAACTCTGTACTTCTATTGCATCAATTAATAAAACCTGACTACATTTCCAGCAAATGAACGTGTACTGATAAATGAGGCACCTATCGTAATTGCTCTGTAAATTAAGAGCTTGCAGCACTGACAATAGAAGAGAGTGGAGTAGTTTTAATATTTAAAAACTCATTAAATTTGTGTATATATTCAATAATTAAAGTCAAACTATCCATTTAAGAAGCTAATTTAAACAGTTTGCCTGTTCAGATTCTAATACTAGTGAAATGTAGAACATTTTGGAACTTGAAATTATCCTAATGTTATACATGAAGGTTCTTATAGAAAGTTAATATCAAAGGGGGATATTTACTAAGGATTAAAAAAAAAATCAATCAAATAGATACAAACTGGCTGAATGATACATCCATCTAAAACTGAAACTTGCCTGATGGTATACTAAAGCATTTTTATCAGGATAAATTTAGAAGAATGTGTGCTAAGATGCACAGCATACAGTAGATCTTTTCTAGGTAGTTATGGGTGCAAGCTCATTTGCTCAAGTGCACTTATTACCTGTGATCCCAACCTGCATTTCCTTCTGTTATCTACCTACTTATGCTATCTTGGCTCACCGCTGGACTCTTCTCTGCACTGACCTCCTATTGTGACCTGACTTGATTCTGACTTTTCTTGGACTGACTACCCATTGTTGACCTGGCTAATTCTTGACCATGGTTAATCTCTGCTGACTTTCAGGTTCTACCTGCCTCCTCACCACAATTGTGCTCATTCCACAGTTCTGACCTTCCCCTGCCTCCTGACTATGATTCTGTCTTCTGTCCTGGCTGCTACTTGCCTTTCTAGCTACTGACCACTGTCTGCCTCAGACCTTGCTTCCAGCTTGTCATGAGTCCCGGTGTTCCCTCCAGCTGTTATTCCTGTCTGCTCCTCTGTGGCATCCTCATCTGGTTGCTTGGTGAACCCCTTTGCTATCTTCGATAGCTGAATTCTGCCAAGTCATTGACCAGATGTGAACACCTATGGACTGGACTCTCAGCACCCATGCCATTTTACACCATTTTGCTGCCTATTGCTTTCCCACAGGCATTTGAATCAGAGGTGTAAGGAAAGCCTGCTTTTCCCTTCAATCTCTAACAATGTATAGTATACATTTTGGTATATGTAGATGTGCCTTTCTGACTAGAATTAAGTGTTCCATAGCTGCAGCAGCTTTCATTCGTTAACTTCCAGCTTCCATTGAATGCAAGATTGTTCTGACATGTCTAACATGTGCCCATCATATGCAGCCACTTGTGCCCAACTTGTGCCCATCATATGCAGCCACTTGTCTCCAACTTGTTCCCATCATATGCAGCCACTTGTGCCCAACTTGTGCAGATCATTTGCAGCCACTTGTGCCCAACTTGTGCCGATCATATGCATCCACTTGTGCCCAACTTGTGCCGATCATTTGCAGCCTTTTGTGCTCAACTTGTGCCCATCATATGCAGCCATTTGTGCCCAACTTGTGCCCATCATATGCAGCCACTTTTGCCGATGATATGCAACCACTTGTCTCCAACTTGTGCCGATCATATGCAGCCACTTGTGCCCAACTTGTGTCCATAATATGCAGCCACTTGTCTCCAACTTGTGCCTATCATATGCAGCCGCTCATGCCCAACTTGTGCCCATCATATGCAGCCACTTGTGCCCAACTTGTGCCGATCCCTTTAATTGTCGCCGCTGTGCCAATTGTCCCTATTGATGTCACTGTGCCCTTTGTTGCCGCTGTGCCCCTGCCCCCCCCCCGCCCGGCACTTACCTTTACTGGAGTCAGTCATCCACGTCCTCGTCCCTCCGTTCGATGTCTTCTCCCGCCCTCGATGACGCTTCAGCCAATCAGGTTACCGGTAGCCAGAACCGGCCAACCTGATTGGCTGAGATGCCTGTCAGTCTTATCCAAGGAGCACAGATATCGTGCGTTCCGAAGATAAGCTTCCGGGGACCCGAGGGCTGTACTCGGAAAGCCTATCAGAGCCGCTGGCACTGATAGGCACTTCCGTACAGCCAACCAGCTGCCTTTATTCAGCTGGCTGGCGCTCAACATCCAGCCAGCTGAATAGTGGGCGGCAGTGGGTCAATAACATAGATTCATGCAATGCATGAATCTATGTTATTAGACTCAGTGGCGGTGAGAGCCAGAGGGGGCGGCGCTCCAGCGTCCTCTATGGACAAACCGCCACTGCATTCAAGAGGAATTTAACTCCCCCTCCCCTTCTCCTCCTTCCCTCCTACCTGTATATTTGGGTTGTTCCCATAAAGCAAGATGGCAATAATCCAGCAGTGTCTCCTAGGGATTCTCTTCTTCACCTCAGAACATCTGATCCTGTGCCAACATCTCAACAGAAACAGGGGATCCAACTGCCTCTTTCAGGTTGTGTAGTGGCTCTGTGAATATGTGCATGATCCAAGCCACATCATCAGGGCTGGTGTACAAAAAACATGAATAGACAGCCAGACACCACAGATGACAAGGGGAAACACTTGCATCGTAGTGCATCGTAGTGTACCTGCATCCCCCTGGTATCCATGATGATTCATTATCTGTGATGGGTATACTAAGAGGTTGCAGGCAAATGTACACATAATTCTGGCTTAAACCAGAAACAGTGAATTTCAGGGAGGGTATCCCAAAAAAGGTATTTCTTCCCCCCAAAGAGGTAAAAGGAGGAATGTAGGAGGAAAATTATGCAAATTAGTTACAAGGGGTAAAGTTCCCTTTAAAATGTGATACTTTTCAGTTTTATTGTTTGTTGGTAGACTCTTTCCTTTGTCTCATATTTGTACCTGAAATGGAAAAGCTGGGAATAATTTAATGTGCTGGAGTGCCAGCAAGTGTTTTGAGCAAGTGAAAATAAGTTCCTAGGCTAGTAAATCATTACAGTGTGATTTTTTTAATGTAGCATTCTCTATTGAAACCTAGTTAGGGGAATGTAAAATTCTTTGTTAGGGTTATTTCTAGTTATAGAAATTACAAGTATCTCCTTTTCTATTTGAATACAACTCATTTCTCTCTCTATCAATAAGTTTTGAGGCATACGTGACTGATTTTCCTATTTGCATTAACACATCACCAAATTGCAAAATACGCAAAAAGTTTTTTTTTTTACGTCAAATGCATTATATTGTTGAGATTCTTACTGAAACAAATTAGCTTTTTCTCAAAGAATTTTAAGCTCCTACTGGTTTGTAAACGGGCTCATTTGTGAGATTTCTGCGATTTTAACTATAACTAGTTTTAGGACTTTTGATGACACAAGATGATCAAAATACTTGACTTACAGTATGATTTTTTTTTTTTGCAATAAATGTAACTCCTCTTCCTTGGATCTCTGAAGTATGGCTATTAAATTTATGTCAGTATCGTTCACAGTGCTGTCACAGATTAATAGCTCAACCCCATACCAGGCCACCCCTTTGAGTCCAGCATATGCCTCCTCTACTTTCTTTTGTAACATTTTATGCGCATATCAAATTGCAAAGTGGAAAATTCTTTGTTTAAGCATATTACTCTCCCTATCAAGCTTTATTTTCCAAAATCCTGACCTGGCATTCAGAATGCTAAAGCATTTTACCTTTGCCAGTTTTGCGAGTTATATGTTCCAGTGTAAGCATTTGATAGCAGTACTGCCTAACGCTTTAGAAACATTTGCAATGGAAAGAAAACAAAGACTTCCAGCTCAGTAAGCCGCCCTTCTTAAAAATGATTAAACTAGCACTAATAAGAATATTCTCCACTAATTAAATAATAATACATAATCAACTGAGTTTTAAAGTGGTTGTAAACCCACTTTTGAAAGAAAAATCTAACACCTACAAGACAAAGGCATAATGACCTAGTATAGCATACTAGCTCATTATGTAATACTCACCTGGGATCGAAGCCCCACGCTGTGATGCCCGACACAGAATCGGCTGATAGCATGTCGTCCGGGAGTTACTTCTGGGTATCGCGGCTTCTGTGATTAGATTGGCCGGAGCCGTGATGACGTCATTACCACACATTCACATGGGAGCCGCCAGTCGCGGCATGACCTCCTTTAGAACAACACGATCTAAAGTGCGCCTGCGCCGTAGTCGGCGCACATCTCTATTGTAAATATCTTATAAACCGTGGAGGTTTAGGAAATATTTCCAGCACCTACAGGTAAGCCTTAATATAGGCTTACGTGTAGGTAAAAGTGGTTGTACAGGGTACAACCACTTTAATATTTGAATTATGTTGTAAATAAATCATGTAAAAAAGTAATCAACCTCAGTAAGTACAATTATAAAAAATAAATAAATAATTATATATATATATATATATATATATATATATATATATATACTGTATGTAAAGCGCTGTGCAAACTGTTGGCGCTATATAAATCATGTATAATAATAATAATATATATAATATATATATAAACTCACTGGTCACTTTAATAGGAACACCTTGCTAGTACCGGGTTGGACCCCCTTTTGCCTTCAGAACTGCCTTACTTCTTCATGGCATAGATTCAGCAAGGTGTTGGAAAAATTACTCAGGGATTTTGGTACAGAGAAAGAGAGTGGCACAACTGCAAACCTACCAAGAAATGGCTGTCCACCTAAACTGACAGCCTGATCAAGGAGAGCATTAATCAGAGAAAAAGCCAGGAGGCCCATGGTAACTGAGGGAGCTGCAGAGATCCACAGCTCAGGTGGGAGAACCTGTACACAGGACAACTATTAGTGGTGCACTCCACAAATCTGGTCTTTATGGAAGAGTGGCAAGAAGAAAGCCATTGTTGAAAGAAAGCCATAAGAAGTCCCATTTGCAGTTTGCGAGTAGCCATGTGGGGGACACAGCAAACAGGTGGAAGACGGTGCTCTGGTCAGATGAGCCAAGACCAAAATTTAAATTTTTGGCCTAAAAAGCAAAACGCTATGTGTGGTGGAAAACTAACGCTGCACATCACTCTGACCACACCATCTACACAGTGAAACATGACAGTGGAGGCATCATGTTTTGGGGATGCTTTTCTTCAGCAGGGACATGGAAGCTGGTCAGAGTTGATGGGAAGATGGATAGAGTGAAATGAAGTACAATCTTAGAAGAAAACCTGTTAGAGTCTGCAAAAGACTTGAGACTGAGGCAAAGGTTCACCTTCCAGCAGGACAATGACCCTAAACATACAGCCAGAGCTACAATGGAATGGTTTATATCAAAGCATATTTATGTATTAGAATGGCCCAGTCAAAGTCCAGACCTAAATCCAATTGAGAATCTGTGGCAAGACTTAAAAAATGCTGTTCACAGTCGCTCCCCATCCAATCTGACAGAGCTAGAGCTATTTTGCAAAGAAAAATGGGCAAAGATTTCACTCTCTACATGTGCAAAGCTGGTAGAGACATACCCAAAAGGTGATTCTACAAATAGTTGACTCCAGGGGACTGAATACAAATGCACGCCAAACTTTTCAGATATTTACTTGGTGTTGGTCTATCACATAAAATCACAATAAAATACATTTACGTTTTTGGTTGTAACATGAGAAAATGTGGAAATATAATACTTTTTCAATGCAATATATATATATATATATATATATATATATATATATATATATATATATATATATATATATATAGTGATATTTTCGGGTTCTGGATCACCAATCAGCCAACTTTGTAGAAGAAATCATATTTTATTTTCCAAAACAAGCAAAAAAAATGTCTTTCTGTCTTTTCTTCAGCTTACAAAACACATAGGGCCAGATTCAGGTACATCTGCGGCGGCGTAACGTATCGCATTTACGTTACGCCGCCGCAAGTTTTACGGGCAAGTGCTTGATTCACAAAGCACTTGCCTGTAAAGTTGCAGCGGCGTTGCGTAAATCCCTCCGGCGCAAGCCCGCCTAATTCAAATGATCCGGGTAGGGGGCGTTGATCATTTAAATTAGGCGCGTTCACAGCTGGGTACTAGCACAGGACGTACCTGTACGTGCATGTGCCCAGCCCTGCCATTCTGCCGACGTAAATGTGCAGGAGGCGGTCCTTAAGTGGTTAATAAATAATCTCAACAATGTTAGACAGAAAGCCTTAGTGGCAGTTATGCTCCAGACTGACATAGCATGCAAAGGCTGTAAATATTGTACAGGCGGTCCCCAGGTTACAAACAAGATAAGGTCTGTAGGTTTGTTCTTAAGTTGAATCTGTTTGTACAGTGGGTGACTGCGATATTGGGGCTGATTTACCAAGCCTTTACTCCATGACTCATGGAGTAAAAGCAGGAGTAGCAGCCGTTTGGCCATTTACTAAAGAAATACGCTGCTAGTGCAGTGTATTTCCCTAGTTACTAATGTGCTCCGTGCGCCCAGGAGAGGGTGCATTGTGCACCAGTACAGACCTGGCGCACGGCACATTGAACTGTAAATTGCGGGGGTTTGGGCGGGAGTTTATTAGGGGGGGAGGTGGGGGGATGCAGGGGAAGTGAAGTGACATGTGTTTTGAAGTGTTTGGCGGGCCGAATTGAAAGGGAAAGTGTTTTTTGAAAACAGATCCCCGTACGCTTGCACAGTGCGCCTGAACCTCGGGAGGTTCATTTGCATACTGGGCATGCGCAGAGAGAAAAGTCAGGGATTCCCGTGCGCCTTGTCAGTACGCCGTGAAAATCTTGGTAAATACCAAGCGGCGTACCCGTGATTGCGCTGCGTGACGCGGCGCATGGGAATCTCCGAGCTGTTTTCAGCCCTGAAGGGGAACTCCGCGCCAAATTTCAAACTTGAAATCGGCGCGGGTCCCCCTCCAGGGCTACATTAGGCTCTTAGGCTTGGTCCGGAACGTGAGGGGTTAAACCCGCGCCGATTCGGCGCGGGGGTCCCCCCCAGATCCAAACCAAGCCCTCATCCCAAGCATGCAGTCTGGCCCGGACAGGAATGGGGGCGGGGACGAGCGAGCGCCCCCCCCTCCTGAGCCGTACCAGACCGCATGCCCTCAACATGGGGGAGTGTGTGCTGTGGGGGAGGGGGGCACTGCCCCCCCCACCCCACAGCACTCTTGCCCCCATGTCGATAGGGACAAGAGCCTCTTCCCGACAACCCTTGCCATTGGTTGTCGGGGTATGCGGGCGGGGCTAATCGGAATCTGCGAGCTCCCTTTAATAAGGGGGCCCCCAGATGCCGGCCCCCCACCCTATGTGAATGAGTATGGGATACATCGTACCTCTACCCATTCACATGGGGGAAATGTAAAGTAAAATAAAACACCACACATGAATAAAATATTTTATTAATCTGCTCCGGAGCCCCCCTTTTTTCTTTAGCTCTCTTACAAGGGGGGGTTTCTTCTCTCCCGATCTTCCGCCGGGACCCTGGGCTTCGGTGATTTCTGCCGGGGGAGGGCGCCATCCCTCGGTCCTCTCCGGAGCCTTCTGCCGGATGCCCCCACCCCATTTAAGCTCTTTTTCATTAGGGAGGGGCATCCGGACTTCGGGGTCTTCTGCCGGGGGATGGCGCCTATCCCCCGGTTTTTCCGGTGCCTTCCGCCAGGGTTCCGGTCTTCCTGGTCTTCTGCCGGGGGTGCGCCAACTCCCCGGTCTTTTCTCTGCTCCCTCTTCTGCCTGGCTCCCCCGCGGAGCCAGGGCTTTCTTCCGTCTTCTTTCTTCTCTCTTCCTTCTTCTGCCTGTCTCCTCCGGGAGCCCAGGGCTTGTCTCCGCTGTCTTCTTCCTTCTCTTCCATTGGATGTTGACACGACGAGGTTCCGCGCTGACATGCCGTGTCAGCGGCGGGCATGGACTTATATAGGGTAATGCCACCATGTGACCTCAACCCATGTGACATCACATTCCCTGGGCATGATGAGAATGTGATGTCACATGGGTTGAGGTCACATGGTGGCATTGCCCTATATAAGTCCATGCCCACTGCTCAGACGGCATTCCAGCGCCGGACCTCATCGTGTCAACATCGAATGGAAGAGAAGGGAGAAGACAGCGGAGACAAGCCCTGTGCTCCGCGGAGGAGACAGGCAGAAGCGGAAGGCATCGCAGAAGCCCGCGGGTGTCGCCCCCCGGCGGAAGACACCGTACAAGCCCGGGACCCTCCCCCAAAGGCAGGAGCCTCACTGGTGAAGGGGGGTCCCGGTGAATTACGTTGCTGAAGACGGGGGTGGGGTGCCAGTGCACCCCCCCCCGCAGAAACCGTCGTGGAAGCCCGGGACCCTCCCCCAAAGGCAGGAGCCTCACTGGTGAAGGGGGTCCCGGTGAATTACGTCGCTGAAGACGGGGGTGGGGTGCCAGTGCACCCCCCCCGCAGAAACCGTCGTGGAAGCCCGGGACCCTCCCCCAAAGGCAGGAGCCTCACTCGTGAAGGGGGTCCCGGTGAATTACGTCGCTGAAGACGGGGGTGGGGTGCCAGTGCACCCCCCCCGCAGAAACCGTCGTGGAAGCCCGGGACCCTCCCCCAAAGGCAGGAGCCTCACTGGTGAAGGGGGTCCCGGTGAATTACGTCGCTGAAGACGGGGGTGGGGTGCCAGTGCACCCCCCCCCGCAGAAACCGTCGTGGAAGCCCGGGACCCTCCCCCAAAGGCAGGAGCCTCACTGGTGAAGGGGGTCCCGGTGAAAGACGGCGAAGCCTGGGGCCTAATGGGGTGGTGGTGGGGGGCCCCGGCAGAAGACCCCCGGCAGACTAATAAATTAATTTATTCATGTGTGGTGTTTTATTTCTTTACATTTTTTTCCCCAGGTGAATGGGTAGGGGTACGATGTACCCCCATACTCCTTCACATAGGGTGAGGGGCCGGAATCTGGGGGCCACCTAATTAAAGGGGCCTCTCAGATTCTGATAAGCCCCCCGCCCGCATACCCCGACAACCAACGGCCAGGGTTGTCGGGAAGAGGCTCTTGTCCCTATCGACATGGGGACAAGAGTGCTTTGGGGTGGGGGGGCAGTGCCCCCCTCCCCCACAGCACACACTCCCCCATGTTGAGGGCATGTGGTCTGGTATGGCTCAGGAGGGAGGGGGGCGCTCGCTCGTCCCCACCCCCATTCCTGTCTGACCAGACTGCGTGCCTGGGATAAGGGCTTGGTTTGGATCTTGGGGGGGACCCCACGCTGGTTTTTTTTGCGCAGGTTTAACCCCTTATGTTCCAGACCAAGCCTAAGAGCCTGGTATGCACCTGGAGGGAACCCACCTTATTTTTTTTTGGGGGGTCTGGAGATTTTTATTTTTTTAAACTACGACCATAAAAAAGTTAATATACAAAATAAACTAAATAACACAAAACAAACAACACACACAAACCATCATACCACCCTCCAAGAAAATAACTGCAAAAAAAAAAAAACACAACAACATTAGAACGGGTATTTACAACAGGCTCACTGGTACAAGAAAAAGTCTTTACAGTCCATCAGAAAAAGCTTGTCCAGATCATTGCCAACAAAAAAAAAGAACAAAACCAACTTAAAACGGCTCACTGGTACAGTAGGGAAATATTAAAGTCCATAAAAACCACTACTGTCCAGATCATCGCCAACCCACAACACACCCCACCACCAGAACAACAAATACCTACAACCCACGTATGAGCGAGAACATGATAATCAGACATGTCTGTAGCCTTATTTCAAAAATAAACTATAAACAAAATCTAAGGGGGGTGAGAAAGGAAAGTTGCCCCTACCCATGGAGAGGGGCAGGGTCATGGCCTAAGGGGGCTGGAAGAGGAACCCCCTCCATAAATGGGCACACCTCTCAGGCCCGACCCTGCTCCCTTCCAGATCCCGCACCTTCACCAACTCCCGAAAGATATCGCCCACCACCTCATGCACAGACAGGATTTTGTCCCTAGTGGACACCAAACACCGAGCGTGCCAAGTGTAGTAAAGCACAACTACGCTGACTAAATAAAGTGACGATAACTCAAAACCCCTGCGGACCCCGAAGTCACCATACACCCGCTCAGCATAGGTCAGGGCCGGAAGGCGGGGGTAGCCAATGGCACCCCCTACCCCCGTAAGAACCTCCATGTTAAAGGGACATTGGACCAGAAAATGGTCCATGGTCTCCAATGTCCCTCCACATTCCCGTCGGGGACAGCCCCTGTCCCCTAGGTTCAGATATATGAGATTTGCACGGACGTACAGTCGTCCATGGAACGACCTCCATGCAAGATCCCAAAACTTGTTTGGAATTCTGGAAGAATTCAAGAGGGCTAACCCCTCCGTGAGGACCCTCTCAGGACAGTCCCTTAAAGACAGGGGCTTCAAAATGTCCGAGGCCATGACCCTCAGGTACAGCTCACGCCGACCCAGAGAGCCCACCTCAAGGGCAGTTATCCGCCACTGCCTCAGTGCCTTCAATGCCAGGGGGACGTAGGATGGGAGATACCCATGCGATCTCCTCAGATCGCCGGGCCTCCCCCCCTCCCCCCACCTCCTCAGGAACAGCAAGAGCCAGTCCTTGCATGAACATTCCCACCAGGAAGGTGCGTCCACAAAGATGGACTGCAAGTTGTACTTTACAAAAATGATGATGAAGAACACCACCGGGTTGACCATGTCCAACCCTCCTTGCCTTCGCTGGCGGTATGTGACCTCCCTCTTGATCAGGTTCAGTCTGTTTCCCCACAACAGCAGGAAGAACAGACCAGAGACCCGAGCATAGAGAGATGCTGGCAAAAGACACACGTAGCTCACAAAGAGAAACTCAGGCAGTAAGTACGTCTTGACCAAGCATACCCTTTCCCTCAGGGAAAGTTTCCAACCTCTCCAGGCCTTCACCTTCCGAGTGGCACTCACCAGCCTGCGCTCCCAATTTAGCTTGGGATAATCACCCGGGCCGAAATGAATGCCAAGTACTCGAATCTCTGGTACGGGCGTGGGGAACACGTCCGGAAGGGGGAACTGCTCCCCCTCCTTCCCCATCCAGAAAACTTCACTCTTGTCCCAATTGACCAGCGAACCTGACGCCTCAGAGTAGCACCCGATCTGGGATTCCACATAATGGGCCTCCTCACGACCAGATACCACCACCGAGACGTCATCCGCGTAGGCCACAACCTTCACTGCCGAAACCGGACCCCCGACAGGTCCCACCGGAACCCCCACAAGACGCTCGCAGTCTAGCCTCCTTACGAAGGGGTCAACCGCAAAGACGTACAGGAGGGGGCTCAACGGGCAGCCCTGCCGGACGCCAGAGTCCACAGAAAAGGCCCGACCCACCCAACCGTTGACAAGAGGGAAGCTCTCAGCTCCCCTATACAATACCTGTAGCCAATCAACAAATTGATCAGGCAGACCGTATCTCCTCAGAAGCAGCCAAAGGTACTCATGGTTCACCCGATCAAACGCCTTAGCCTGATCCAGTGCAAGCAGATACCGCTCGCTGCCATCAGCCCTGCACCTTTCCACAGCCTCCCGGACGTTCAGGACGGCACCAAAAGTGCCCCGGCCAGGAATTGTGCAGTGCTGAGAGGGAGACAGCATCCTGCCCGCCAAAGCAGACAGACGTGTAAACAAGATCTTTGCCAGTATCTTCCTATCTGTGGTAAGAAGGGCGATCGGACGCCAATTCTCCACCACAGACGGGTCTTTCCCCTTTGACAGAAGGATCAGAGCTGACCTTCTCATTGAGGGAGGCAGCAGGCCATAGGCCAAACATTCACGGTACACGTCCCTCAAATGAGGAGCCAAGAGGCTCTTAAAGGTTTTGTAAAACTCTGCCGTGAGCCCATCGGGCCCAGGCGACTTTTTAGATGCTAAAGAGCTGATAGCCTGCTCGACTTCAGCCACCGAGATCTCTTCTGTCAGAGAGTCAGGAAGGTCAGACCTCACTTCCAGTGGGGTCTCATCAAGGAATTCCCTGACTTTCTCCATGTCTAGAGGCCGCTTCTTCAGGAGGTCCGAAAAGTGGTCTCTGACGACACCCAGGATCCCTGATCTGGACCGGACCAGAGATCCAGAGGCATCCTTCAGGCCGTGTACGACCTTCGAACTCGCCGCCTCACCACAGCTCCTGTAGGGATCAGGAGAGATAAACTTCCCATAATCCCTCTCAAAAACCAGGGAGGCGAGACGGTCGTACTGACACTCCTTCATCTGCGCCTTCAGACCGGATATCTGTTCCCGAGAGCCCCCAGAGGACACCAGGCGGTCAAGCTGCCTGCGTAGTCTCTGGTAGGCCTGGTACTTGGAAGCTGCCCTGTACCCAGAGATTTCCCGGAAAAAGTCACCAGACCTCTTTTTAACTACTTCCCACCATTCAAGGCGGGAGCAGTTGCCCTCAAGGAGCGAGGTCTGGTCCAGGAAGAAAACCTCATAGGCTTCCCTAACCTCAGGATCCTCCAGTAGCGACCCATTCAGGCGCCACATACCCCTCCCTTTCTGAGGAGTGTCGGCGACATTCAGGGCCACAGATACCATACAGTGATCGGAGAACTCCACCGACTGCAGCTCTGGAGCCGAGCAAGCAGAGTCCCCCTTTAAAAAAAACCTATCTAATCTACTCTTAGAACTACCTCGGGAAAATGTGAAACCAGTGAGGTTGGGGAGGTGACGAACGTGCACATCCACCAACCCGGCCTCCCTCACTACGCTATTCAAAAAAGTACTATCATATCCCAGAGGGTTGGCGGCACCTGCCCGGTCTTTGGGCCTAGTGATCATATTGAAGTCACCACCAAAGATCACCTGCTGGGATGTAAAAAGATAAGGCTTAACCGCCGTAAGGAGGCTCTTCCTCTCCCTCTTGGTTTGAGGCCCATAAAAATTAATGAGCCGGAGGAATTGCCCCCTCACGACAGCGTCCACCACCAGACATCTACCAATCTCCACTTCAATCACTCGCCGGCAAGCCACCGAACCAGTCTTAAAAAGGACCGCAACACCACTGCAGGGCTCGGCCGCAAGAGACCAGAGGGAGGGCCCACATCTCCACTCCCTCTTTGCTAGATGCATCTCTGCCACAGATGCCAGCCAGGTCTCCTGCAAAAACAAAATGTCAGCTTCAACACGGCTGAGAAAATCAAAGGCCATAAAACGAGCTCGTGCAGAACGAATACTTGCGACATTAATGGTCGCAAGCCGTATTGGAGAGGGTACCGCCATCAAAATGATTGAAAGGGTCACGTTCTCCTTCATACTACAAACACCAAAACATATTTACATATTTACACTTCCTCCTCCTCCTCTGAGTCCGAGGAGGAGGAGAGGACACCAAACGGGTTCCCCAGGGACACCCCACTTCGTGCCCCTGGGGGAACCCCACCCTTCACAGGGGACCTCCCGCCCCCAGATTTCACAGCCTTCCCCTTCTTCCTGCGTCTCACCTGCTCCCACTCCTGCCATCTCTCTGAGGTGACTACGCCACCCCCCTCCTCGGACCCGCTGCTCGAGATTTCCCTCTTAGATGAGGCTCGAGCAGCTTCCGTCTCCATGGCCACAAGGCCAGAGGAGACTTTGGGTCCAGAAGGGGGGGGGATGGGAGAGGCAGGAGGGGGGCCAGAGACAGGGGGGGGGACAGAAAGGGGATCGGCAGAAGAAGGGGGAGGGGGGGGACGGGACTTGGGAGGGGGGGGACGAGGGGGGGGGGACGGGGATGGGAAGATGAGGGGGGGCTGCATGGGGAGGCAGATAGAACAGGTGGAGGGGGGGGGATCGGCCCTGCAACTAAAGGAGGGGAAAGCCGGGGCCCCGGACCCTCAGGCCCGGGACCCCCAGGCCTCCCCGACTCCTCCCCACCGGCTTCGCCTTCCGGAGGATCGGGAGCCTCCTGGCCAACTGAGCCCGTATCTCCCGGGGGGGGAGCCCCTCGCCCACGCCTGCTCCGCCTTCTTTGAGGCTGTGGGCCTGTTGGTCCCTCCGGAGGGGCATTAGGGGCCCCAGGATCCCCACCCCCCCGGCCATCACTCGCCGGGGGGGCTTCGGCCGCTCCCGGCCCGGGAGGTCCCCCCCCTGAGAAAGAACCCCGATATGCTTTGGGGCACCGACTGAATGGGTGCCCCATCTCACCACACAAATTGCAGCATATCTTCCCACATGAGTCGGACTGGTGGCCAAACTCGTGGCACCGGCCACATCTGACCACCGTGCAGTCCGAGCTCATGTGGGTCGGGCTGCCGCACTTGAAGCAACGACGGGGCTGTCCCGGGTAGAAGGCCAGGATCCGGTCTCTGCCCAGGAAGGCGCTGCCAGGGAGGTGGGCAACACTGTTGCCCTCCCTCTTAAGCCGGATCCTGGCCAACCAAGCCCCGGTCCAGACCCCGCGCTCATCGAGGTTCTTTCTCAGGGGGGTTTGCAACTGCCCGTACCTCCCAAGCCAGGTGGCAATGTCCTCCGGAGGGAGCGACTCATTCCTCACCAGGATGGTGATGTTCTTTACCTCCTCCTGCCTGGAGATGGGAATGAGCCTGTACTTCTTCCAAGGGTCAACGCCCCTCACCAGCCCAAAGCTGGTGATGAAGCGTTCCATACACACGGGAGTGACAAAACTGATGTCAAACTCCCGTGTGTTGGTGGGGTGGATGACAGCAAAAAGGTCACCCACCCCAAAACCCAAGGAGAGTACCAGGTCCACCACCTCACCTCGGGCGGGGCAGGGGTCCGGACCCTCGTACCGAAGCTGGACAACATTCCTACGCCTCCTCTCTGGACCACCTGTACCCCTCGTCCACGCCGACCCCTGCGTCCTCTCCTGGTCAGCAGGGGGGGCGCGGAAATTCTGGGCGCCAAACCGGCTGTACAGGTGGTCCAGAGGGGCACGAGAGCCCGCCACCTGGGCGAAAGAGCAACCCCCCTTTAGGGCAGATAATAAGTTGGCCTCCGGAGACCCCCGAAAGATGTTCTCCGGAAGCGGGGCACCCCCCTCAGCACCCCCAGAAGTGGGGGGGAACGGGGGGGCCCCCATCCCTGCCGGTGGTGTTGCACCCACCCCCACTGAACTACCCTGACCCCCCTGACCCACCACCCTTGGCCTGACTACAGGCCCCTCCCCCCCTGGGGCCACAGCAGAGGGGGGTACCTCCCCCACCAAACTCCCCCAACCAGACCCCTCTGCGACCTCACCAGCCCCTTGGGACTCAACCCGTATTGGGGGGATGCCCCCCTGGGACCCCTCCAACTGCCGGATAAAGTCATAAGCTGCACAGTCCACCGGGAGGGGTCCCACCTGACATTCCCCCCACCCCGCCTGTCCTGCAGGGAGCCCCTCGGGGCTTGTGGTAATGTCCATGGGGACCTGGGGGGGTGGCAGCTTACCGTCCATGTTACCGTCCATATTACCGTCCATGCTGTCCATTACTTGCCGGGGGTGCCTGGAGGTGCCTGCTGCAGCATCCGGGACTAGGCACCCCCGCACCCCCGGCCTCTCATCCCCCAGGTCCTCCAAGCCGGTGACACCAGCCGCAGATTCGCAGGGGGGCAGTTCTGATCGTGGGGGGTCACTTCCGGTCGCGGGGGTGTACTTCCGGTCGGGGGGGGTGCACTTCCGGTCGCGGGGGGTGCACTTCCGGTCGCGGGGGGTGCACTTCCGGTCGCGGGGGGTGCACTTCCGGTTCGCGGGGGGTGCACTTCCGGTTCGCGGGCGGTCACTTCCGGGTCCCGAGCACTGGATGGGAGCTGGCCACATCCCCCCTTCCCTGAAAAGGGGTTGGTTCCCACTGGGGAATGTGGCCTCAGCTGCTCCTCCCCCAGCAGCATCTTGGTCACACTACACACCAGCTGTTTGCCTGAAGCTGACTTTGTTATTATACCTCCACCATGTACCTGCCTCTCTCCCGGTGACATAGCAGCTGCAGGAGCAGTCCCTGACACTTTCACTGCCAGATCATCCCGCTCTACTGCACGCTGAGGGGTCATGGAGGCCGGCACATGGTGGGCCCCAGCTGTGGCAGCGTGACCATCCTGAGGGAGCCTGGGCATGCTGACCCGAAGACACCGGGGGGGTACCTCCGGCGGCGCCTGGGCCCTGCGGCCTCCTGGATCACTGGGCTCCCCTGTCATAGCCAACCCCCCAGCCCCTTTTTTCACGGACCGAGGGATCGGCTCTCGGGAGCCCTCCCCAGGTTTTATGGCCTTACTGGGCCCTGCACCACCAGAGCTTCCACCCCCCCCACTACACCCAGGCTCTCCTGACTTCCCCGGCTGCTTGGAGGGTTGGGACCCCGACCGCCCGCTGCTCCTCCTTGCCGTCTGACTTCCTGATTGGTTGGCCTGCTGGAGGGTCTTCCTGAGCTCCTCAAGGAAAGCAACTTCTCCAGCCCCACGTTCACAAAATCCCCCAATATAGTCCCAAATTTCCTTCACCTGCAGCCGGTGGGTGTTAACCTCCCTGGCGGTATGATTCTTTCAGAAAAAACATGCTGAAAGCGGTACCATTATTTGCAAGGAAATTTGGCGTTTTATATTGTAGGTCTGTCATTTTTAGAAATAACTCACTTAAATCTGACCAAACAAGCTTCTAATAGGCATCCCGGGTATGACATTTTTTTAAAAACAAAATTATAAATTATAATATAATAAATAATTATAAATAATTATAACAAATAATAATATAATTATAATAAAAATTATTCAATAATGTAATCAAATCAAAATCACTGAAATTTGCTCAGTTGCAGAATTGTTGCTGTCATTATTTTTATTTTTTTATGACGAATTTCCCCACAAATCGCTATCGCACAATTCTGCAAGTGATTATAATTTATTATCGCTGTTTTTTAGCTGATCTAAAACTATTTTTGACATAAAGGGACACTTTTGGTTGCTATGGACAATCTACAGTTTGCAGGGAGAAAGAAACGTTTTTATTATATAAAATGACATGCATGACACAGGACAGACCACTAGGGACAAGGGGGGTGTGTTTTTTTTACATACAGTACTGTAATCTATAAGATTACAGTATACTGTATGTATAGTGTTTGTTTACTTTTTTGAATTTGGCGCCGTTCTCCGTCCCCGTGCGTCGTAACGTCGCAGGGAACGGAGATCGGCGTCACACGGAGGCACTGTGTGAATCGAGCGAGGTCCTGCTCGCTCACACAGCGCGGTGGCATCGCTGGATCCAGGGACAAGGTAAGTAAAACTCCCTGTACATCCAGCGAGGCGAGCCCGAGTCTGACTCGGGGTTACCGATCCTAGCCCAAAAATCTCACCCCGAGTCAGACTCGGGAACACCGCCCAGGAGGTTAATGGCCTCCCTGTACTCCGACCTCTTACTGCTGGAGCACCTGTCCCTCTTGTCCCTCAGGCCTGCGAGAGCTGACATTTTTTCCACGCAGGCCTGGGCTATCCTAACCAGCAGGGACTTGATCTTATCACACCTCTTCCTGGCTTTGGCCTCAGTCTCACCTGGTAGTGTGGTGGTCCAGTCCGAGAGACCCTGCTGGGTGCCCAGGAAGAGGCGGTCATCCCTGCTGATCTTCGTCTGGCTGGAGGAGGGCAGGTGCTGCTGGTTACTCCGGAGGCCGGATGCTGGTCCTTCACCTGGGCTGAGGGAGGCCATCCCTCCCCTCTTCCGGGGCCTGGGGCTGGGGCTGGGGCTGGAGGCTGGTCCTAGGTGGCTGGATCCTCTGGAACACAGGAGCTCTGGAAGACAGGTCTTCTCTCTACTCCAGCAGGAAGTGGAATGACCAAACTGGGAGGAGCTGGAAGCTTTTGGGTCTGGAGTTCCCCTTCATGAACAGCGATCTGTCATTTACACATGTCAGTCCCACCCCCCCCCTACAGTTAGAACACACCCAGGGAACATATTTAACCCCTCCCTCGCACCTAGTGTTAACCCCTTCCCTGCCAGTGGCATTTTTAGAGTAAGCAATGCATTTTTACAGCACTGATCGCTAGAAAAATGCCAATGGTTCCAAAAAAGTGTTCGATGTGTCCGCCATAATGTCGCAGTACCGATAAAAATCGCTGATCGCCGCAATAACTAGTTAAAACAAAAAAAATATATATTTTGTAGACGCTATAACTTTTGCCAAAACCAAACACTAAACGCTATTTGCGATTTTTTTGGAACCAAAAAGATGTAGAATACGTATCGGCCTAAACTGAGGGTTTTTTTATTTTTTAGAATATATATTTTTGGGGATATTTATTATAGCAAAAAGTAATTTTTTTTTTACATATGTGGGCGGGACTTACGCAAGTCCCGCCCACATATATAAACATCGTTCAAACCACACATGTGAGGTATTGACGCGTGAGTTAGAGCGAGAGCAATACTTTTACCACTAGACCTTCTTTGTAACTATAAACTGGTAACCTGGAAAAAAAAGAAAAAGGTCGCCTATGGGGATATTCACGGAATTAATTTTGGCCCCATTGCAGGAGTGTTTCCAATAGTAAAGCTTGACATGTAAGGTATCTATTTACTCGGTCTAACATCATCTTTCACATTATCCCCAAAAATTGGGCTAACTTTTGTGTTTTGTTCATTTTTAACCACTTGAGCCCTGGACCATATTGCTGGTCAATGACCAGGCCAGGCTGGAAAGCATGAGATCAGGGGGAAAAAAAAAAAACTCATGCCATTGCAGCTTGGTTCCTACATGTGTGATGAACTGAGCATGCTCAAACACTTAGAAAAAATCCTTTCTTTTTAAAAGGTGAAAATCTCTTGGATGGTCATAGAGCGTGGGTTGGGTTAATTAACCAGGTGTAAGCTCACCCACACTAGAGACTGCAATTTGTTCATGTGATTTCAATTGCTTCATTACTAGCACATGTTATAAAAACCGTGCATCGATCAGTCCTCAGCTGCCCTCATAGGGGCAGGCAGAAATGCTGTTGTGGAACACAAATGTGGTTTGTTGCATGGGTTTTTATTTTGCCAATGGTTTTTGTTTATTTTTAAATGATGTTCACTTTGATGTATTTGTCTCTGCTGCCTTATTTTATGAAAAAATTGTGAAGATGTTGCGACTTTAAATCTGTTTATTTTGAGTTTTGAAATGTATTTTTTTTTGTGTGTGTTTGTTTGTTTTTTTTTCTTTCCTTGTTTTGTTGACCAATAAAAATTACTTTAAAATTTTGAAGTTTGTTTTTTGTTACTTTTTCATGCAACATATTTTGACAGCTGCAGCTGAACTAGGTTAGGGCCTAACAAATTAGGTGTGATTTTTGTCTAAGCTTCTTTCCTGGTGTGTAATCATGAAATGTTTGCCATGTTTATTCCCCATGACTTTAAAGACAAAAACTGGTGGGGCGTGGCCGGATGTGATCGCGGTAGGACCTGTCTTCTTAGAGCTCCGGCTTTCCTCCGCTAAAACATCCGATTTCTGACGGCTGGACCGACGCATTTGCACCGAAGAAGTGATAGACTGCTGGGGGAACTACTGCAGATCAGAACCATGCCACATTCGTCCCAAAAGAAGCAACAGGGACAGCGGAAACAGCCTCCGTTAGAGCAGCGGCAGCTCCGATCACAGGGCAGCATGGCGGCTAGCTCCGCCCCCGCCATCTTGCTTCCCTACTCCTCAGTGGCGCGCGCCAAGTTTGTTCCCGCTCCGATGGAGACACAGCAGGGTGTTCCTCCGGGGGTCTTGGAGGCCTCCTCTCCCGCACCTCAGGAGATAGAGGTGGACACGGCGGCCATAACGGGCCTGATCCTCGAGGCCATTGCGGCCTCCAAAACCGAGCTGGTGGGCCGCATCGACAGTCTGGCGACGGAGTGCAACCTCATCCGCCATGACCTGGAAAAAATAAGGGGCAGGCTATCTTCGGCAGAGGATCGTATCTCCGGGGTTGAGGATGTCTCACATGCCCATGACTCGCAACTAGCGGAGCTGCAGGACATGGTTCGGGCCTTACAGCACAGGGCAGATGATGCCGAGGACCGCCAACGCCGCAATAATGTAAGAGTGGTGGGGTTACCGGAGGGGGCTGAGGGGAAGGACACTGCCAATTTTGCGGAGAAATTTTTTATGGAGCTGCTAGACCTCGGTGATCGCCCCCCCACCTATGTTGTGGAAAGAGCCCACAGAGTGCCCACGGCTGCTAGGCCTCCGGGGGCCCCCCCGCGCCCGTTCCTAGTCCGGTTCTTGAACTATAGAGACAGGGACATGCTGCTGTCTGAGGCGCGTAGACAGAAGGATTTGAAATATGACAACGCCCGCATCATGCTGTTTCCAGACTTTTCTGCCGAGACCCAGAAGAGGCGTCGCTCCTTCACGGACGTGAAACGACGGCTCAGAGATAAGGATCTGAAATACAGCATGCTGTACCCTAGTCGCCTCAGGGTGCAGCACAAAGGCTCGGTAAAGTTCTTTGATCGCCCGCAAGATGCTTGTGATTGGCTGGATCGGTTGCCGTGAAGAACGTTCTCTCTGAGGCCTCCAGATCCGTGTGAATTCGCAAGTTCTTCAGCTGGTTTGTGCTCCGATTATTTTTCCCCCTCGTGATTTGCTTCTATTTTTGATCTTCTACTATATGATTACTCTCCGCTGATAAATGCTCCCACTGACGATTCCCTTTGTTTTCTTTGTTTTTTTTTCCCCCTCACGTTATGCGTGGGGTCACATTAATATGTCAGTATGTGGACTGGGGCCTTAGGAGTGTAAGAAGCAAGATCCATGCTAATACTCTACATCACTCCTCATACTTCAAAATGCTGCAGTACCAATGGCTGACCTACTAGTTGCTCTTTATTTTTGGTCGGTCGGCTGTCCAATACGTTTTTTTTTTTATATTAGCCGATAGAGCTCTGACAATGGAAACAGGTTTTTTTTTTATCATCTGTTCATGCCGAACTATGATCGCAGAAGGTGGTTCTCCACCTGGTTTGTATGTTACAGGGTTCAAGCTGCATACCAGACAGTTATCTGTTGTTTTTTGTTCAATGGGGTTTCTGGTATAATGGCAGGGGGGGGGGGTTTGTTTGACCAACACCATGGGCTATACCCTCACAACTCACTTTGGGACTTGAACTGGTCTGATTTACCTATACATAGCACGTATATAATTCTCTATTCTTGTATGGTTGCTTCATTACGGAGACACTGTTATTTTGCTTTTGAAATGGATTATGGATAGTCGCATCAAGATTTTGTCCTGGAATGTCAGGGGTTTAAACAACAAATTCAAGAGGGCGGCTATGTTTCAATACCTCAAACGGGTCAGACCACATATCGTCCTCCTCCAGGAGACCCATTTAGAAGGGAGTAGGATATTGGCCCTACGCAGGCAATGGGTGCAGAGGGCGGTTCACTCCACCTATTCTACCTACTCGAGGGGGGTCTCTCTCCTGATTAGCAAAGCCCTCTCCTGTGTAATCCACCAGGTCTTTACAGACCCGGGGGGTCGATATGTGGCAGTCCTTTTGGAGATATCCACGCACAAAATCTTGCTAGTTAATATATATCTGCCTCCTCCTTTTCAGGTACAGGTGCTACATGACCTACTGGTGACACTGGCCCCACACTTACATCTACCGATGTTTATTATGGGAGACTACAATGCCATTCTCGACCCGGTGCTGGACTCCTCCAATGCTGCTAGGCAGGCGTCGGGGGACCTCGGCTCCTGGGCGTCAGTGGCGGGACTGACCGAGTTGTGGAGATGGAAGCACCCCGGTGTCATTTCGTACTCCCACCTTTCCACTACACACAGGTCTTCTGCTAGAATAGATTTAGCGTTTGGTAACTGCTTTGCCCTACAACATGTGTATGCAATGGAATATTTGTCGGGGGGCCCCTCTGATCACAACCCACTCCTGGCCACTCTGGCATTTCCGGAAGGTGGTGCCAGGGGGGGCTGGAGACTGTCCCCGGGGTGGTTGGGAGAGGACCAGGTATCGGAGCATCTGAGCAAGTCCATATCTACATACTGGGAGACCAATGAGGGCTCGGCGGAGCCCTCAGTGGTATGGGATGCTTTCAAGGCTGCGACGAGGGGTGAGTGTATCTCAGCCATAAAATCAGCCAGGAAGGAATTTAACCAGGAGGGTGAGACCTTGATGGCCAACGAGCGGGAGAGTGCTAAAACACATGCAGACTCTCCCTCGGAGGCCTCATATGTTTCCCTTCTGGAGGCTAGGCGCTCGCTCTCCTTACATTTTTCGAACCTGGCGCACACCGAGGTTAAGAAAAAGGCCGAAAATGTTTTTGCAGAAGGGGATAAAAATGGGAAGCTCCTAGCCAACTTGGCAGCGGAACAAAAAACAACGGTTAGTGTTCCTGTGGTGAGGGGTGGGGGAGGGGACCTGATCACCGATCCTGAGAAAATCTTGGGAGAGTTTGTGGATTATTATGCAGCCTTATACTCACCCATTCCAGCATATAGCCCGGCTGACCTAGACGAGTTGTTGCAAGGTTTGGAGCTGCCGATGCAAGGTTGCAAGGTTTAGAGGCAGCGATTCAGGCCTTCCCTCCGCGTAAGGCGCCGGGCCCGGACGGGTTCCCGGCGGACTTTTACAGGTCGTTTGGCTCACACCTAGCACCTAGACTTAACAAACTTTTCGGTCACTGCTGGGAGAGGGGAGCCTTGCCGGACTCCATGAAAGAGGCCTACATGGTGCTCCTCCTGAAACCCGGTAAGGATCCACTGGCTTGTTCCTCCTATCGCCCCATAGCGCTTTTAAATACGGATTTTAAAATTTTAACCAAGGTATTGGCCTCGAGATTAGCAAAAGTTATAGCGTCCATAGTAGATATTGATCAAACGGGTTTCATGCCAGGCATGTCAACGGACACAAATTTAAGGAGGCTGTTCACGCATATCCAAATGGATAATTCTGACTGTTTAGCTAAAGTGATTGTTTCCATTGACATCGAAAAAGCATTCGATTCGGTTGATTGGCACTACATGCATGCGGTATTGGAGGGAATGGGTTTCGGTCCAGGCTTCCGCCAATGGATCCGGCTTTTATACGCTGACCCACGGACGGCTGTCCGATTGGGGTTCAGGGTATCCTCCTTCTTCACAATAGGCAGGGGCACGAGGCAGGGGTGTCCCCTCTCCCCGTTCCTTTTTGCCTTAATGATGGAACCCATCGCCAGGGCCCTCAGGCGTTCGGATGAGGTGGGAGGAATTAGGGTTGGCTCCATCATGGAATCTGTTGCGCTTTATGCGGACGACTTGCTCCTGTTTCTCCGAGACCCGGGGTCGTCGCTTAAGGCGGCCCTGCGGATTCTGGACAGATTTGCATCTTTTTCGGGGTTGAGGGTGAACTGGGGCAAGTCGTCTATCCTCCCTCTGGGCCCGGAGGCCCAGTCGCGGAGGGATGTCACATTGCCGCTGATCTGGGTCTCCTCCATCACCTATTTGGGGGTGAAGGTTACCGCCAATATATATGATTTTATCCCCCTAAATCTCCTCCCGGCAGTGGAGTCCCTAAAACAGAAAATACAGGCCTGGAAGAAGCTGCCTCTCTCATTGGTAGGCAGAGTCAGTTTGCTTAAAATGAAATTTCTACCAGTGCTCCTTTATTTCCTGCGACACTCCCCAATTTGGATACCAAAATCTTTTTTCACCAAGCTGAATGGTTTAATTGGGGCTTTCATTTGGTCACCCCGGGCACCCAGGATTAGTATCAGGGTTCTACAGGAACCATGGGGACAAGGAGGGCTGGCGCTTCCCGACTGGCAGAAATACTATCTGGCTGGCCAGATGGTGTTCGCCAGGAGGTGGCTGCTGGCGGATGAGGGAGACACGGCCACCGTACTAGAGGCCGCACTATTAGGTTCGTATGAAAGCTTGCGGTTGGCCCTCTATAGGGGCCCGAAATCCTCCTTACCTATCACCACTTCCATGAAGGCGACTATCAGAGCGTGGGAGACTGCCACTGTCCTGATGTCGCCCTCCTACTCCGGTGTGTCCCCCTCGGCTCCTCTATGGCTGAACCCTAATTTACCAGACTTTTGCTCCCTCCCGGACCCGATGATTTGGGCTTGTGGGGGAGTTAAGTTGCTGGAGCATATCACCAGAGAGGGCGAGCTCATTACCTTTGACCAGTTAAAAGATAGGCATGGTCTCCCGAATTCTTTCTTCTTCAGATATCTACAACTGCGCCATGCCTTTCAGGCGCAGTTCGGAGATCGCAGGGTGGAATCTCTGCCCTCGAAACTAGAGAGTCTCTTGGGAAGTGAAGAACTGCCCAAGACTTTGTCCACAGTATACAAAGCATTGTTCACAAAGACGCCCATAGGAGTCACCAGATGTAGAGAGCGTTGGGAGAGGGAAGTTCCAGACATTCAAGGCGAAGACTGGGAGGATATGTGGGATCATCCCTTCAAACATTTAGTCTCAGCTAGGGATCGCTTAATACACTTTAAGTTTCTACACCGTATTTATTATACTCCGGCTAGGCTATCCCGAGTGTACCCATCGACTAGCAGTCAATGCTGGAGGTGTGTGTTCTCTCCAGCGGATTCGGAACACATTTTCTGGACATGCCCCCTCATAAAAACTTTCTGGACAGAGGTGGTGGAATGTTTGTCAGAGGTTCTCAGCATACCGGTCCCCTTGACGGCTAGAGTCTGTCTCCTGGGATTGGTCGAGGAGGTTGCTCCCTCCTTGGCCCATCGCACCTTGATAAATATAGGGCTTTTCTATGGCAGGAAAGCTATCTTACTGAGATGGAAAAAGTCTGCTGCTCCCACGCTAGAGTACTGGAAGGGCCTGGTAAACTCTGTAATTCACCTGTACAGGGCCACATACAGATCAAGAGGTTGTGGGAAAAAGTTTACAAAGGTTTGGCAGGCATGGTTAGATAGTCCGGTAACGGTGGGTTAGACCTTTAGGTCAATTGACTACTGTATTATGTGATTGCACCTATACAAGATTTCTCTTTTTTTTAAGGTTGTTGGATCAAATATGTACATAACTCCTGTATGCAAGGGTTGTGGGGGAGGGTGTTGGTCGGGGGGGGGGGGGGGGGAGGGTGTGTTCAGGGAACTGTGTTTTCCCTATGTAAAGTGTTTTAGGCCCTGCGCGGCCGCTTTGTTGGTGGGTATGTTGCCCGCCTGTATGTGTTGTTTTTGTGTGCAAAAACCTAATAAAAAGAATTTTCAAAAAAAAAAAAAAAAGACAAAAACTGGTAAGTATTTTCTTTTAACTGTAGTGGTCCTCAGCCCTCAAGTACCCCCGACAGGACATGTTTTGTGGATTTCTCTTAAGAATTGCTGTCCAGACTGTCTTTTAAAGCACATGTGCAAGATGAAGGAAAACCTGCAAACATGGCCGGGGGGGGGGGGGGGGGTTGCTATTGGTGGACAGGCTTGAAGTGCTGATTTACAGCACTGTGCTTAAATCTAGCGCAAGGCAATCCTATTCTAATTGTGGGTGTTTGAGGGAAGCCAAGTGAGTGTTAGAACCCCTGCTTGTGTTTTTTTTTTTTTGGTGTTGAGCTTTGTGTCCCTTTTCTTAAAATTGGCTTCACTTCCTGTCACACAGCTGAACAGGAAGTGAGGTTAAAACCCTACCAGTGTCTTTTCTTGGGGACACAGGTCAATCTAACTAGTGTCCCCATTAAGCAAATTGCACTCCAGCACTGCTGTGTACACCCCAAATCATGGGTCTTCAAACTACGGCCCTCCAGTTGTTAAGGAACTACAATTCCCATCATGCCTAGTCATGTCTGTGAATGTCAGTGCATTACAAGGCATCATGGGATGTGTAGTTCTACAACAGCTGGAGGGCCGTAGTTTGAGGATCCCTGCCCCAAATGATTATTTAGTTTGGGGTTTAGTAAAGGCAAAGCCACTCTGCAGTACAAGCATAGTTGCTGAAAATCAGAGAGGAAGCACTGATGGTTTTAACATCCAATCCTGTAGAAGCAAAGTTGTTTTGTTTTCTTCCTTGCTTTGCACTTGTAGTGCAAAGTGGATTTGCCTTTAGTAAATGGACCCCAAAGTCCAAGATCCCTAATAATTTGGGGTGTACACAGCAAAATACTAGAGTGCAATTTACATAATGGGAAACTATTTAGATTGATCTCTGTGTCCCCAAGAAAAGATATTAGTAAGGTTTTACCCTCACTTCCTGTTTGGCTATGTGACAGGAAGTGAATGAATTTGAATTAGAAAGGGTGAAAACACCTCACAAATGTTCTCACTATCAGGGGTGCAGACATCCCCAAAAAATAAGCAGATAATACTTATTTGCAAATTAATAATTTTTTAGTTAACATTGGGTGGGGTGCTCTAACACACACATTCATACATATTAGCCACGCTGTATCCTGGCCTATTGGCATGGTTATATTTTCTTAGGCCTCTCAATAAAACTCTATGAAATTTGTGCTTAAACTAGAACTATAATCAACACTTTTTATTTTCTTTAATTTTGGATAGAGTGAGGGAGGGTTATAGGCCCTGTCAGTTTATTTTGTATTATCTGTGTCCAATTGGGGAGATTTGCCTTCACTTCCTGCCCCATAGCCAAACAGGAAGTGAGAGAAAAACTATGCAAATTAACCACTTCCCGCCCAGCCTATGGCCGATTTACGTCCGGGAAGTGGTTACACAATCCTGACAGGACGTCCTGCAGGATTTCATGCCGCGCGCGCCTGTGGGGGCACGCAGCGCGGCGATCGGTGATGCGGGGTGTCAGTCTGACACCCTGCATCTCCGATCTCGGTAAAGAGTCTCTCACGGAGACGGAGACTCTTTACCACGTGATCAGCCGTGTCCAATCACGGCTGATTACGATGTAAACAGGAAGAGCCATCGATGGCTCTTCCTCACTCGCGTCTGACAGACGCGAGTATAGGAGAGCGGATCGGCGGCTCTCCTGACAGGGGACGTTCGCGCTGATTGTTTATCAGCGCAGCCCCCCCTCGGATGACCACACTGGACCACCAGGGATGCCCACCCTGGACCACCAGGGTGGGCAAAAAAAAATAATAAAAAAAAAAAAAAAAAAGCATTAAAAAAAAAAGAAAAAAGATGCCAATCAGTGCCCACAAATGGGCACTGACTGGCAACCTGGGAAAATCAGTGCCACATTTTTTCAAGATTTGCTGTCTTTTTTTTGTTGTTGCGCAAAAAAAAAATCGCAGAGGTGATCAAATACCAACAAAAGAAAGCTCTATTTGTGGGGGAAAAAGGACACCAATTTTGTTTGGGTACAGTGTTGTATGACCGCGCAATTGCCATTCAAAGTGCGACAGTGCTGAAAGCTGAAAATTGGCTTGGGCGGGAAGGTGCGTAAGTGCCTGGTATGGAAGTGGTTAAGGGAATCCAGTGCCCCCCAGAACTAGTGTGTGGGTCCCCTGAAAATTACTGGGCGGGTCATACAAAAACAGGGTGTGACCTTGACAGGAAGGGGTGGGTCATTTTTCTATTAGGAGGTGCAGATATGTAGTCAGGCCTAGGGCAGAACAAAACCTAAATATACTACTGCATATTAGGGCTTATTTAGACCGGATCCGATTTACAGCGTGTTTTTATATTGTGGGAGGAAACCCACGCAGGCACAGGGAGAACATGCAAACTCCATGCAGATGGTGTCACGGGCTGGATTCGAACCAGCGACCGCAAATACCGTTGGAAATCAAATAAAAAATGACCGCCACTTTATTCCCTAGGGTGTCTGCTAAAAAATTAGATATAATGTTTTGGGGTCCTGATTAATTTCCCAGGAACAAAATATAATTTTTACATGAAGGAGAGAAGTGCCAGAATAGGCGCGGTATGGAAGTGGTTAAAGTGAAATAATAAAAGTGAAAAATTCCTTTAAATTTCAGACAGGGGGGGGGGGGGGTACACGCATGTTTCCCATGCTTAGAACTGTCCCTGTACAAGATGTCATTTCTGAAGTGAAACAAAAAAAAGGAAGTTTAAAGTACTCATGGCTATAAAGAATACAGTCATTGCTCATTAAAAATAATAAAAAAAAAAAAAAAAAATGGGGGTCCCTCCAAATTAAATTACCAGGCCCTTCAGGTCTGGAATGGATATTAAGGGGAACCCCGCCGTAAAAAAACCCCAAAAAAATGGCGTGGGGTCCCCCCAAATATCCATACCAGACCCTTCAGGTCTGGTGTGGATTTTAAGGGGAACTCCACCCCAAATTGAAAAAAAAATGGCGTGGAGTCCCCCTAAAAATCCACACCAGACCCTTATCCGAGCACGTTGACCTGGCCGGCCGCAGAAAAGAGGGGGGGACAGAGTGCAGCCCCCCCCCTCTCCTGAACCGCACCAGGCCACATGCCCTCAACATGGGGAGGATGTCCCCATGTTGATGGGGACAAGGGCCTCATCCCCACAACCCTTGCCCGGTGGTTGTGGGGGTCTGCGGGCAGGGGGCTTATCAGAATCTGGAAGACCCCTTTAACAAAGGGGACCCCCAGATCCTGGCCCCCCCCTATGTGAAATGGTAATGGGGTACATTGTACCTCTACCATTTCACCCCCAAAAAAATGTCAAAAGTGTTAAAAATTACAGTAGCCGGTTTTTGACAAATCTTTTAATAAAATCTTCTTTTCTTCTTTCCTTCGGGTTTCTTCCGCTGCTTCTTTCTTGGGTCTTCTCGTCCACATCTTGCCCGACGTGTTCTTCTATCTTCTCCGTCCGTCCTTCAGCCTTCTGGTCCCGCATCTTGCCCGATGTCTTCTCCTGTCTTCTTCTCCGTCCGTCCGCCAGCCTCCTCGTCCGCATCTTGTGTCTTCTCCGGACCCAGCGTTTGAATTTGATTTGGCCGCCGTGTTCCCGCTCCTGGGACCCGCCCCCCTCTGACGCCACAAGTAAACTCCTTAGAAGGTCATGTGCGTCAGAGGGGGGCGGGGTCACAGAGCGTCACACAGCGGGGGAATTCAATTTCAATCGTGCCGCCCGGAGAAGAAGATGCCGCCGCTTCCAATTGAAGTTCCCGCCATGTCACACTCATGTGACCCCGCCCCCCTCTGACGCACATGACCTTCTAAGGAGTTTACTTGTGGCGTCAGAGGGGGGCGGGTCCCAGGAGCGGGAACACGGTGGCCAAATCAAATTCAAACGCTGGGTCCGGAGAAGACACAAGATGCGGACGAGGAGGCTGGCGGACGGACGGAGAAGAAAACAGGAGAAGACACCGGGCAAGATGCGGGACCAGAAGGCTGAAGGACGGACGGAGAAGATAGAAGAACACGTCGGGCAAGATGTGGACGAGAAGACCCAAGAAAGAAGCAGCGGAAGAAACCCGAAGGAAAGAAGAAAAGAAGATTTTATTAAAAGATTTGTCAAAAACCGGCTACTGTCATTTTTAACACTTTTGACATTTTTTTTGGGGTGAAATGGTAGAGGTACAATGTACCCCATTACCATTTCACATAGGGGGGGGCCAGGATCTGGGGGTCCCCTTTGTTAAAGGGGTCTTCCAGATTCTGATAAGCCCCCCGCCCGCAGACCCCCACAACCACCGGGCAAGGGTTGTGGGGATGAGGCCCTTGTCCCCATCAACATGGGGACATCCTCCCCATGTTGAGGGCATGTGGCCTGGTGCGGTTCAGGAGAGGGGGGGGGCGCACTCTGTCCCCCCCTCTTTTCTGCGGCCGGCCAGGTCAACGTGCTCAGATAAGGGTCTGGTGTGGATTTTTAGGGGGACTCCACGCCATTTTTTTTTTCAATTTGGGGTGGAGTTCCCCTTAAAATCCACACCAGACCTGAAGGGCCTGGAATGGATATTTGCCGGGAACCGCACGTCTTTTTTTTTTTTGTTTTTTACGGCGGGGTTCCCCTTAATATCCATTCCAGACCTGAAGGGCCTGGTAATTTAATTTGGGGGAACCCCTACACATTTTTTTTTTTTTTTGTTTTATGAATGAATCCCTTTAGAATTGTCAGAGCCGACAATTCATTATAGCCGCGTGTGAATTTTTAAATGACTTTTTTCCTTCTGAATGTCACTTTGTGCAGGGGCAGTTCTAAGTGCGGGAAAAATGCGCTATTTCACATGCTGACATTACACCCCCCCTAGGTATGAAATTTAAAGGAATATTTCACTTTTATTGTTTCACTTTAAGAATTATTAATTTCACTGCTCCCGAAAAAAACGGCCGTTTTAAAAAATAAAAAAATCATTGATACATGTTCCCTGGGACAGGACTGAGGTCCCCAAACACTTTTTAGGACAAAACTTGCAGATTAGCCTTTAAAATGAACACTTTTGATTTCTCCCATAGACTTCTATAGGGAGTTCGGCGCGGCTTTACATATTACTTTCAATGCGCCGGCTGCTACGCTGGTTCATGCGCCCAATTAAGCCTCCACCCGGAGTACTAATTAACGCATGAACCAGCGCAGCGCACAGAGCATAGTAAATCAGGCCCATTGTGTCAATCTCGCTCCCTTTCTCGGCGAGATTGAGCACCTACGAGCCCCATCGCGGGAGCCAGCGCCGAGCTGGCTTGCCGCGATAGAGACAAAGCCGTCATAGAAGCGACGGGAGATCCGACTTGGATTCCCGCCAATTCTACACGTGTGCGGCGTCTGGTATGAATCCTGAGGGGGAAGTCCCCGCTGGATTTTAACTAAAAATCCGGCATGGGTTCCCCCCTCGGGAGCATACCGGGCCCTTAGGTCTGGTATGGGTTGTAAGGAGACCTCCCTACGCCGAAAAAACGGCGTAGGGGGTCCCCCTACAATCCATACCAGACCCGTATCCAAAGCACGCTACCCGGCCGGCCAGGAAAGGAGTGGGGACGAGCGAGCGCCCCCCCCCCTCCTGAGCCGTACCAGGCTGCATGCCCTTAACATGGGGGGGTTGGGTGCTCTGGGGCAGGGGGGCGCACTGCGGCCCCCCCACCCCAGAGCACCCTGTCCCCATGTTGATGAGGACAGGGCCCCTTCCCGACAACCCTGGCCGTTGGTTGTCGGGGTATGCGGGCGGGAGGCTTATCGGAATCTGGGAGCCCCCTTTAATAAGGGGGCCCCCAGATACCGGCCCCCCACCCTAAGTGAATGAGTATGGGCTGCATCGTACCCCTAAAAAAACACAGGGTATTAAAATATTTTATTAGTCTGCTCCGGAGGCCGCCCCCTGTCTTCTTTAGCTCTTTTCACCAGGGGGGGCTTCTTCTTTGACGTCTTCGGGTGGGGGCCGCTCTTCTTCGCCGCCGTCTGGTTCTCTTCCACCGCCGGGGGGGGTCGCTTTTATAAAAGCGCCCACCCCCCGGCGGGTTTCCTCCGACGTCTTCGGCGGGGGGGTGGTGTGCTTCTCAGGGGGGGCTTCTTCTTCCGCTATCCGGGGGGGTCTTCTCCGCTATCCGGGGGGTCTTCTCCACTCTCCGGGGGTCTTCTGCTATGTTCGCCGCTCTCTGCTGTTGACTTGGCGCACCCCGGTTCTTCCTCCCGCTGTCCGGTGCCTTCTCCTTCAGCGCTGAACGTCTTCATCTTCTTCTTCTTCCGTGCTGTGACGTCTTCTTCTTCCGGGCTGTGACGTCGTCTTCTTCTTCTCCCGATGTTGACACGCTGGCTCTTCTCGCTACAATGACAGGTGCGCGGCTTGCATCGGATTTATATAGGCCTCACAGTCCCATCATGCTCCGTACCTACCCATGTGATACCTACCCGCATGGGTAGGTACCGGAGCATGATGGGACTGTGAGGCTTATATAAGTCCGAAGAGCGGCCCCCACCCGAAGACGTCAAAGAAGAAGCCCCCCCCTGGTGAAAAGAGCTAAAGAAGACAGGGGGGCGGCCTCCGGAGCAGACTAATAAAATATTTTAATACCCTGTGTTTTTTTATTTGTGTTTATTCGACTTTTCTTGCAGGTGAATGGGTAGGGGTACGATGTACCCCATACTCATTCACTTAGGGTGGGGGGCCGGTATCTGGGGGCCCCCTTATTAAAGGGGGCTCCCAGATTCCGATAAGCCTCCCGCCCGCATACCCCGACAACCAACGGCCAGGGTTGTCGGGAAGGGGCCCTGTCCTCATCAACATGGGGACAGGGTGCTCTGGGGTGGGGGGGCCGCAGTGCGCCCCCCTGCCCCAGAGCACCCAACCCCCCCATGTTGAGGGCATGCAGCCTGGTACGGCTCAGGAGGGGGGGCGCTCGCTCGTCCCCACTCCTTTCCTGGCCGGCCGGGTAGCGTGCTTTGGATACGGGTCTGGTATGGATTGTAGGGGGACCCCCTACGCCGTGTTCTCGGCGTAGGGAGGTCTCCTTACAACCCATACCAGACCTAAGGGCCCGGTATGCTCCCGAGGGGGGAACCCATGCCGGATTTTTAGTTAAAATCCGGCGGGGACTTCTCCCTCAGGATTCATACCAAACGCCGCACACGTGTAGAATTGGCGGGAATCCAAGTCGGATCTCCCGTCGCTTCTATGACGCGCTTGCTGGGATGTGCTTTTACTATTCCAGTGAGTGCGAGATGTCGGCACCCTGTCGCCGGCAGGCACTGTAAGTCGGAATAGGTCCATTTTTATAGGTGTAGCTCCAGCCAAAAAAAATGTTTTTAAGCTTTTTGGATAGCACCTGTATTGTTTGTTTTGCTGTCTGTGCCCCTGTTCAGAAGATTTCACCTTACAGTCTGTCCCAATGACAATTGGGATATTGAACCTTTGGGGTTGTTGTGGAAACAAGTCTGTGTGATAAAGCATCAGTGGAGGTACCTTTTTCCTATAAAAACTCTTACAGGAGTGAATTTCCCTCCCTAAGGGTAGATTTCCTCTCACTTCCTGTTGTCTCCCACCGCTTGTAAGTAGGAGTCATTTGTAAGTCGGATGTTTGTAACTAAGGGACCGCCTGTTTTAGGAAAGGGCTGTTTCTTTTAACAAAATGAAGACACGTATGTGATCAACCAATCTGAAGATTAAGTACTTGTGGATGACTTGTCCCAAAGTCTGGGGCATATACAAAACACATGTAGCACTACCCCTGAAGGAGCTGCTGGTTTAATTTGGGCAGCATGTCACCTCTAATTCTCCGCCGTCTAGGGTACTGGATGAGAGCTGTAATAGAGTCAATGTCCACACTGTAGATATCTTTTTCTGTGCTTTATTACCCAATGGGGTAAAAATGGTAAAAGGAGGAAGTAGGTGAGAAGATAGAAGAAGTAGTGGTTAATGGATTCAGACATGTAACTGGCTTTCGGAAGCATTCCTGTTTCCAACGACAACTTTTGTCGCCACTCTAGCCAGAGTGCATCTGGATGGGCCACTCTCACCAGCCTAGCAGCCAGAGTGTCACTCGGAACTTTAGCAAAGTCTCTGCCACAGACCTTCCCAAAGGTGGAGGTATTTCTCGGTCCAGAATCTTCTTAACACTGTATTAAGCATCCGGATCTCCCTTGAACAGCTTGTATTATTTCAGGACTGATAGGCGACCTAAATGATGTGTCCTTCGATGAAGCAGTAGGCCTCTCCTGGGATACCAGCCTCGTGCTCGATATTCCCCCAGACAGGTTCTTCATCGGTCGGCTTCCTCCCTCGGGACGGACAGCACAGGACAACTCTGTAAGATTTGCTCCGGACCAACGTGATCCCGGAGCCAGGAACACTGCAACACGCACCCCCGCCAGGAGAACCACACACCGGGTGGTGGGACGACTGCCCAGGCGGATGGCGGCAAAGATGACCCCAACCAATGGCGTCTGCCCCCCAAATACCCCTCCCCAGCAACCCTCCTGATTGGCTGCCGAGGAGAAATATCCATAATAATACCTTGACCTCCCTGCTGCCACCTGTCGGTCTGGGGTGTGACCAGCTCCCCAGACAACGACAATGTGCACACACAGTACAGCCAAAGCTGGGACCGAGGCCCTAAATTTAACCCAATAAACACTGTCAGAGGCAACTAACTCTCTGACCACCCTCTTAATTTACAGCAGCACCAGCTATAAACAGTAGAAAGGCGCTACACAGATATTTCAGGTAATGTGGTATATAAATCCAGTAGTGTGATTATATATAGATCCTATGCACACCGTGATGTGTTAATTCTTAATGTGTTTCATCAGTGAAAAATCAACATTATCAGAGGGAAGTGTGTCACAAGCACAAGCAACCCTATATAGGTTTCTAAGGCCCTAATGCCGCGTACACACAATCATTTTTCGGCATGAAAAACAACAACGTTTTTCGGCATGTAGAAAAAAACAAAGTTTTTCCAACTTCAACATTAAAATGACGTTGCCCACACACCATCATTTTAAAAAAATGCGCTAGCAAAGCACGATGACGTACAACACGTACTATAAAGGGGAAGTTCCATGCGGATGACGCCACCCTTGGGGCTGCTTTAGCTGATTCTGTGTTAGTAAAAGACGACTTGCGCTTTTCTGTCTGTTACAGCGTGATAAATGTGCTTACTCCATTACGAATGGTAGTTTTACCAGAATGAGCGCTCCCGTCTCATAACGTGCTTCTGAGCATGCACAGGTTTTTAACGTCGTTTTAGCCCATGCACGATCATTTTTTACAACCCGAAAAACTACATAGTTTAATACGTTGTTAAAAAATGCAGCATGTTCGAAAAAAAGTTTACTCATTCTGTTGATTAATTATCTTTGACAATCACACCACATTTTTTCATCCTTTGGAGCTAATAAGCAGATCTTTCTTTGACCCCAGGTGCATACCCATGTGTTTGTTTTTTTTGCACATTTTGCAGTTTTCAGAAACGCACTACAGTCCATTTAACATTGTTACATGTACATATCTATGCGTTTTTCAGAAGGTGCTTTTTGGGAAGGGTTGGGGACCTTTTTCCCTCAGCAGATTGTATTTTGCGTGTAATAGACTTTCATATTATATGCATTTTGCGCTTTTTTTCTCCCAAAACAAACTGTGTATAGCTGATTGTTAAGGAGCAGGCCAGGAAGAAAGCCACCACTTCCTTAACAACTGATGAGTCACCCGCTGACAGATGGATGTAAAAAAAAGAATTGCCGGCAATAAAATAAATCGGGAAAAATTGCTGTCAGGTCCCCCCACAAATCCATACCAGGCACTTCGGATCTGGTATGGATTTTGAAGGGAACCCCATGCCAAAATTTAAAAACAAAAATGTGTGGGGTCCCCTCAAAACTGTACAAGACCCTTATCCAAGCATGCAGCCTGATAGGTCAGCAAAGAAAGGGGACGAGCGAGCTCTCCCCCCCGAACAATACCAGGTGACATGCCCTCAACATGGGGGAATGCTTTGGGGCATGGGGGCTCTGGCGACATTGCCAGATGGCAATGCCCCCAGCTATTTAGGAACTGTCAGACGGTGAAGCAGGCCATTGGCGGGAGCTTTTTTTTTTGGTCCAGCAGTGTCATGCCTGCTGATGCATCTACATCAGGGGACATTGTTTTGTCAAAAACTTGTGTTGTGTCTTTACTCACTTTTTAAAAAACATTGTGAATGGGTATGGTATGGTATAGGGTATATGTACCCCATACTCATTCACATGGGGGGTGGGATCTGGGAGCCCACTTGTTAAAGGGGTCTTCCAGATTCTGATAAGCTTCCTGCCTGCACACCCCACAACCACTGGCCAGGGTTGTGTTGAAGAGGCCCTTGTCACCATCAACATTGGGACAAGGTGCTTTGGGGTGGGGGGAATGTGGCCTAGTATGGTATAGATTTAAAACAGCTAAACACGCAAGTAAAAAAACACATAAACTGCAGCCACATAGATGTGAACCTAGGGTTAGTATAAGTAAAAATCTGAAAGAAATACACACTGTAGGACTAATTGTTTCATCCATCTAGAGTTACTTGCATCAGATTATTCTGCTTTTGGAAAACCATCTATAGGCAATGCCAGCTTTATTAAAGTGGTTCTAAAGACTGGACCTTTTTTTAACTTAATGCATTCCCTGCATTAGGTAAAACATGTCCCTGTAATTGTACCGCCCCTAACCCCCCCTCTATTCTTACCTGAGCCTGATTTTGATCCAGTGCTGTGCCTGTCTGCAGCGGCTCTCTCCTCTATCTCTGCTCACAGAGGCAGCAGTGGGAGCCATTGGCTCATGCTACTATCGATCAAATCATGTGATCAGAGAGCAGGAGGAGGGGCACAGTCATGCTGTATTGGTCGATAGACACACACAGCTTGACTCGGGAGGTAGCCCACAGGTGTTCCCCCATAGGAAGTGGCTTTCTATGGTGGCGCACCGAGGAGAGAAAGAGCCAAGAGCAGCAATGGGGGACCAGGGAAGAGAAGGTTCATGGGCACTCTGTGCAATACCATACTATTATGTGTAATATGTTTATTAGTCTAATAAAAAATGAAGCTTTACAATTACTTTAGGTTTAAGTCCTTAAATTTAAATTTAAAAACCTATTGCAGGACAATTATATGGTCCAGTTTATTGAAGCCCCAACTAGGAATGATGCTCTTAGAAGAAAGAAAGTCACCGCTCCAGGTGGGTCTACTATACGGTCACAAACTGTTTACAGGATTCCAAGGGTGCTGGCGGTGCACTAGGCAAGCATAAAAGATTGATGAAGGATGGATGGCCGCACTCCAAAAACCGCACAGGTTGTCTTTTATTAAATGAACAGCAGATACATCACCAGATCAAAACAACAGGAACAGGGGAACAGCCGACGTTTTGCACAAAATCAGTGCTTATTCATGGCATACACCCACGGATCCTAAAAGAATTGAGCTCTGTAATTTCAAAGCCATTGTATCTAATTTTTAGGGGCTAATTAATGACAGGAATAGTACCACTGGTTTGGCGAAGGGCCAATGTGGTGCCCATATTTAAAAAGGGCACAAAGTCTTTACCAAGTAACTATAGACCTGTTGGTTTGACTTCTATAGTTGGGAAGTTACTGTAGAGATTAATAAAAGACCACATAGACAAGTTCTTGCTGTAAAAAAATTGATTTAAGCAACTGACAACATGGATTCATAAAAGACAGAAGTTTTCAAACAAACCTGATTTATTTTTATGAAGAGGCAAGTAAAACCCTGGACAGAGGCGTGGCAGTGGACGTGGTATACTTGGATTTTGCAAAAGCGTTCGATACAGTTCTGCACACATGGCTCATGTGTAAGGTAAAGTCTACAGGCTTGGAAATATCAGTTTGTAAATGGATAGAAAACTGGCTGAAAGACAGAATTCAGAGAGTAGTGGTTAATGATTTTTACTTCTTACTGAATGGTCTAAGGCAGGGGTACCCAACCAGTGGCCCGGGGGCCACATGTGGCCCGCGTAGCCCTCTGATGTGGCCCGCGACTTCCTGCTCTGGGATGGAATAAAATATAATAGAATACTGTTATTAAAAGTCAGTTTATTACTAAAATCACAGTGATATATGGGCATATATGTTCTGCAGTGGTTACTGGGCTGCTTTCAAACTGATCCACAGGGGCAGAGAAGTGCAACTATGGGTTACCTACACTGAGCAATAGGCTTCTATTACCTGCGAGTTTAGTGCGCTTTCTGAAAGTGCACCACACCTACAGGATATAATAGAAGTCTATGGCAAAGTGCAGCTAACCTGCAGGAATGACGTAGGCTTAGGCCCCTTTCACACTTTCAGTCTGACCAAATCTGGCCTTCTCTATTCACCTATAAGGAGTGGAAGATGTAAATATACTTGTGTCAGTTTACAAACGCCTACCTCCAATCCAATCCACGAAAAAATAAAAAGAGAGAGTAGAGTGGGCTCTATAGAGCCAAGTGGGCTGCCATCCACCCGCTCTGCTCATTGTGGCCCGCGACCGGTTACCAAGTCGCTTAAGTGGCCCTTGCTCTTCAAAAGGTTGGGCATCCCTGGTCTAAGGTTATCAGTGGTGGACCCCAAGGTTCAGTGTTGAGCCCCTTACTTTTTAATATCTTTATAAATGATATTGAGTCTGAGATCAAAAGTAACATTTCTGTCTTTGCAGATGACACCAAGCTATGCAGTGGAATAACGTCTTTACAGGATGTCGCAAATTTACAAGCCAACCTCGATGCTCTGTCTAATTGGGCGACTATGTGGTAGATGAGGTTTAATGTTGATAAATGTAAAGTTATGCACTTGGGGGGTAATAATATGCATGCATCATACATACTAGGGGAGTACAACTGGGGGGATCCGTAGTGTAGAAGGATCTGGGGGTTTTGGTAGATCATAAGCTCAATAATGGCATGCAATGCCAAGCTGCGGTTTCCAAAGCGAGCAAAGTCCTTTCTTGTATTAAGAGAGTTATGGACTCCAGAGAAAGAGATATCATTTTGCCCCTGTACAAATCATTAGTAAGACCTCATCTGGAATATGCAGTTCAGTTTTGGGCTCCAGTTCTCAAAAAGGATATTGGGGAACTGGAGAAAGTGCAGAGAAGGGCAACCAAACTGATAGGAGGCATGGTGGAGCTCAGCTATGAGGAAAGATTAGAGGAACTGAATTTATTCACTCTTGAGAAGTGGAGAATAAGGGAGAATATGATCCACATGTACAAATATATAAGGAGTCCATATAGTGAACTTGGTGTTGAGTTGTTCACTTTACGGTTAACACTAAGGACAAGGGGGCACTCTTTATGTCTAGAGCAAAAGAGATTTCATCTCCAAATACGGAAAGGTTTCTTCACAGTAAGAGCTGTGAAAATGTGGAATAGACTCCCTCCAGAGGTGGTTCTGGCCAGCTCAGTAGATTTCTTTAAGAAAGGCCTGGATACTTTCCTAAATGTACATACTATAACTATGAGTACTAAGATTTGTAGATAAAGTTGATCCGGGGTAAATCCGATTTCCTCTTGGGGGATCAGGAAGGAATTTTTTCCCCTGCTGTAGCAAATTGGATCATGCTCTGCTGTTTTTTTTTTTTTTGCCTTCCTCTGGATCAACTGTGGGTATGGAGTTGGGTGTATGGGATTGTACTATGTTTTTTATTTTGTTTTTATATTTTTTGTGGTTGGACTGGATGGACTTGTGTCTTTTTTCAACCCGACTAACTATGTAACTATGTAAGTCAATACATGCTCTCTGCCTTAGCACTGGACTAGCCATTGTGTTTGCAATGCACCATTTTTACTTTGGCTTGTTACCTTTTTAGGTACAGGTCAGGTACATTATTATATACTTGGTAGCTAACAGAAACTTAATATAATATAACATTACACAATAACCTTTAGCAGTGTAACCTAGTGTCCATTACAGTATGTTTTATCCTGGTATACACTGTATGTGGTAAATAACCCAAAAACAAATTTCATATATTGCAGCTTGCTAATTCCTAGATGTGGTGCCTGAATTCGTTTTCCTTTGTAGACTTTTTTCCTGTAATTTTACCTATTGGTCCTGCCAGTAAGTCAGGTATTTTTCAACTTCCTTTAAAGATTAGACTGTCCGGTAAATGTGGCAGAGTTTTGAGGCTAATCATGTACTACTGACAGGGCCATTTACAATGGTCAGCTTTGTTTAATATATTCATTAATCTAAAACATATATCCGAAAAGTAAAAACAAAAAAAACAAAAGCAAAACTATTGCTGTAATTGCTTAACAAGTTTTATTATTAATATTATTATTATACAGGATTTATATAGCGCCAACACGTTTTGCAGTGCTTTACAATGTGAGGGCAGACCATGCAGTTATAATACAATTTAATACAGGAGGAATCAGAGGACCCTGACCATTAGACCTTACAATCTAAAAGGGAGAGTCAGGTGATGAAAAAGATAATACCTGCAGGGATGAGCTGATGGAAGCATCGTTGTTAGGTGGAGGCAGGATAGGCTTCTCTGAGCAGAAAGATAGGGATCGCCTAAACGTGGACAGAATAGGAGATAGTCAGACAGATTAGAGTAGGGAGTTCCATAGGATGGTAGAGGTTTAGGAAAAGTCCTGGAGACAAACATGGGAGGAGGTGACAAGGGAGTTAGAGAGCAGGAGGTCTTGGGAGGGACCAAGAGAACCGTTTGGTTAGTATTTTGAGACTAGGTTAGTGATGTACAGTATCTGGGGGCTGAGTTGTGGATGGCTTTTTAAGTTATTGTTAGTATTTTGAATTTAATTTGTTGGGTGAGTGACATCCAATGAAGGGATTGGCAGAGAGGGGTAGCAGACGCTGAAGTATTGTTAAGGTCGACTAGTCTGGCAGCAGCATTCATGATGGACTGAAGGGGCATAGGCTATGTAAAGGTTAAAGGGAGTTGGAGTAGTCAAGGCGAGAAATGACCAGGGAGTGGATTGGAAGCTTTGTGGTGACATTGGATTACACCTAGTACCCTGGCGTGGGGGGGGGGGGGGGGCAGGTTGATGGCTGTCATTGATCTTGATGGATAAGTCAGGGGAAGGGGCACATAGGAACGGAAATATTATGAGCTCAATTTTGGATAGATTGAGTTTGAGGAAGTTGTGTCACCTCCAGACTGATATATCATTCAATAAATTAGTGATTAACGAGGATACTGATATTGTGAGCTGAGGGGTAAAGAAATAGATTTGGATGTCATCAGAGTAGAAATGATCTTGAAAGCCATGGGAGGCTATTAGCTGACCCAGAGAGGAGGTGTAGATTGAGGATAGGAGAGGTCCAAGAATGGAACCTTGGGGGACATTGACTTAGAAAGGAAGAGGCTAGGAGGAAGTAGAATTGTAAGTGACACTGAAGGTGTGTTGAGATAGGTAGGATGAGAACCAACGAAGAGTACAGTCATGAAGGAGTGAAGTTTTTTTGAAGAGGGGTGATCAACCATATTAAAGGCAGCCAAAAGGTCCAAAAGTAGGAGTATAGAATATTGACCATTGGTTTTAGCCATTAGTAAACCATCTTTGAGTTTTAGTAGACCAGTTTATGTGGAGTGTTAGGCCGCGTACACACGACCGGTCCATCCGATGAGAATGGTCCAACGGACCGTTTTCATCGGTTCACCGCTGAAGCGGCCTGATGGTCTGATGTGCGTACACACCATCAGTTCAAAATCCGATCGGGTCAGAACGCGGTGACGTAAAACACAACGACGTGCTGAAAAAACGAAGTTCAATGCTTCCAAACATGCGTCGACTTGATTCTGAGCATACGTGGGTTTTGAACCGATGCTTTTGTGTACTAACCATCGGTTTGGAACGATCGGTCAGCAGTCCATCGGTTCGATTTTAAAGCAAGTTCTAACATTTTGGTCCGAAGGACAAAAGACAGATGGGCCGTACACACGGTCGGTTTGGACTGATGAAACTGAACTTCGGTCCATTCTCATCGGTTTGGACCGATGGTGTGTACGCGGCCTTAAAGGGGTTGTAAAGGTTTGTTTTTTATTTTCTAAATAGGTTTCTAATAGGTTTCTAATAGTGGGTGTAAACCCAATTTTTTCTTTTATTTCACAATGTACAGTATAATATTTCCTATTATCTGTGCCCAGTCTTGCCACGCAGAGTTAATCCAGCTCTGACCAATCCTCTTTTATTGTTCGGTGAAATAAAACGGACTTACAGAAAAAAACCTTGGTCCGTTCCGCCCCCTTGCTGTGAGTGACAGGTTATTTACATATCTCATGCACTAGCCTGGAGACAGGCATTATTTTTCAATTCCCACCCCCACTCCTTTTCTGAAGTCATGTGGTTACTTTTATGGATTTTGACTGGATGTTAGTGATCATAGCAGAATGTAGTGTAAGGAATACATACCGTATTTTCCGGCGTATAAGACGACTCGGCGTATAAGACGACCCCCTAATTTTCCAGGAAAAATTTGGGTTTTGGGATATACTCACTGTATAAGACTATCCCCTTTTTTCCAAGCCCCACTGTGCCATTACATGCCCCCACTGTGCCATTACTTGCCCCCACAGTGCCATCACATTACATGCCCCTACAGTGCCATCACATTAAATGCCACCACAGTGCCATCACATTAAATGCCACCACAGTGCCATCACATTACTTTCCCCCACAGTGCCATCACATTACTTTCCCCCACAGTGCCATCACATTGCATGTCCCCACAGTGCCATCACATTGCATGCCCCCACAGTGCCATCACATTACATGCCCCCACTTTCCCCCCCCACTGTGCCATCACTCACGTTTTGCAGGCCGGTGACAGTCTCCGTCTGCTGCGAGCGTCCATGATTTCAAAGCCGCGCGCCGTCTTCTCAGCGTGTCCTGTGATTGGCAGAACACACATTTTCCCAGTAGCGCCTCTGTTCTATGTTCCGCCAATCACGGATGCCTTCTCATCTCGTCCGAGGATGAGAAGGCATCCGTGATAGGCGGAAAACAGAACAGAGGCGCTGCTGGGAAGATTTCTGTTCCGCCTATCACAGGACAGCGAGGACGCGCTGAGAAGACGGCGCGCAGCTTTGAAATTATGACGATCGCAGCTGCACGGAGACCGTACCCGGCGTATAAGACGACCCCCGACTTTGGATGCATTTTTTTGCATCCAAAAAGTCGTCTTATACGCCGGAAAATACGGTAGGAAAAAATGCATGTTGACAAGGGGAGTGTACTGGAGGGCGGGGAGTCTACTGACATCACAACTGACATCACAACTATCCTTACCTTGACAGGTAAGGATATATGCAGGAGGCATGTATATCCTTATAGATCAGCACTATGGGAGTAGTTTAGAAAGGATGAGAGTGGGTTTACATAAACTTTAAGCTAGTGCATTGTTGGTTCACTTACATTTTTCTTTGATTTCCCTTCTAAAAGATTTTTTTTCTTTGTCTGAACTTCTCAATTTCTGTTCCTCCTCAGTAAGCTTGGCTCCATCATCTAATCCGTTCTGGCTGGGGGTTAGCCAGTGTGCTCGCCCCAACCCCCCTTGGGACTACATCCCTGCGGGGAGACAATCTGAACACGCTGACTAACCCCCAGCCAGAACAGCTCAGATGATAGGGGCAAGCTTATTGAGGAGGAACAGAAAGTGAGAAATTCAGACAAAGAAAAAAAACATTTAGAAGAGAAATCGAAGGAAAAGGTAAGTGAACTAACAATGCACTAGCTTAAAGGAACCTATTTAGAAAATTAAAAAAAATCTTTACAACCCCTTTAAGAGCAAAATCCAGACTGAAGAAGATCAAGAAGGTTATTCCTAATGAGGAGGCGACCTGGCATTCAAGGAGTTTGGAGGAAAAGGGTAGCAGCGAGATGGGGCATAGGTTGGTAATAATGGTGGGGTCCAAGGATTACTTTTTAAGTATGGGGTGAGCATTTCTTAGAAAGAAATTTGAAAAAATAGATACAGTATACCATGAGCTTCAAACAATTAGAGCAGTGGTTCTCAACCTGGGGGTCGGGACCCTGGGGGGCTGTCCCTGAAGCCTGTGGTCACCCAGCTGGGCTGTTCCTGGAGCCCACAGCCGCCCACTCAGCCTCTTTGCAGCTGCTCATTCAGTTCACGGCATAGACCCTATCTCCTGTTTCGGCATAGGTGTCAATGCTGCGAGACACTAAGAGCTGGAGACGCAGTGAAGCTGGAGACACAGTGAGTAACATTACCTGTGATTAGAGTTGCCATTGAGTGTCCCCAGTACAGTTCTTAGATGAGCAGATGACTTTAATCAAGAGCACCCAAGTTGGCTGATCAGAACTACCCCAGAACTGACACTGATCCCATCCCTCCCAGCACTGCCACTCATCCCAACTTCCCGCCAGCACTGCCACTCATCCCATTCCCCCCACACCCCCACCAAGGAGTAAGATAAAGAATAATAGAGAATATACAGAATGGAGAGGAAAAGAAGGGGGGGGACAAAGAAAAAGGGAGAGAAAGAATAAGAGGAAGAACGATAAAGACGGCTAGAGAGAGGGATGGGGGAAAAAATAAGAAGTTAGGATGGAGAGAGATAAAGGGGAAAGAATGGAGAACAAAGAGAGAGTGGTGCATCCCAAAATGGGGTTTTAATACTGTACGAGTGGAAGGGACTCAGGGAGCACTAAATGTCTGTGGATTAGGGGCACACATTTCTTGTCTTGCCTTGGGTGCTGACAACCCACGCTAGGAAAATAATTTTACTGTTAGGGGTCCCCACAACTTGGGAAATATTATCAAGGGGTCACGGCACTAGTAAAGTTGAGAACCACTGAATTAGAGAGACAAAAAGGTAAGAGAGTAAAGAACCTGAAAAGTGCTCTGTGGGGATAGAAGGATTCCCACCTCTCTTCTGTCCACTGGGTCTGGGGCAGTGAGTTCAGAGAAGGCCACCATGGGAGGGTGAAGCAGGAAAAGCAGTGTTGGATTCATAAAGCCAGGTCTTGGAAACAGCAAGAAGATTAAATGAGGTAGTGATAAAGAGGTCATGGACATAGGTGAGTTTGTTGCAGACAGAGCAGGCGTTCTAAAGGGCGCAGGAGAAGGGAAGGCTGTTTTTTGGGAAGAATAAGAATGAAACAAAATTGTGTTTATTGCAGCTGCTGCCAGAGGGCGTAGGATGATCGGTGTGTTGGGTATTATTTAATGGTGGAAGCTCAGGGTTTGGCAATAAATCTCCAGAGGTCGGGAGAAGCAGAGGGAATGCAATTTATATGATATGACATGCCTCAGCATTCTGAGGGTTTTATTAGCATGTGGGAAAAGAATTAGGAAGAGGAGGTAATGACTGCAGTAATAAGGAGCGGACAGAAGTCAGGGCGATATATATACAGGTTGGGTGTGCGTGTGTGGGGGGGGGGGGGTTTAAACGAAACAGAGTTTAAGGTGAGGACACAACTGTGAAAAGGAGAGGGCGAGAGTGCATGCTACAGAGAGGAGGAGAGCTGAATGGGGAAACAAGGTCACCTGCATAATGTCTGGTGTTTTGCAAAGAAGTTTGTTGTAGATTTTTGCTTCTTGTCATTGCTAAAGTGCAGGAGCTGAAGTGCTACTTAATTAAAGAATGCCACTTATTGAAAGAACCTCAACATGTCAGCTCAAGTTTGGCAACCCTTTCACTGTCAGGTCCCTATGGTGTACACACCCTCAGCACCGCATCCAGCTTGCCAGGTCCGTATGCTGTACAGACATTCTGCTATAAGCTCACAGTCTTTTCAGTGATCATGAGCTTATAGCAAAACTGTTCAACAGATTTTGCTGAACAAACCAAAAGCTCTGATCAGCAGCTAACAATCCACTTATTAGAAATAGTTAAAAGATGTTCTGCGCAGATGGTTTAAATATATACTATAGTAAGAGCTACTGCCTCCAACGTGACAACTACCTAGATAGGGTCCGTATAAAAAGTTTAAAATCTCTAGTGGGTGTGGCGCTGCTCTATATAAAGTGCGTTCTTACTATGCTGTGTGTTAGAAATATTGTATAAATGGACAACTTTGTGTTAAAAAAAAGCGTTTTAACCACTTCCCACCCACCAGCCATCATATGACATTCTTGACTTGGTGCAGGGATATCTGAATAATGCCTGCAGCTACAGGCATCATTCAGATATCAGCTTTTTCAGCTGGCGATTCTCTACACCATAAGAAATGATCATAGCGGCTGTTCTGCCTCTTGATCATTCTTATGGGAGGCGAGAGCGGACGTTTTCCACCCTCCTGCTGCCCTCTGGTGCTTCTACGGACTCACCACTACGATCGAAGCCAGGGTCGTTTTTTTATTTTATTCCAGGCTTCCCAGCCTAGAGGTGAGAGTTGGGGTCTTATACAGTGACATCACAATCTTCACCTCATCCAATCAGACCATGCCTTCTATTAATTGAAAAAAAAAATACAAGGCTTTTTCTAAATGGTGACAGTGCCTAGTTAGCCAGTAAACTTTTTTTGTTACTATACAAAATTGCAGCTGATTGGCAGTGGATCCGAATGATGGTTGTTGTCACTATAGTAGCGGGAGCCGCCACAGTGATTTGCTGCTTACATAGCAAATGGTTAAGTATGAGATACTTTTATTGGTTGAAGCTTGACCAATGTATCTACACAATAACATTGATACCTAAACTGAGGATTTAAATCCAATCATTCAGAACCCATTAGTGTAATCCATCTATATGTGCAGATTTGGTTATCCTGGGATTTTTGTATAACAATTTATGAACACATATTGAACAGTTGGAAACATTTAAAAGTAATGTCTCCACGTGCCGATTATAAGTGAAAGGGGTCTAATGACCTGTCTTTGCTAATAATGAATGCACGTATGAGCACTTTCACAACCTTATAGACGTCTTACAAAAAACGTTAGCACAATACTGATATCAGACAAGTACATTGAAAAATTACAAATATATAGATAGATATCTTTTGTTAAGACATTCTGCATGACATTATATTGTGAAAATGTAAACATATACATTGGATATATTTTGTTTCATACTGTTCATACTGTATCTTTGTAGCTTTATTTCAATTCAAAATATACATTTTAATTATTAACATTTTTTTTTCTAACAGGAAAAGATGACTGAAATCCAGATTCACTACAGATGTACAATAGACAAAGCCAAGCTTCCAAAGCTTTACCATAGGCAATCTGCTGGAAGCTTAACTCCTGTATTCTATCATGTATGGTATGTTTCAAACTTTTAGATCTCTATCAATTCCCCTTATTGGATTAATGTACTTTGCTTTTTCGATGAATACATTTTCCTGTTTTGTTTATTATTTGCAGATGGACTATTGTTCCAAAGAAGCATATCTCATTTAATAGAAAGATGAAAGATACTTTAGTAATAAATGAAGAGTTTAATGAATGAAAGTATGTTATGCAATATTAAATATGTTAAACTGTATGAATGTATAGCACCATTATCTATCTATCTATCTATCTATCTATCTATCTATCTATCTATCTATCTATCTATCTATCTATCTATCTATCTGTCTGTCTGTCTGTCTGTCTGTCTGTCTGTCTATCTGCCTGTCTGTCTATCTATCTATCTACCTATCTATCTATCTATCTATCTATCTATCTATCTATCTATCTATCATTGATAGATGAAATTCATCGATCATTTTAAAGTCTTACTTTGAACTTCCAACTCTAGTCCTCATTGCTGCCAACAAGTCAAGTTGTCTTGCATAGGTTGAAAAAAATTAGGGCATGTATGATATGTAATCCATTGTATATAAAGACTGTTCTCATGAGCTTTCTTTCCTGTACTTCACATAGCATGTTTTCCACCAACTCAGGGCAACTGATCTTACAGTAATTCAGGGTGGGCACAGGCAACAATCAATTCTGGATGCTAGATTTAGGAGAGCCGATAAATTACGTATTATCAAGTAAGTGGAGGAAATTATAGGGATTCATTAAAGGGGTTGTAAGGGTAAAAAAAAATGTCCCTAAATAGCTTTCTTTACCTTTTTGCAGTCCTCCTTCACTTACCTCATCCTTTGATTTTGCTTTTAAATGTCCTTATTTCTTATGAGAAATCTTCACTTCCTGTTCTTCTGTCTATAACTCCACACAGTAATGCAAGGCTTTCTCCCTGGTGTGGAGAAAGCCTCTTGAGGGGGGAGAGGGTGAGCAGGAGTGTCAGGACACCCGCTAACACATAGCTCCTTTCTCTATCTGCAAAGTAGAGAGTGTCCTGACTTGCCTGCTCCCCCCTCCCCCCTCAAGAGGCTTTCTCCACACCAGGGAGAAAGCCTCGCATTACGGTGTGTAGTTACAGACAGAAAAACAGGAAGTGAGGTTTTCTCAGAACAAATAAGGACATTTAAAAGCAAAATCAAAGGATGAGGTAAGTGGAGGAGGACTGCACTAAGGTAAAGGAAACTATTTAGGGAACAACCCCTTTAAGTAGATTTAGTAGATAACTTACTTAGTGCAGAGGATATATAAGTAGACAAAGCTTGCATGGACAAATGGATTTACTTAACTTTTTTATAGCGTATCTATTGTCAAAATTTTAAATCATTATATTCATTTCCACAGTGAATTTTAATTAGCTCTAGTCCTACTCCTATTATTCTGAATGCTTTTGGAGTTTGTAAACTTATTTTTTGAAGATCACCCACATATATACTGAATAGGCACTGCTTTGTCACTTTTCACATAGCCTCCCTTCTGAACTGCAGAGGTGCAGAGAGGAGGAATTGCAGAAGGAGAAGACTTTATATGAATCATACCACATCATAACTGCTTGCAGGCAACAAGGTACCATGGGATTTGTAGTCCTTAGAAATCAAAAGTAAACAGCAGAGGAGAAGCTGCAAAGTATGCAGGGAATCCAGAAAGTTGTGGAAAGAGATAATCGACAGACAGGCAGAACAAACAAAATGAAAGGAGTTTTTTCAAGTACGCTTAAACTTGATTGTCATAAATAACTGTTGTGTGTATTGTTATTACAATGCTGATGTTATAAAATGCAAATTCCATGACCAACTAACTTCTTTATACGTTTTAATTAACCACTTCAGACCCGGAAGAATTGGCTGCCCCATGACCGGGCCATTCTTTGCGATACAGCACTGCGTCGCTTTAACTGACAATTGCACGGTCATGCAATGCTGTACTGAAAACAAAATTGAAATCCCTTTTTCCCCACAAAAAGAGCTTTCCTTTGGTGGTATTTGATCATCTCTGCAATTTTTATTTTTTGTGCTATAAACAAAAAAACAGTGACAATTTTGAAAAAACAATATATTTTGTATTTTTTGCTATAAAAAATATCCCCATTTTTTAAACAAAAGCTTTTTTTTTCAGTTTAGGCTGATATGTATTCTTCTACATATTTTTGGTAATAAAAATCGCAAAAAGTGTATATTGATTGATTTGCACAAAAGTTAAAGTGTCTACAAAATAGGGGATTGATTTATAGCATTTTTATTTTTATAATTTTTTTACTAGTAATGGCGGCGATCTGCGATTTTTATTGAGACTGCAGCATTATGGTGGACACATCGGACACTTTTGACCAATTTTTGGGACCATTGGCATTTATACAACAATCAGTGCTATAAAAATGCACTGATTACTGTAAAAATGTCACTGGCAGGGAAGGGGTTAACACTAGGGGACGATCAAGGGCTTAATTGTGTTCCCTAATGTGTGTTCTGAGGCCTCGTACAAACGACCGAACATGTCCGCTAAAACTGGTCCGGCGGACCAGTTTCCGCGGACATGTTCGGTCGTGTGTAGGGCCGACCGGACAATTTTCCAGCCGACCGGACAGGTTTCCAGCGGACAACTGTTTCTTAGCATGCTAAGAAACATGTCCGCTGGAACCATGTCCGCCGGACATGTCCGATGGTCAGTATGACTCATCGGACATGTCCGCTGGCCCGAGAACCCGCACATGACGTCGAAGTGATTCGACGCATGCGTGGAAGCATTGAACTTCCGGGTTCACGCACGTCGCCGCGTCATCGTCGCTGCCACATTACCGCGTCGTAACCGCGTCGTCACCGCGTCGTCTGTCCGCGGGAAATTTGGTCTGATGGTGTGTACAACCAAATGATCCCAGCGGACATGTCCGATAAAAACGGTCCGCGGATCGTTTTCATCGGACAGATCCGCTCGTCTGTACGAGGCCTAACTGGTGGGGAATGGGACTGATCTAGAGAAAATTACAGATCGTAGTTTCTATTAGGACCTCAGGATCTGCATTTCCTCCCTGAACAGAACAGCTACGTGTGTGTGTTTACACAAACACGTCCCTGTTCTGCCTCTCGTGACCGGAGATTGCTCGTGGCCAGCGGTCATCGCGACCATCGGTCACGAGCATCAGCACCCCCACGATGCAGCCTGCTAGCCCGCTTAAAGCAAACAATGTACAGCTACAACAATCTGTGCAGCGGAGCCAGGCTGCCGCAGTATAACTGTGGCGGCTGGTCCGTAAGCGGTTAAAATAGTAGTAGTAGAGTCTTCTACCTTGTAACATTCAATGCAGACACTTTTTATTCACTAACCTAAGTTAATAAATATGCAATAAGTTTCAATACTTTGCACTTCAATACCCCCTTCCTGCCCAGACATCCCAAGCTAATTTCCAGATTTTAGCACTGCCACACCTGAAATGACAATTGCTCAGTCATGTTACGCTGTACCCAAACAACATTTTTACAATTTTTTTTAGACAGATAGAGCTGTCTTTTGGTGGTATTAAATCACGACTGGGTTTTTTTTCCTTTGTTTTAGAACATTTTGTAAATAAGTAAGTTTTCTCCTTCACTGATGCGCACTGATGAGGCGGCACACATGGGCACAGATGAGAAGACACCAATATGCAGCACTGATGGGCACTGATAGGTGGCACTGATGTGCAGCTCTGGTGTGCACTGATAGGTGGCACTGATGGGAAATGATGGGCGGCACTGATAGGCTGCATTGATGAGGAGGCACTGACAGGCATCACTGCTAGGCACTGAAAGGCATCACTGATGGGCACTGCTTAGCATCACTGGGCACTGATTGGCATCACTGGTGGGCACTAGTGGGCATTACTGGTGGGCACCGCTGATGGGGCTGCACTAATAATCACTGCACTGATTATCAATGCAGATTCCCCCCTGTCAGGAAAGCAACTTATCAGCTCTTCTCTTCTCAGACTCTTTCAGTGTGAATAGAGCAATGATTGGACACAGCTGATTACATTGTAAAGAGCCTAAGTCATAGGCTCTTTACCATGATCAAAGTGACACACTGATCTATCGATCACCGCTCTGCACGACACGGGGGTGCGCACGAGTGGCTTGTTCTGAAGGACATCATACGATGTCCAGTCAGAATGGGAGAGCGACGGCTTGGCCATCATGTTTTATTTCTTTGTCTGAATTTCTCACTTCCTGTTTCTCCTCAGTAAGCTTGCCCCCATCATCCAAGCCGTTCTGGCTGGGGGTTAGTCAGCCAGAACAGTTTACTGAGGAGGAACTGGAAGTGAGAAATTCAGACAAAGAAAACAAAGAAAAAAAAAACGTTTAGAAGGGAAATCGAAGGAAAAGGTTAGTGAACCAACAATGCACTAGCTTAAATGAACATATTTAGAAAATAAAAAACAAACCTTTACAACCCCTTTAAACTTTCTAAATAAAATAACAAATAGATAACACAGTAGTCTTACTTGCTTCAAAACGTTCCTACTTAGTGGTTACTTACTGAAGTAATTTAAAAAAATATAACAATTTGCTATAGCATTTTTTTCTGCCTATTTTGGCTATTTACATTATATAAAGGACTAAACTACAATCCTATGCACTGTTGTATTACGGCTAGTCATTTTTATAGATGAACGAAATGGGAAAAGTTTGATTCACAGGAGGTTTGGCAAACCCAGAAAAATTCTGTTAAACTCAAACCCAGTGGTGTATTTAGGTTTTGTGCTGCCCTAGGCCTCCTGACTAAACTCGTGCACCTCCTAATTTAAATATGATCCACTTCCTATCAAGATCACACCCCTTCCCGTTTAAGACCTACCCTGACATTTTCTAGTGGGGACACTAGTTCTGAGGGCCTTGTGGGGGGGGGGGGGGGGGGGTTTAATCTGCAGAGATTTCCTCTCACTTCCTGTTCAGCTGTGGGCAGGAAATAAAGGGAAATGAACGGATGGCAAAAAAAATTACCCCTTACTCCAGGGGTGTCCAAACTTTTTTCAAAGAGGGCCAGATTTGATGAAGTTAACATGCGTGGGGGCTGACCATTTTGCCTGATATTCTTTGAACCAATAAAATGCAGTCTAAGTGTGTTCGTTCGAGCACTAAAACATTGCCCAACAAGAATTATCTTGCCTTTGTGACTGTTTGTGGTGAAGAGATGAGCTTGGGCGTGTTATTTGGATATACCGTATTTATCCGTGTATAACACGCACCTTTACTTAAAGTGGGAAGTTTCAGGAAAAAAAAAACTTACATTTGAAATAACTGTGGAGCAAAATAATGGTCAGTGCCCATCAATGCAGCCTAATCAGTGCCCATCTGCAGCCTCACCATTGCCAGGAATGCAGCCTTGCCATTGCCAGGAATACAGCCTCACCATTGACATCAGTACAGCCTCACCATTGACATCAGTGTAGCCTCACCATTGACATCCGTGCAGCCTGATCTGCAGCCTCGGAGGGGGATAGGCAGGGTGGCGGGATGGCCGCCGACAGATTATATGTAAGAAAATCTCCTGTTTACATGGCTGCCTCTTTAATACAAAGTCTCGCCCCCTATGATAGACAGAACAGTCATCCAATGGCAGCCCAGGAGACAGGACTTCCAATTACAGACGCCGCTGAGTAAACAGGAGATTCTCCTGTATGTAATCTGATGGCGCTCGTCCTGCCCCCTCCCAGTCACCACAAAAGATATGTATATCCAAATTACCAGGGGGGCCACATTAAACCGTAACGTGGGCCACAATTGGCCCGCGGGCCGGACTTTGGACATGCCTGCCTTACCCTATCCAAAATGGAAAAAAAAGTGTTGCCTATAGTTCTACTTTAAGGACAAATTTCTGCAAAATTTATGGAGGACTAAGAGGATATAACCATGCCAGTGGTGCAGCAGAAAACATGTAGCACAGCGATGAAGGTATGTGGTCCAGGCATTGAGCAAAGGAAGGATTGGGGGCAGGAACAAATAAATCCATCTGTTTCTTTTTCCCATCAACAATTAACAGAAATAAGATTAAGGCCCCGTAAACACGAGAGGATCCATCCGCTGAAAAATCTCAGCGGATCGGTTTCAGCGGATAGATCCCCTGGTGTGTACGTTCCAGCAGATATTTATCCGCGGAGATTTCCGATTTCCAGCAGATCAAAATTTGTTAGCATGCTAACAAATCTATCCGCTGGAATCGGCTCCAGCGGATCGATCCGGTGGTCTGTACAGACTCACTGGATCGATCCGTCCGAAACCCGTCCCTCGCATGCGTCGTAATGATTCGACGCATGCATGGAATTGCTTATATGACAGCGTCGCCGCGTCATCATCGCGGCGACGGCGCGACACGTCACCGCGGTGTAAATTCGGCGTGGATTTCGATCCGATGGTGAGTACACTCCATCGGATCAATCCTCTCGTGTGTACCCGGCATAAGATTCCTTATATGTACAACTGACACAAGCAAAGGATTGCAAGAGAGTCCTACTACCTACCTGCCAGGTATAGGTGACCATGTCAGTGTCCCTTTTGTCTGCACCATCCCTATCATACCGGAAGCAGTGCGGTCGCGTTATGGGGGCACCAGACCTATTTGTCCTGCGGCCCAGTCCATTGCATAAGACAGGTGCTACACTAAAAGTGTAGCGCAAGCCGGCGGGGTCTCTTTTCATGCTGCCCCCCTGCAAAGTGCTGCCCTAGGCCTTGGTCTTGTTGGCCTAGGCCAAGATACAGCATTGCCCAAACCCACTGAAGTCTGTGAGAACTGAATCTTGTTATTTTTTCTGTCCTTTTTGCAGGGTCAGTTTCCAAGCTTTTGATAAAAAAAAGGCCATTGAGAGTGGGGCACTGCCAAGAGGAACATGCTTTAAGGACAATGGTAAACATATACAAATCTTTTAAATAACATGCTTTGGGGATGACTTAAAGTGTAATTCCAGGAAAAGTGTAATTCCAGGAAAAGGTACTTTTTAAATTGTGATAGGTTCTGAAAAATATTTTTTAATCCTTCAGATGGTAGTTGCAGATGACTTGTTGTTACTAGAAATGTTAGCTTGATACTAGCATCAGCCATGAGCTTCAGACATTCAGACTTACAGCCAAGCTTTCATACATTGATGAGAGTGGGTCATTCCCACTCCACCTCTCTGATTCCAAAACATCTTGTATTATGTTCACTGAAATAGATGAGAAAAGAGGAAGAGGAAGTAAACCACAGGATCTCTTCTCATCCATGCAGTACCATTGCTAACTGAAAGAGATTATCTGGCTTCTGTTTGTCAACTAACCAGGGGGTCGGATTTGGCACTTAGCATCTGTATTGCTACTGTCTCTAAATAACAAATCTCACTGACTACTGATTGTAAACCTGGGATTCCCACCACTGTATTTATATTCCAGTAGCGCTGAGAACCTGTCATGTGTGATGAGAATAGTGGGTATCAGCATTGTCCAGGGTTGCTCATCATGATTGAGGTGGATCTACATTGCATTACTATTCATGCATCAGAAGATATTCTCCTTCTTCACTTTCACTGCCCCTCTCATGCATTATTTTACCCTCTAAGTCCAGAGGTGCTAGCCTTCTAGTGCAGCATAGGTTTAAACTGGTCCGTTCTTCTGTTATCAGCATAATAACTTCTGACAAGTTATCTGACACTGGAGATAAAAGCAACTAAAAATGTGTGTTAGGTTGGGTGCTATAAATAGATTAGCAGAGAGCTGGTCTATTCACAGTACAGCTCTGCATGTTTCTTTGTTCCTCTGCCTATGTGGAGGGGGTTGTGTGCCTTTCCTCCAAACAGCTGTCACACAGTGTATACCAAGACTCCCCTCCCCCTGCTGGAACAGAAAGAACAAATTCTAACACGATGTGCACGTTCTAAAGAATATAGCAAGCTGAAGACAGCAGATATACATGTAAAACTTATGTAGGGAGATTTATTTCATCTCTGTGTATCATCTGAGGCTGCTCACTTCACTGGGTATATGTGAGGGTTTACATCCACTTTCATGCCTCGTACACACGACAGAGTTTCTCGGCAGAATTCAGCGAGAAACTCGGTCAGAGCCGGATTCTGCCGAGAAACTCTGTCGTGTGTACACTTTCGGCCCGATGGAGCCGCCGAGGAACTCGTCGAGAAAATAGAGAACATGTTCTCTATTTTCTCGTTGTTCTATGGGAGAACTCGGCCCGCCAAGCTCCTCGGCGGCTTCAGGGCTGAACTCGCCGAGGAACTCGACGTGTTTGGCACATCGAGTTCCTCGGCCGTGTGTACGAGGCCTAAGTGAGTACTTTCCTTACCTTCTCTTTCCTTACCCAAGTAACAGAAACAGGAGCAGTGGAACTTCATACTCTTCCTGTCACTGATAATGCAAGAAAAACACAATTAAATTATTATTAGCCCTGAAAACAATCTGATATTCCCCCTTTTAAAGCGGAGTTCCACCCATATAAAAGTCAGCAGCTACAACAAGTGTAGCTACTGACTTTTAATAATCGGACACTCACCTGTCCCATGACTGTGGGCATGACTTACTGTGGACTTGTGACGTGTCCCAGAAGATTGCAGGGAGGGAGGGGGAGAGGTGAACTTCCTTTAGGAGCTGCGGAGCCCCAGGAGGAAGTGGGAGCTGGATGCCTCAAAAAATAAGGAATCCCCCCAAAATCACATGCCAAATGTGGCATGTCAGGGGGTCACCTTTATTTAAAGAGGAAGTTCCATTTTTGGTCTTACTAACTGAAGCAACATTTTTTAGGGTATTTTCAGAATTTTTTTTTCTTCTAGTTGTACAAAATATTGAATAATAATAATAATAATCGAATGAATAATTCCTATCACGCAATGTTTTTTTCAAAGTTCAAAATGCTATACAAGCAAAAAATAAAACATTGTGTGAAACATGCAGAATTCTCCAAAAAGTACTCAATACAAAGCACACAGGTGACACATGGATAGCATTGATATATCTTGTAAATTAGCATGGCTTAACCAGAGTAGATATTTTCATTGCTCTATAATAAAAACTAAATGCTTTTATAGTCTCATGATCCTTTGTAGTCATTATTTTAAAGCACTGCCTAAACCTGTAAAGTTTCCTTTTGAGCGCCTGCAAGTTGATTAGATCTATTTCAGCTTAGTCGTGGTAATAGGCTCCTCTCTGTGAAACTGCTTAGCCTCTGCTCCCCTGGCAGCTGGAGAAACTGGAATTAATCAGGTCTGCTGGGGACTTCTTCAGCATCTCCGCAGGCCAGAGTCTCTGGAATCATTTACTACAAAATCTTACTGTCAACTCATTGTCACTTGGGCTTTTGATTATACCTTCTTTCAGGGAAATGGAAATGGCTGGCAGATTACCTTTATGTTAAATTTTACTGGTTACTTTTAGTGGGCGACTGTTAAATCTTTTGTGTTTTGTTACACTGTACATAAATGAAGAATTTCGATTTTTCTATGCACGTATGATAAGGTAGGCATAAACATACTTAGGCCATGAACACTGTTTGCATCACACTACACATATAGGCAGATTCAGAGTGAGTTACGCCGGCGTATCAGTAGATACGCCATCGTAACTCTGAATCTACGCCGACGTAAATTTAAGCGTTTTCTGGAAACCAGATACGCTTAAATTAGGCTAGGATACGAGCGGCGTAAGTCTCCTACGCCGTCGTATCTTAAAGTGTAATTTTGAGGCTGGCCGCTAGGTGGCGCTTCCGTTGAGTTCAGCGTAGAATATGTAAATGACTAGATACGCCGATTCACGAACGTACGCTTGCCCGTCGCAGTAAAGATACGTTGTTTCTGTAAGAGATACGCCGCGTAAAGATAAAGCTGCCCCTAGGAGGCGTAGTCAATGTTAAGTATGGCCGTCGTTCCCGCGTCCAAATTTGAAAATTTTACGTTGTTTGCGTAAGTCGTCCGTGAATGGGGCTGGACGTAATTTACGTTCACGTCGAAACCAATACGTCCTTGCGGCATACTTTGGAGCAATGCACACTGGGATATGTACACGGACGGCGCATGCGGCATTCGTAAAAAACGTCAATCAAGTCGGGTCACGAGTAATTAACATAAAACACGCTCCCCCATCCTCATTTGAATTAGGCGCGCTTAAGCCGGCCACATTTACGCTACGCCGCCGTAAGTTAGGAGGCAGGTACTTTGTGAATACAGTACTTGTCTCTCTGACTTAAGGCAGGGTAGCGTAAATACGATACGCTACTCCGCCTTAAAGATGCGGCGACCTACCAGAATCTAGGTAATAGTTATTAAATAATAGGTGAATGGCTGTAGATTTGGAAACCCAGCAGGGCAATATTAAGTCAAATGGGTAATAAAAAAGGGAGTGTTTTATAGTAATATGATTAATTGAAAATACACTCGTTGATGTGTGAATTTTTTTTTATAATATAGGAGGCAACTATTTTACCTAAAATGTATCCTTACCGATTTGCTAATGACTGTCTTCCATTCATTTCCCTATCACCCTACAGTAGACCGAGCTATCCTTTACAATGCTACTGATTTTTACTGTTAATTCCTAGTCATATATTACAAAAAGTGCAAATACTGTACCCACACAAGGTCTGATTTGATACCATATATTGAAATGGCGTATGTGCATGAGAATTCTATTCACCGAAACCTGGAAAATGTTTGGTTTGTTTTCTGTGGTGCATTTATAGGATCAAGGGGAAAAAGGCCAGATTTTCGGGATGTAAAATGTGCACCATAACTGAGAATTCCTTTGTATGTATTGAACAACAGTTTACAATCTTCTGCGTAATTGCTTATTATAGTAGCACATATTCACTCACACATGGGGCACTCAATCCAATTGTATGCTCGTAGTTTATCCATGCTCTAATTAATTTTATTTTGTAAAATAACCTTTAACATGTTGTCTTAATAACATGTTCAAAGTGGATTATGCAGCATTTATAAATGTTCTGCATTTTTAATAAAATAGGTGTTTCCCTAAAAATCAGGTAATTCAAGCTGAAATATCCATACATGTTTATTGTGCTAAACAGCATTACCATGTAAAAGCCATTTGTCTCTGCATTAATAATTTGCTTTAGAGCAATATCATTTTACTGCAATTGGCCTTGTGTGTGCCCAGTGCCCAGTGCCCAGAAAACATAAAGTGAAAAAGTATGTTTACTGAATTGTGAAAAGATAGCATAGTCTAGTTTAGAAATGCAAAACACTATGGAAGATCCAGGACAGGCAGCTTTTCATATCTCCTAACCATAAAAATGACAATAGCTTTTATGTTTAGGCTGGGTAAAGATACAGTATGGCCCAGATTCACGTAGAGCGGCATATCTTTATGCGGGCGTAGCGCATCTCATATGCGCTACGCCGACGTAACATAGAGAGGCAAGACCAGTATTCACAAGGCAACTTGCTCCGTAAGTTGAGGCGGCATGGCGTAAATTGGCCGGCGTAAGCCCGCCTAATTCGAAGTAGGAAGGAGGTGGGCGTGATCTATTAAAATGAAGCGTGACCCCATGCTAATGAAGGGACGAACGAACGGCGCATGCGCACGCATGCTCAGAATCACATCGCATATACTCCCTAAGATACGCCGGCTCAATGCCTATGACATAAACGTAACCTACGCCCAGCCCCATTCACGTAGGACTTACGTTAAACGACGTAAAATACGACGACTGTTCTGACGTCCATACCCTAACATGACTTACACCTGCTATTTGGTGGTTTATCTGTACGCCGGATGTACGCCTTACGTAAACGGCGTAGATTACTGCGATGGGCGTAAGTACGTTCGTAAATCGGCGTATCTAGGTCATTTACATATTTGACGCGTAAATCAATGGAAGCGCCCCTTGGGGCCAGCGTAAATATGCGCCCAAGATACGACGGCGTAGGAGACTTACGCCAGTCGTATAAAACCAAAATTCAGGCGTATCTTGTTTGCTGAATAAGGCGCATAGATACGACGGCGCATCCATGGACTTACGCGGCGTATCATTAGATACGTCGGCGTAAGTCTTTTGGAATCCGGGCCTATATGTTTACAATTCATTCTTTTATACATACCAACACATTCACCCAAAATCTTTTCTTTTTAAAAATATATCAGCTAGAAAACAACATCTACCCTTTGGCTAACACATGTGCTCAATGACTAACAATGGCTAACAAGTTCCCTTTGACATTGACGAAAACCACAATAAAAAACAAACAAACTTGACATTTTACTACAGTAGGAGAAGGTAGCATATGATGTATGAGGACATAAATTGTTTAAGAAGGCATAGAAATGACAAGGCATAGGTTTTATGTGATTGGTTTGAAAAAGAAATAAAACTCAGCTGAAATATAATGTCCGATCTTTCAAACAAGCATGTGACAAATATTTAATATTACATCGTAGGCTTCAGGGTTAACACAAAATGGAGGAACAGGGATGGAATGAAAACTGCAATCTGCACAAAATTAAGATACTGGTTTTAACAATGGATTTATTTGAAAGAAAGCAGCAAAGTGACCTTTATGTCCTAAGTTTGATTCAAGCTGGTTTCCTAAGAGGTTAGGTAGTATATATTGCATATGTTATAAAACAAATTCACTATATATTTTTTTAATTATTATTATTACTATTATTATTATCATCATCAAGGTTGGATTTTCCAAAAGGCAAAGTAGGTCTCCGCCTATATGCGGTAAAAATATTTTGGTTTTCCTTCTCCAGCAGAAGTGGGACTGTTGGATTTTGATAAAAGATGTAATATCTAATGCTGACAGGTTTTACCCCTTCCCTTGGCTCACATTTACCCAAGACTTCTGCCATGGAGTCATAAATGATAGAAACCTTTACCATTGTTTTGACTTTTAGATTTTGATATCCGTCCTCCCTCTTTTTCTTGGAACCCCTATTTCCCCCTAGATGTCTCCTTCGTTTTATCACCACTTTTTTTATTTTCCCTTCCCACTTTCCCTTAGGTCGGCATTTAGACAGTCATTATAAAGACATGGAAGAGTAGATCTCAACTTGGTTCAGTATTAATATCCATATTGAATGTTTCTTACAAATAAGCATTCATGTAATTGAATACTTTTATTCCGTACTTGAGATTGTGATGTTTACACTGAATCTTTATAGCCATACTGTGCACTGCATTTTGTTTGTTAAAACTCAATAAAAATCTCTAGTAAAAACATGGGTTCCCTTAATCAGTAATAAAGTAATCAAATGTAAGCTTATCTAAACATTGTCAAAAATATTGGAAGTCAGGTTAGAACCAGTAAGGCATGGAAATCTAAAGTGTTTAATAGATAATCCTAGCAAAGGCTGTGTGCTTACAGGCTGAAATTATGGAAACTGTCCTTATTGACCTATAACTATAATAGGCAGTCTTAATGGCCAATAACAATAGGGGAGGCATGAAGGGGCAGACAAGGTTCAGGAAGTGCTAAAGCTTTGTCTCTAAGAACCACTTAGCTTGTGCTCCTGACTGGAGGGTTTGGCAGGCTGCGGAAGGTATGTGGCATATCTAGTTCTTTTGAGGTGACAGATTATTTTCAAAGAGCATCATGGATTAGTTTGTGTAAGGAACAGCATGAATGAACAGGTGGTTAAACAGGTTGTTACAGCATTTTGGTTATAAGAAACTGCACAGCAAGTGAAAGGAGTCTACAGTCCCAACTGTTGGCTGGTGAAAAAACGATATTATATACATGTACACTATTTCATATTTTACTCACTCATTTTTTTTTTTTTTTAAGTATGTATTTAATCAGTCCTGTAATAAATAAAGAAAATGTGTAGAAAATCACTATACTTTCCCTTAAATTAATTTTATAATGGTAAATTTGTAGAGTACAAATATATTTAAAATGCATACAGGTGAAAATTACAGGATGGGTCAATTTACAAGTAGAGTTGGGCGAACAGTTTGAGCTGAGCAAAGGTTTGGCCTGAGCATCGCCTGTTCAACACCCGAATTTGTGGGAGGGCTTAGTGGGATTTTTAACCGCCGAGTGCCCAACAATCAATGCATGCATGCTACATATTGCATATCTGGTTGTTAAGGAGCAGTCCCATGTGTCCTTAACAATGGTTGAGTCATCAGCTGTCAATAGGCTTCCCCACTGACAGCTGAATGAAAAAAAAAACATTGCCCCAATAGAAAAAAATGAAACAAAAAAGGCGTGGGGTCCACATGTTGATTGGGACAAGGACCTCTTCCCGATAACCCTGGGCAGTCTGCGGGGCAGGGGGCTTATCGGAATCTGGAAGCCCCCTTTGACAAGGGGGGCCCCAGATCCTGCCCCCCCATGCGAATGAGTATGGGGTACATGGTACCCCTACTAATTTTCCATAAAAAAGTGTCAAAAATAAATTAAGACAGGAGGTTCCATCCTTAAATCAAGAACTGTTCTCCACAGTTACTTAATCCAGAAGGTCAGGCATACTTTGTGAACTCAGGGCATCATTTTGTTTGTATCCCCTGAGGGTGTCTCGCCATGACACATTTCATTACCTGAATGCTGATACTCAGAACATAACTGATATGAGACTGCATTAACAGTCTGGGAAGGGGTGAAGAGGAAAATGACCATGCGCATCATGTTACTAGTCTAGAGTCATGAGCAAAGGTAAGTATTAAAACAAAAGCATAAAATGCAACCAGTGGGGACTACAAGAGGGGGCAAGGGGGTGCCTAAAGCCTGGAGTTGTTTTTTATTAAAAACTGCAGATTATTTTATAGATTTGGTTTATATATAGTAAACCACTAAAGCTGCTGCAAATATAAAAGAATGTTTGCATCCTTAATTTAAATTTTATATATGTGTGTGTATGTTTAAGGCTCCATAATTATAGCCCTTATAGGACCATCCAAATACAAGCTGGTTTATTCCATCAGTATAAAAACATCTAAAAATGTATTTTATGCCTCATTATAAACCATGATAAAGGTTGGAAATTATGAAGAAAATATTAACATGGCTGTAATAAGCATGCATTTTGTTTCATAATGCAATGATAATGAAAAAGTGTTTGTGTAGCCACGTATAATTTCATTATGTATTTTATCATGTTTGAAGCTATTAACCTATTACACAAATTATTTAGTCATAAGAGGTTGGCATTGTTTCCTGCCTGCCTTACAGTCCCTTATCATACTATGCCTGCCAGCCATGGTTTTCAAATAGCTTTCCTTTAGCAAAAGTAGGGCAAGATGCCCAATGAATCTCAAGAGGGCTCACCTACAGAACACTGTTCATTAGCTACCCAATAAAACAAATAACTTAGCCTAAATTTTTACACACCATTTTTTCACAGATATCTGTGCCAAAATGCTCCTTTTTCTCCATTTCACCTTCAGCTCCCTCTTGATCACAGAACAAGTACAAAGACTTTGCCGCTAGGGTAACTTGGCATTGTCCCACTTAACAATAAGGTACACAGTTGGCAAAATCAGGCCAACTACAGAGACAGTAACTAATTGAGTTATATTAGAGAATCTGGAAATCACCCAGTTGATTATGCAGTTTTCTCTATTCAAAGGCACTTGCTCTTTTGAGCTAAGTATAAAATGTTTGATGGTTAAAACAGATTTATTGTACACATTAGATTTTAATTGTGTATTGAATGCACTGCTTGCAATGTTAGGTCAAGGAGGATTGTAACACTGCAAAGATTTTTTGCTGTATGATATCTAAGGGCTTTTTGTCAAAGATTTAAAATAATAAATTTCAAATGACTTTCAGCTTACAGTGAAAAAAAAAAAAGTAAAAAAAAAGCTGGATTTATGCATCAAGTTACAGTAGCTGTTTATATTGTGAATATTGTATTTAATAGAGTGCTACTATCTCATTGGCTTTACTGGTAAAAAAAGTAATACAAATTGGGCTCATACTGTATGAGCTAATTACTGTCCATTTTATTGTGGGGAACTCAGAAATCCATTCTTGTTCCAACAGCCTCAACTCCTTCAGACTGCCTTAGGTCTCATGTTAATTGGGATACTATTCAAACACTGCATGTTTTCTTCGAACACATGTACCTCCATTCCAGTTAACCACTTTCATACCAGGCCTATTTTGGCACTCCTCTCCTACATGCAAAAATCATAATTTTTTGCTAAAAAATTACTCAGAACACCCAAACACTTTATATGTTTTTTTAGCAGACACCCTATGGAATAAAATGGCGGTCATTGCAACTTTTTATCTCGCATGGTATTTTCGCAATAATTTTTCAAACGCCTTTAAAAAAAAAAAAAAAACGTTTCATGAATTAAAAAATAACAAAACAGTAAAGTTAGCCCAATTTTTTTTGTATAATGTGAAAGATGAAGTTACGCCGAGTAGATAGATACCTAACATGTGACGCTTTAAAAACTCATGGAATGGCGCCAAACTTTAGTACTTAAAAATCTCCATAGGCGTTGCTTAATTTTTTTTACAGGTTACCAGTTTAGAGTTACAGAGGAGGCCTAGTGCTAGAATTGTTGCTGGCGCTCTAACGCACGCGGCGATACCTCACATGTGTGGTTTGAACAGTGTTTACATATGTGGGTGGAACTTACATGTGTGTTCGCTTCTAAACGCGAGCTACTGGGGATAGGGGCGTTTAAAAAATATATATATATTATTTTATTTTTTATTTTACTTAATTTATTTTATTTTTACACTGTTTTTAATTTTTTTATTTTTGATAATTTTTATTCCTATTACAAGGAATGTACACATCCCTTGTTATAGGAGTGGTTTGTGGCAGGTACTCTTTATGGAGAGATGCGGGGTCAATAAAACCCCACATCTCTCCTCCAGGCTGGAAAGCATTAATCGTGAAAAAAAATCACGGATCTCATGCTTTCATCGCACCCGGGCCGCCAATGATCATAGAGATGGCTGGTGACAATCTCACCAGTCATCTCTATGCCTCCCATCCGGCGCCGGCAGATCGTTTCTCCGGGTCTCCGATGGCACGGGAGAGCCGGAGAAGCACCGGATGGTGGCGGCGGGATAAAGCGGTGGAACTGCCGCTTTGATCATTCTTATGTGCACAGAATCGCCAGCTCAAGAGATGGATATCTGAATGATGCCTGTAGCTGCAGGCATCTTTCAGATATCCCCACTAAAAGTCCAGGACGTCATATGACATCCTTGGGCTGGAAGTGGTTAAAGACACCATGTTAAACATGAAAAGCCTGCAGTTGACCTGCTTTGCCTGCAGTTCAAATGCACTTTAATAGGACACAAAATGCAACAAAATGCAAAGAAGTTCAAAGATAGCTTCTGGACAGCCATATGTACTGCTCAATGAAAGTCAATAGGATATACTGACCTAATTTTGACATGTATTTGAAACACATGGTAAACCCAGTAAAACCATGCCCATGGACAAGAACTTATCTACCAGACCGGTTCAGAGAACTCTTAGCTCCTCGTTCAGTAGTGTGCATTGCAACCTGCACTCTATACCATCATCAGCCATATTGGATTGGTGTAGCTGCAATGTATCCAACACAACTCAACCTGGAACTGGTATAGACTGGATGAAGCACAGCTCATGCTGAAATCAGGAGAGTGGAGATTCTAAACAGTGCTGGCCTACTGATAGAATGCCAGACTAGACAATCCCACAAATGAGTGAGCTCCTAAACATTTTTTCTGCAAATAATCTGCTGCTGTGATACATTTTGCCAGCTCAGATATCTGAAGATCTTATTTTTTATTTTTTATTAATTTGTAAAGTTTCCCTCAAATGTAACCTGCCAATAGAGTGACATTGGAATTAACTTTAGTGCCTAAGGGTTCAGATTCACGAACCAGCGGGCGCAACGTAACTTTTCTGATTTAAGCTACACCGCCGCAAATTACACAAGTTAGTGCCCGATCCACAAAGCACTTACCTGGAAATTTGCGGCGGTGTATCCTAAATCAGTCCGGCGCAAGGTGGGCCAATACAAATGGGGCGAGTCCCATTTAAATTAGGCGCGCTGCCGCGCTGGACGTACTGCGCATGCTCCCAACGCTATTTTCCCGACGTGCTTTGCGCAAAGTTACGTTGCGCCGAGTTTTGTGAATCGCGACGGGTAAAAAAGAGTTGCGACGGGAAAAATAAAAGGTTTGAAAAAAATTCAAAACCGACGCGGGAACGACGGGTATACTTTTGCATGGTAGAGTACCTTTACACTTTTGTAAAGGTACCCTATCTTTGCGACGGCAAACTAACACTTACGGCGACTTAACGAAGGGAAAAAGCTTTGTGGATCTCCGTAGGTGCTAATTTGCATACCCGACGCTGGATTACGACGAGAAATGCCCCCAGCGGCGGCCGCGGTACTGCATCCTAAGATCTGACAGTGTAAGTCCATTACACCTGTCGGATCTTAGGACTAGCTATGCGTAACTGATTCTATGAATCAGCCGCATAGTTAGAAACAGAGATACGACGGCGTATCAGTAGATACGCCGTTGTATCTCTTTTGTGAATCTGGCCCTAAGTTATTAAAGCTGAAGTTTCATTTGATTATATGTTTGCCCTCCATAGTATTTCCTTTCCCCCTCATCAATATGCTAATGAAATTTTTAAATAAATGTTTTTCTATACTTCGTCACATTATTTTTGACACAGAAACATCATCCATGTGGTTCTGTGCTAATTATATGTGCAGTGCAGTGCAGACAGTTCATAGCTGGCGGGAAAGGCCAGCAGGGTGCTATCGTGCATAGCTTGCTAAAACACCATTGCACCCTTTATTACTCTTCTCAAGAGCCTTTAGGCCTGATGCAAGCAGTTGGCTGTGTCTTGGGAGGAATTATGAAAAATATCAAAATGTCTTGAGGGATACCTTATTACTCATATTTGTACATCTAAAGCCATGTACACGCAATCGGATATCTGATAAAAAATCGAATCCGTTGGATTTTTTGGGCGGATATCCAATGAAGCTGACTTTCATCAGTCTTGCCTACACACCATCGGTCAAAAATCTGACCGTGTCCAAACGCGGTGACGTAAAACACTACAATGTGCTGAGAAAAATGAAGTTCAATGCTTCCAAGCATTCGTCGACTTGATTCTGAGAATGCGTGGATTTGACCGATGGACTTCCACACAGACGATCATTTTTTTCTATCGTTTTTTTATCCATAGGAAAATTTTAAAACATGTTCTATTTTTTTTTCACCAATGGAAAACAAACCGATGTGGCCCACATACGATCGGTTTGTCCGATGAAAACAGGTCAGTTTTCATCAATCAAGACACCAAGCAGAGTAGTCTAAGGCCTCGTACACACGACAGAGTTTCTCGGCAGAATTCACCGAGAAACTCGGTCAAAACCCGGATTCTGCCGAGAATCTCTGTCGTGTGTACACTTTTGGCTCGATGGAGCCGCCGAGGAGCTCGTCGAGAAAATAGAGAACATGTTCTCTATTTTCTCGTTGTTCTATGGGAGAAGGCGGCCCGCCGAGCTCCTCGGCGGCTTCATCCCAAAACTCGACGAGGAACTCGACGTGCCAAGCACGTCGAGTTTCTCTGTCGTGTGTACGAGGCCTAATGGTTTATCCAGCAGATCAGGCAGGGAACTGTCCAGCATCCCAGATAGCTCAGTGGGAAGAGACAATGCCAGACACAGAAGAGGTCCCAGGTCCTGACAGTGCGGTAACTGAAACAAAGCCATGTAAAGCACGGTGGAACTCCTGTTAAGCAGCCCTGCCCCATACCACTCCTACAGGAGTACAGATGGGCAGAGAGAAACACAGCCATAGGAACACCCACAGCAAAACCCCCACAGTGCCGTGGCAGGAGGTTACAGTGGTGGATTCAAGCCCAACACATTTATTACAAAACTCACAAAAAAGGAGAAAAACTGCAACATAATTAGTTTAAGTCTACATGAACATGATTAATATACAATTTACAATTTTAATTTACAGAAAATACAAAGACACATATATCACTGTTTGTGTACTGGTGCTGGTAAGGACAGAGTCGTGACCAACTACCTGGTCCAAATCATAGTCTGTGTTATATATAAAGTGTAATGCCGCATACCCATGATGAGAAAACTGTGTATGCTCCATAGCAGTTTTCTTGACGAGAAAACTGGCCATAAAATTTTTTGAACCTGCTCTATTTTTTCCCGTTGTTTATCTCGTCGTTCTTTTTCTCATCGCGAAAACCGCTCTTGTGTATGCTTTTCTGAGGGGAAAAGAAACGCACATGCTCAAAATCAAATATGAGATGGGAGCGCTCGTTCTGGTAAAACTAGGTTTTGTAATGGAGATAGCACATGCGTCACGCTGTAACAGACTGAAAAGCACAAGGCTGAAAAGCACAGATCGTCTCTCATCAAACATTTACTAACACAAGGATCAGCAAAAGCAGCCCAAGGGGTGGCGCCATTTGAATAGAAAGTCCCCTTTATAGTACCGTCGTACGTGTTGTACGTCACTGCGCTTTGTTCAAGCGTTTTTTTTCATGAACGTGTGTATGCAAGGCAGGCTTGAGAGAAATCAGGACGAATCTTGTTGAGAAAAACATAGTTTTTTTGCATGACAGGAAAAATGGTCGTGTGTCCGAGGCATAAGACTTTAAACTCCTCAATAAACCTGGCCCATCTACTTAACACTATAAAAATAGTTTGTAACTAAGCACATCATTTAATTATGTTTTTTGAGTGGCTCACAGTCTCTCAAAACAAATTGTTTAATGCTGCAATATCAATTTATCCCCCACATCTAGGGCCTTTAGGGATATGTTTTAATGTCATAAATGACATACAGGAGATGTTGAAATTGTGTTTCAACCCTATGGAATATGCCACGCAATGGGAGTTACTATCTTACCATTGGACCTCTAATATATATGATCATTTATGAAATGTCTGAGATGTTTAATTGTCTTACCAATATAAAAATTCCTGCATATGCTGGTCAGCAGATATACCACTCCCATGGTGTCACAGGTTATATCACATCTTGGCTTGAATATGGTATTGTCTGGCAGAATGACTTGGGTGAACTCCCTCACCCTGGTGCATTGTAGGCAATTACTGCACCTAAAAGTAACTTTTCTTTGTGATGGTTTTAGGTATTTATTTGGTATATAGTGGCTTCTAACTTGTCTCTAATCAACACCAGTTTGCGAAAGACAATCTCAGGAGAGTCCTTCACATATTTGGCCAAAATATACCAATACTTTTTCAGAATTTTCAGAATTTGACCATGCTCACAAAGGATAGTAATAAATGTTATGATATTCTGTTCCTTAGCTGGTTTAGGGTTCTATTAATGATGATCTAGTGGCTGCTCAAGCTCTGGTATGCTTTATAACAAGCAATTTGCTATACTCTCTTGCCAACAATCCCTGTAGAGATTTGGTATGGCACTAAAACTCATTTCCATCTGTACAATGATGCCATAATTGTCTTTACGGTATGCAATTAACCAGCACCGGAGGTTGTGAACTCTGAGCATCCAGGATTGTATTCCCTGCAGTAGGTTTTCTGTAAAGGGTTGTAGCTATACTTCCATCATCTTGGACATAGATCTCTACAACCAAGAAAGGGATTCTAACAGATTGACATTGCATGGTAAATTTCAAGTTAAATATGTTGTCATTTAGAGCACACATAAACACATGTAAGTCAATGACACTACGGGCCTGATTTACCAAGCCTTTACTCCATGACTCATGGAGTAAAAGCAGGAGTAGCAGCCGTTTGGCCATTTACTAAAGAAATACGCTGCTAGTGCAGTGTATTTCCCTAGTTACTAATGTGCTCCGTGCGCCCAGGAGAGGGTGCATTGTGCACCAGTACAGACCTGGCGCACGGCACATTAAACTGTAAATTGCGGGGGTTTGGGCGGGAGTTTATTAGGGGGGGAGGTGGGGGGATGCAGGGGAAGTGAAGTGACATGTGTTTTAAAGTGTTTGGCGGGCCGAATTGAAAGGGAAAGTGTTTTTTGAAAACAGATCCCCGTACGCTTGCACAGTGCGCCTGAACCTCGGGAGGTTCATTTGCATACTGGGCATGCGCAGAGAGAAAAGTCAGGGATTCCCGTGCGCCTTGTCAGTACGCCGTGAAAATCTTGGTAAATACCAAGCGGCGTACCCGTGATTGCGCTGCGTGACGCGGCGCACGGGAATCTCCGAGCTGTTTTCAGCCCTGAAGGGGAACTCGGCGCCAAATTTCAAACTTGAAATCGGCGCGGGTCCCCCTTCAGGGCTACATTAGGCTCTTAGGCTTGGTCCGGAACGTGAGGGGTTAAACCCGCGCCGATTCGGCGCGGGGGTCCCCCCCAGATCCAAATCAAGCCCTCATCCCAAGCATGCAGTCTGGCCCGGACAGGAATGGGGGAGGGGACGAGCGAGCGCCCCCCCCCCCTCCTGAGCCGTACCAGACCGCATGCCCTCAACATGGGGGAGTGTGTGCTGTGGGGGAGGGGGCACTGCCCCCCCACCCCACAGCACTCTTGCCCCCATGTCGATAGGGACAAGAGCCTCTTCCCGACAACCCTTGCCATTGGTTGTCGGGGTATGCGGGCGGGGCTAATCGGAATCTGCGAGCTCCCTTTAATAAGGGGGCCCCCAGATGCCGGCCCCCCACCCTATGTGAATGAGTATGGGGTACATCGTACCTCTACCCATTCACATGGGGGAAATGTAAAGTAAAAAAAACACCACACAGAATAAAATATTTTATTAATCTGCTCCGGAGCCCCCCCTTTCTTCTTTAGCTCTCTTACAAGGGGGGGTTTCTTCTCTCCCGATCTTCCGCCGGGACCCTGGGCTTCGGTGATTTCTGCCGGGGGAGGGCGCCATCCCTCGGTCCTCTCCGGAGCCTTCCGCCGGATGCCCCCACACCATTTAAGCTCTTTTTCATTAGGGAGGGGCATCCGGACTTCGGGGTCTTCTGCCGGGGGATGGCGCCTATCCCCCGGTCTTTCCGGTGCCTTCCGCCAGGGTTCCGGTCTTCCTGGTCTTCTGCCGGGGGTGCGCCAACTCCCAGGTCTTTTCTCTTCTGTCTTCTCTGCTCCCTCTTCTGCCTGGCTCCCCCGCGGAGCCAGGGCTTTCTTCCGTCTTCTTTCTTCTCTCTTCCTTCTTCTGCCTGTCTCCTCCGCTGTCTTCTTGCTTCTCTTCCATTGGATGTTGACACGACGAGGTCCGGCGCTGGAATGCCGTCTGAGCAGTGGGCATGGACTTATATAGGGCAATGCCACCATGTGACCTCAACCCATGTGACATCACATTCCCATCATGCCCAGGGAATGTGATGTCACATGGGTTGAGGTCACATGGTGGCATTACCCTATATAAGTCCATGCCCGCCGCTGACACGGCATGTCAGCGCGGAACCTCGTCGTGTCAACATCGAATGGAAGAGAAGGAAGAAGACAGTGGAGACAAGCCCTGTGCTCCGCGGAGGAGACAGGCAGAAGAAGGAAGAGAGAAGAAAGAAGACGGAAGAAAGCCCTGGCTCCGCGGGGGAGCCAGGCAGAAGAGGGAGCAGAGAAGACAGAAGAGAAAAGACCTGGGAGTTGGCGCACCCCCGGCAGAAGACCAGGAAGACCGGAACCCTGGCAGAAGGCACCGGAAAGACCGGGGGATAGGCGCCATCCCCCGGCAGAAGACCCCGAAGTCCGGATGCCCCTCCCTAATGAAAAAGAGCTTAAATGGGGTGGGGGCATCCGGCCGAAGGCTCCGGAGAGGACCGAGGGATGGCGCCCTCCCCCGGCAGAAATCACCGAAGCCCAGGGTCCCGGCGGAAGATCGGGAGAGAAGAAACCCCCCCTTCTAAAAGAGCTAAAGAAGAAAGGGGGGGCTCCGGAGCAGATTAATAAAATATTTTATTCTGTGTGGTGTGTTTTTTTTACTTTACATTTCCCCCATGTGAATGGGTAGAGGTACGATGTACCCCATACTCATTCACATAGGGTGGGGGGCCGGAATCTGGGGACCCCTTTATTAAAGGGGTCTCTCAGATTCTGATAAGCTCTCCGCCCGCATACCCCGACAACCAACGGCCAGGGTTGTCGGGAAGAGGCTCTTGTCCCTATCGACATGGGGGCAAGAGTGCTTTGGGGTGGGGGGGCAGTGCCCCCCTCCCCCACAGCACACACTCCCCCATGTTGAGGGCATGTGGTCTGGTATGGCTCAGGAGGGAGGGGGGCGCTCGCTCGTCCCCACCCCCATTCCTGTCTGACCAGACTGCGTGCCTGGGATAAGGGCTTGGTTTGGATCTTGGGGGGGACCCCACGCTATTTTTTTTTGCGCGGGTTTAACCCCTTATGTTCCAGACCAAGCCTAAGAGCCTGGTATGCACCTGGAGGGAACCCACCTTATTTTTTTTTTGGGGGGTCTGGAGTTCCCCTTCATGAACAGCGATCTGTCATTTACACATGTCAGTCCCACCCCCCCCCCTACAGTTAGAACACACCCAGGGAACATATTTAACCCCTCCCTCGCACCTAGTGTTAACCCCTTCCCTGCCAGTGGCATTTTTTGAGTAAGCAATGCATTTTTTACAGCACTGATCGCTAGAAAAATGCCAATGGTTCCAAAAAAGTGTTCGATGTGTCCGCCATAATGTCGCAGTACCGATAAAAATCGCTGATCGCCCCAATAACTAGTTAAAACAACAAAAAAATAAAATTTGTAGACGCTATAACTTTTGCAAAAACCAAACACTAAACGCTATTTGCGATTTTTTGGAACCAAAAAGATGTAGAATACGTATCGGCCTAAACTGAGGGGTTTTTTAGTTTTTTGAATATATATTTTTGGGGATATTTATTATAGCAAAAAGTAAAAATCATTTTTACATATGTGGGCGGGACTTACGCAAGTCTCGCCCACATATATAAACATCGTTCAAACCACACATGTGAGGTATTGACGTGTGCGTTAGAGCGAGAGCAATACTTTTACCACTAGACCTTCTTTGTAACTATAAACTGGTAACCTGGAAAAAAAAGAAAAAGGTCGCCTATGGGGATATTCACGGAATTCATTTTGGCCCCATTGCAGGAGTGTTTCCAATAGTAAAGCGTGACATGTAAGGTATCTATTTACTCAGTGTAACATCATCTTTCACATTATCCCCAAAAATTGGGCTCACTTTGTGTTTTGTTAATTTTTAACCACTTGAGCCCGGACCATATTTCTGGTCAATGACCGGGCAAGTTTTTGTGATTCGGCGCGGCGTCGCTTTAACTGACAATTGCGCAGTCGTGCGACGTGGCTCCCAAACAAAATTGGCAACCTTTTTTTTTCACACAAATAGATTATTAAATGTGCGTGTTTACTTCTGTCTTTAACACCTCCCCTTCAGGCTGGAAAGCATCAGATCAGGGGAAACAAAAAAAAAAAAGCTCTCATTCCATTGCAGCTTGGTTCCTACATGTGTGATGAACTGAGCATGCTCAAACACTTAGAAAAAAAATATCCTTTCTTTTTAAAAGGTGAAAAACACTCATTGGATGCTCATAGAGCGTGGTTTGGATTAATTGCAGGTGTGCCCAATTACAAGCTCACCCAAACTAGAGACTGCAATTTGTTCATGTGATTTCAATTGCTTCATTACTAGCACTGTTATAAAAAGCTTGGATCGATCAGTCCTCAGCTGCCCTCAGAAGGGGCAGGCTGGCAGAAATGCTGTTGCTAAACACAAATGTGGTTTGTTGCATGGGTTTTGTTTTATTTTGCCAATGGTTTTGGTTTATTTTTAAATGATGTTCACTTTGATGTATTTGTCTATGTGGCCTTATTTTATAAAAAATGTGTAAAGCTATGGTTATTTAGAATTTTGAAATGTATTTTTGTTTGTTTGTCTTTTTTTGCTTTCCTTGTTTTGTTGACCAATAAAAATTACTTTAAAATTGTTAAGTTTGTCTTTTGTTACTTTTTCATGCTACATATGTTGACAGCTGCAGCTGAACTAGGTTTGGGCCTAACAAATTATGTGTGATTTTTGTCTAAGCTTCTTTCTTGGTGTGTAATCATGAAATGTTTGCCATGTTTATTCTCCATGACTTTAAAGACAAAAACTGGTAAGTATTTTATTTATTCTGCAGTGGTCCTCAGCCCTCAAGTACCCCCGACAGGACATGTTTTGGGGATTTCTCTTATCAAGAATTGCTGTCCAGACTGTATTTTAAAGCACATGTGCAAGATGAAGGAAAACCTGCAAACATGGCCTGTGGGGGGGGTTTGCTATTGGTGGACAGGCTTGACGTGCTGATTTACAGCACTGTGCTTAAATCTAGCGCAAGGCAATCCTATTCAAATTGTGGGTGTTTGAGGGAAGCCAAGTGAGTGTTAGAACCCCTGCTTTGTGTTTTTTTATTTTTGTGTTGAGCTTTGTGTCCCTTTTCTTAAAATTGGCTTCACTTCCTGTCACACAGCTGAACAGGAAGTGAGGTTAAAACCCTACCAGTGTCATTTATTGGGGACACAGGTCAATCTAACTAGTGTCCCCATTAAGCAAATTGCACTCCAGCACTGCTGTGTACACCCCAAATCATGGGTCTTCAAACTACGGCCCTCCAGTTGTTCAGGAACTACAATTCCCATCATGCCTAGTCATGTCTGTGAATGTCAGTGCATTACAAGGCCTCATGGGATGTGTACTTCTAAAACAGCTGGAGGGCCGTAGTTTGAGGATCCCTGCCCCAAATGATTATTTAGTTTGGGGTTTAGTAAAGGCAAAGCCACTCTGCAGTACAAGCATAGTTGCTGAAAATCAGAGAGGAAGCACTGATGGTTTTAACATCCAATCCTGTAGAAGCAAAGTTGTTTTGTTTTCTTTCTTCCTTGCTTTGCACTTGTAGGGCAAAGTGGATTTGCCTTTAGTCAATGGACCCCAAAGTCCAAGATCCCTAATAATTTGGGGTGTACACAGCAAAATGCTAGAGTGCAATTTACATAATGGGAAACTATTTAGATTGATCTCTGTGTCCCCAAGAAAAGATATTAGTAAGGTTTTACCCTCACTTCCTGTTTGGCTATGTGACAGGAAGTGAATGAATTAGAAAGGGTGAAGACACCTCACAAATGTTGTCACTATCAGGGGTGCAGACATCCCCAAAAAATGAGCAGATAATACTTATTTGCAAATTAATAATTTTTTAGTTAACATTGGGTGGGGTGCTCTAACGCACACATTCCTACATATTAGCAACGCTCTATCCTGGCCTATTGGCATGGTTATATTTTCTTAGGGCTCTCAATAAAACTCTATGAAATTTGTGCTTAAACTAGAACCAGGGGCGGACTGACAACTCATGTGGCCCCTGGGCAATAGAAGATTATGGGGCCCCTCTGGCTTACAGATGACCACCACGCCAGGAGGTAGTGCAGAGGCGGGCAGCTAAAATCTTGGGATATTCACATTAAAAGCATGTCATTTTCGGACATATCAGGGACAGGTCTAAAAAAAACACAGATTTTTACATACTGTCCCTGGTTTTACTGAGCCTGGCAACCCGGATGGGGCCCCCTAGTGGCATGGGGCCCTCGGGCAGTGCCCGAGTGACTCAATGGTCAGTCCGCCCCTGACAAGAACTATAATCAACAAGTTTTATTTTCTTTAATTTTGGATAGAGTGAGGGAGGGTTATAGGCCCTGTCAGTTTATTTTGTATTATCTGTGTCCAATTGGAGAGATTTGCCTTCACTTCCTGCCCCATAGGCAAACAGGAAGTGAGAGAAAAACTATGCAAATTAACCACTTCCCGCCCAGCCTATGGCCGATTTACGTCCGGGAAGTGGTTACACAATCCTGACAGGACGTCCTGCAGGATTTCATTCCGCACGCGCCTGTGGGGGCACGCAGCATGGCGATCGGTAATGCGGGGTGTCAGTCTGACACCCTGCATCTCCGATCTCGGTAAAGAGTCTCTCACGGAGACGGAGACTCTTTACCACGTGATCAGCCGTGTCCAATCACGGCTGATCACGATGTAAACAGGAAGAGCCATCGATGGCTCTTCCTCACTCGCGTCTGACAGACGCGAGTATAGGAGAGCCGATCGGCGGCTCTCCTGACAGGGGGCGTTCGCGCTGATTGTTTATCAGCGCAGCCCCCCCTCGGATCACCACACTGGACCACCAGGGATGCCCACCCTGGACCACCAGGGTGTGCAAAAACAAAAAAAATATAGAACAAAAAACAAAAAGCAATAAAAAATAAGAAAAAAGATGCCAATCAGTGCCCACAAATGGGCACTGACTGGGAAAATCAGTGCCACCCCACAGTGTCCATCAGTGCCACCCCACAGTGCCCATCCATGCACAGTGCCCACCTATCAGTGCCCACCTGTGCCACCCATAAGTATCCATCAGTGCCACCCATAAGTGCCGCCCATCTGTGCCGCCCATGAGTGCCCATCAGTGCCGCCTATGAGTGCCCATCAGTGCCGCATAGCAGCGCCGCCAATCAATGCCACCTCATCTGTGCCCGTCAGTACTACCTCATCGATGTCCATCAGTGCCATCTCATCGGTGCCCATCAGTGCCGCCATATCAGTGCCCGTAATTGAAAGAGATAAACTTATTTCCAAAAAAATTAACCTAAAAAAATAAAAAAGTTTTTTTGTTTCAAAATTTGCAGTCTTTTTTTAGTTGTTGCGCAAAAAAAAAACCGCAGAGGTGATCAAATAACAACAAAAGAAAGCTCTATTTGTGGGAAAAAAGGACGCCAATTTTGTTTGGGTACAGTGTTGTATGACCGCGCAATTGCCATTCAAAGTGCGACAGTGTTGAAAGCTGAAAATTGGCTTGGGCGGGAAGGTGCGTAAGTGCCTGGTATGGAAGTGGTTAAGGGAATCCAGTGCCCCCCCAGAACTAGTGTGTGGGTCCCCTGAAAATTACTGGGCGGGGTTATACAAAAACAGGGTGTGACCTTGACAGGAAGGGGTGGGTCATTTTTCTATTAGGAGGTGCAGATATGTAGTCAGGCCTAGGGCAGAACCAAACCTAAATATACTACTGCATATTAGGGCTTATTTAGACCAGATCCGATTTACAGCGTGTTTTTATATTGTGGGAGGAAACCCACGCAGGCACAGGGAGAACATGCAAACTCTATGCAGATGCTGTCACGGGCGGGATTCGAATCAACGACTCTTTTGCTGCTAGGTCAAAGTGCTATACACTACACCACTGTGGTGAACGAACATGATTGCAGCTGAAAGCATGAGATCTTTTATTTTTTTTTTCAATACCATGCTTTCCAGCCTTATTGACCCCGCCTCTCTCCATAAAGAGGACCTGTCACACACTAGTCCTATTACAAGGGATGTTTACATTCCTTGTAATAGGAAGAAAACTGATCATTTTTTTTTTTTAATTTTATTTCAGTGTAAAAAATTATAAAACTAAATAAAAATAAATAAGAAAACCCAAAAAAAATTTTTAAAGCGCCCCGTCCAGACGAGCTCGCGCACAGAAGCAAACGCATACGCGAGTAGCGCCCGCATATGAAAACGGTATTCAAACCACACAAGTGAGGTATCGCCGCGATCGTTAGAGTGAGAGCAATAATTCTAGCCCTAGACCTACTCTGCAACTCAAAAAATGCAACCTGTAGAATTTTTTAAACGTCGCCTATCGAGATTTTTAAAGGGTAAAAGTTTGATGCCATGCCACGAGCGGGCGCAATTTTTAAGCGTGACATGTTGGGTATCATTTTACTCGGCGTAACATTATCTTTCACAATATATAAAAAAATTGGGCAAAATGTATTGTTGTCTTATTTTTTAATTCAAAAAAGTGATTTTTATCCAAAAAAAGTGCGCTTGTAAGACCGCTGCGCAAATACGGTGTGACAAAAAGTATTGCAATGACTGCCATTTTATTCCCTAGGATGTCTGCTAAAAAAAAATATATAATGTTTGGGGGTTCTGATTAATTTTCTAGCAAAAAATTGTGATTTTCACATGAAGGAGAGAAGTGCCAGAATTAACCCGGTGGGCAAGTGGTTAAAGTACTCATGGCTATAAAGAATAGAGTCATTGCTCATTAAAAAAAAAAAAAAAAAAAAAGGGGGTCCCTCCAAATTAAATTACCAGGCCCTTCAGGTCTGGAATGGATATTAAGGGGAACCCCGCCGTAAAAAAAACCCCAAAAAATGGCGTGGGGTCCCCCCAAATATCCATACCAGACCCTTCAGGTCTGGTGTGGATTTTAAGGGGAACTCCACCCCAAATTGAAAAAAAAAATGGCGTGGAGTCCCCCTAAAAATCCACACCAGACCCTTATCCGAGCACGTTGACCTGGCCGGCCGCAGAAAAGAGGGGGGGACAGAGTGCGGCCCCCCCCTCTCCTGAACCGCACCAGGCCACATGCCCTCAACATGGGGAGGATGTCCCCATGTTGATGGGGACAAGGGTCTCATCCCCACAACCCTTGCCCAGTGGTTGTGGGGGTATGCGGGCGGGGGGCTTATCAGAATCTGGAAGACCCCTTTAACAAAGGGGAACCCCAGATCCTGGCCCCCCCCCCCTATGTGAAATGGTAATGGGGTACATTGTACCTCTACCATTTCACCCCAAAAAAAATGTCAAAGTGTTAAAAATGACAGTAGCCGGTTTTTGACAAATCTTTTAATAAAATCTTCTTTTCTTCTTTCCTTCGGGTTTCTTCCGCTGCTTCTTTCTTCTCGTCCACATCTTGCCCGACGTGTTCTTCTATCTTCTCCGTCCGTCCTTCAGCCTTCTGGTCACGCATCTTGCCCGTTGTCTTGTCCTGTCTTCTTCTCCGTCCTTCCGCCTCCTCGTCCGCATCTTGGGTCTTCTCCAGTCTTCTTCTCGGTCCGCCAGCCTTCTCGTCCCCGGACCCAGCGTTTGAATTTGATTTGGCCGCCGTTTTCCCGCTCCTGGGACCCGCCCCCCTCTGACGCCACAAGTAAACTCCTTAGAAGGTCATGTGCGTCAGAGGGGGGCGGGGTCACATGAGTGTGACACGGCGGGAACTTCTTCTCCGGGCGGCGCGATTGAAATTGAATTCCCCCGCTGTGTGACGCTCTGTGACCCCGCCCCCCTCTGACGCACATGACCTTCTAAGGAGTTTACTTGTGGCGTCAGAGGGGGGCGGGTCCCAGGAGCGGGAACACGGCGGCCAATTACAATTCAAACGCTGGGTCCGGAGAAGACACAAGATGCGGACGAGAAGGCTGGCGGACCGAGAAGAAGACCGCAGAAGACCCAAGATGTGGACGAGGAGGCGGACGCACGGAGAAGAAGACAGGACAAGACAACGGGCAAGATGCGGGACCAGAAGGCTGAAGGACGGACGGAGAAGATAGAAGAACACGTCGGGCAAGATGTGGACGAGAAGAAAGAAGCAGCGGAAGAAACCCGAAGGAAAGAAGAAAGAAGATTTTATTAAAAGATTTGTCAAAAACCGGCTACTGTCATTTTTAACACTTTGACATTTTTTTTGGGGTGAAATGGTAGAGGTACAATGTACCCCATTACCATTTCACACAGGGGGGGGGTCAGGATCTGGGGGTCCCCTTTGTTAAAGGGGTCTTCCAGATTCTGATAAACCTCCCGCCCGCATACCCCCACAACCACCGGGCAAGGGTTGTGGGGATGAGACCCTTGTCCCCATCAACATGGGGACATCCTCCCCATGTTGAGGGCATGTGGCCTGGTGCGGTTCAGGAGAGGGGGGGGGCCGCACTCTGTCCCCCCCTCTTTTCTGCGGCCGGCCAGGTCAACGTGCTCGGATAAGGGTCTGGTGTGGATTTTTAGGGGGACTCCACGCCATTTTTTTTTCAATTTGGGGTGGAGTTCCCCTTAAAATCCACACCAGACCTGAAGGGCCTGGAATGGATATTTGCCGGGAACCGCACGTCTTTTTTTGGGGGGTTTTTACGGCGGGGTTCCCGTTAATATCCATTCCAGACCTGAAGGGCCTGGTAATTTAATTTGGGGGAACCCCTACACATTTTTTTGTTTGTTTTATGAATGAATCCCTTTAGAATTGTCAGAGCCGACAATTCATTATAGCCGCGTGTGAATTTTTAAATGACTTTTTTCCTTCTGAATGTCACTTTGTGCAGGGGGAGTTCTAAGTGCGGGAAAAATGCGCTATTTCACATGCTGACATTACACCCCCCCTAGGTACGAAATTTAAAGGAATATTTCACTTTTATTGTTTCACTTTAAGAATTATTAATTTCACTGCTCCCGAAAAAACGGCCGTTTTAAAAAATAAAAAAAGCATTGATACATGTTCCCTGGGGCAGGACTGAGGTCCCCAAACACTTTTTAGGACAAAACTTGCAGATTAGCCTTTAAAATGAACACTTTTGATTTCTCCCATAGACTTCTATAGGGAGTTCGGCGCGGCTTTACATATTAGTTTCAATGCGCCGGCTGCTACGCTGGTTCATGCGCCCAATTAAGCCTCCACCCGGAGTACTAATTAACGCATGAACCAGCGCAGCGCACAGAGCATAGTAAATCAGGCCCTACAAGTCAATATAGCAAAGAGATTGAAAAGATAAAGGGACCAATAGGTTCCAAACCCATGCAAATGAAGACATTTTTTACGAAAAACAAATAAGCTACAATAAAGAGCTGCATGCTATAAAGTGTAATAACACCTATAAAGTAAAAAAAAAAACTGAAAAACCGCGCTCATATATCATAAATTACACACCACCATAGACAATAAACAAATGCATATATATATATAAATGTACATGTACATATTCTTTAATAAAAATTGCGAAGTAAATTAATAAATCTCAAACGTGAGTGACGTCCTTAGTGAATATAGAAAAAGTTCCTCTCCACCAGCATGCAGGCACACTTTGCACTCACCAGACTTAGCTGACCCCTATTAAAGGGAGTCAAATGCGCATATAAAAAGACTCCAAGATATCGCACATGAGGTCACATAAATGCAATTCAAAGAACTGACATCCATTCAATGTAGATACAGATATTATATTCAGAATTTTTTTTTAAAAAAAAGGTTGTATTGCACGTACATCAAAAAAGACAGGGATCAGCATGTAATATAAAGTAATCCGTCGGTTTGCTCTCCACCTGCGTTCCAGCTAACCCAACGCTGTTTCCTCAGCTCACGTCTGGATCCCTGATGAGGGGGCTTTGTCCAATCAGGGCGCAGAAGCTTTGCCCAATCAGGGTTCAGAATGCACTGTGCAGTGCTCAGTGCATTACAGGGTGTCTGTCAGGGCGAACAACCTGCAAATTTGGCTGTTCGGCGAACAGCTGAACAGGCAAATGTTCGGCCTAAACTCATGCTCGGGCCAAACTGTTCGCCCATCCATAATAAGGAGTCAGAAAGAAACCTATAAATTGGCTTACTTTTTCTGTTAAAGATCCAAAGTCAGATACATTTGAATGATGGGGGTTTGTGCAGGTTCTTATGAGTTTTAGGAAGTGAGTAAAAAATGTTTGTTTTAGGGTATTGGGTAAATGTATTTGTATGTATCTTTGTCAATTAGCTTCACTGCCCGGTTCCCTACGGCACATGCGCGAGTCGCGTTGCGCCATGCTGACTGGCTCCCGCTGTGTTCTGGGAGCCGAGTGTTTCCCAGAACACAACGGAGGGGCGGGAGGTGACATCCTGCCCGAAGTCTACCCGCAGACTGTGTGGCCAGAAGTGGGTGCAAATACCTGTCTTTAGACAGGTATCTGCACCCCTCTCTCCTCTCTCCTCTTAAAGGTGTGAAATGTGACGCTGGAGGGGGGGGGAGGCTTTCGATTCGCAGGAGTGAAGGTGGAGGGTGGAGCTCCGCTTTAATTAAGAATAATAATATGTAAAGCATGATCAGCATTTGAGGCCCCGTACACACGACCGAGTTTCTCAGCAGAATTCAGCCAGAAACTCGATCGGAGCTGGATTCTGCCGATAAACTCGGTCGTGTGTACACTTTTCAGCGAGGAAGCCGACGAGGAACTCGTCGGGCCGAATAGAGAACATGTTCTCTATTTCCTCGTTGTTCAATGAGGAAAGTCGGCCCGCCAAGATCCTCGGCGGCTTCAACACTGAACTCGACGAGGAACTCGATGTGTTTGGCACGGACGTGTGTACGGGGCCTAACAGTATCACATACTGATCACAAATCACAGAGAAGTAAAAAAAAAACGAAAATCTAAAAAAAAAAATTGTTTATATCCTTTATTGTCGTACAAACATCACTGTTAAAGTACAGGAATGAAACTACATTACATGCAGTACATACTGCATGGGAATGAGTGGAATCATGAAAGGCAACAGGGGATCACTGTACTTTCATTCATAATTATGACAGTTAGCCAATGGAACCATCGCATCCCTAGCAACTATTGCCATCATTAACACATTGGCTTTCATGGCCACATAAGCAAAGGGAAAGGGATAGCAATTACAGTACATCACTGCCCAAATATAGTCACTGACTATATTATGGCAATGGCAATATTTGTTCAATGATACCACTACTATCCTTGCCTCTTCTCGTATATAGCTTTTATTTGGTGAACATCAGGATCCAGGGGTCCATTGGGGTTTTAATTTTGGTGAGTCAGTGGGCATCGTAACATTTTTACATTTTTTATATTTTTTTAATAAAGGACTTGTCAAACATTTGTATGTCTTTATTTCTAGGTAACTTCTTGGGGTAAAGGACCTTATCCTCATCAACTAGAGGACAAGGTAATTTTTCCTGGAGGACCCCCCTTATTTCAAAAGACATTTTATTATTGGGCAGGGAGAAACCTTTAGAGAGGTCTGTGTGCCTTTTTTTTAATGAGAAGCCAGGGAAATTTCATTGGTCATTTAAATGCTTGTTTTCCTTTGTAAATGTCAGTTTCTAAATTTCATTTTTATAACATTTGTTGCACTGGTACATGCTACCACCCTCCTTGTTATTTTTATTTTTTTTGACAATCGCCTATTTGCCCAAAAAGTTTTTAGGAATGATGCAGACCTAAGCTATGATCCCTGTTATTTACACTGGGTTACTAAATGCTTTCAAAATGTACTACAACAAACTTACAAATATGGCAAGACAAGTCTCATCACACATATCACAAGGAGTTAAAGACCTGTAGGTCTTTCTTTGGATTCCATTTCTAAAATAAAATAAAAATGGCCATTAATTTCTCTTTCGTCCCTCCCACTGTTTGGTTCAGAAATCTACATGAAGTGCAGGACAGGCAGTGCACTTCCGGTATGTTTGATACACAATGTTGCCCAAGACCGCTGTAGGCTTCTGTATGTCACAGCCACACCCCCTAGATTACAGGGTTGTTTTCACCATGACTGTTGTCATGGTGACTTATGTCGTGACTTATACATTATGATGTAACTAGGGACCCCTACAGCCAAATGAAAACCACCTATGGAGAAGAAAAATTGAGCAAACAGAAGTTTTCCTTCAATCCTTACCTCTCTGAGCAGCAAACATAGCTCTCTGCAAACAGCATCTGTGTTCTGCAGAAATAGTAGTTTTTAATACTGGCCTGCCACCAGTCCCTCACCAACACTGTCCCAAAACAACAGTTTGCTTCCCTGCAGTAATGTATGGTCTCACTCCTCCCACATACCAGGGCTTATCAGGATTGAAAAGAGGCTTGGGCGTTAATGTGATCATCTTTTAAGCTTTGTGCTTAATGTGCTGTAATGGGGTTTTATATAAAAATAATGTCTGAATGCTGCAAACATGGCAGGTGGCAAGCATATATATAAGAAAAATATATAGCTGCCTAAAGGCATTTTCATATATGGCATGGGTCTCCAAACTTTCTAAACATAGGGCCAGTTTATTGTTCTTCAGACTATAGGGGGGCCGGATGGACTCATGCCAGTGGGACTAAAAAATGTTCCAGTGTAAGTGGGAGTAAACAATACCTCTGGCTTGGGAGAATAAGTCGTTTAATTATGCCCCAACATTTGTTTCAGTGGAAGGAATAGTTCCCTTTCGTTGGTGTCAGTGGATGGAATCATGTTCTATCATTGGTATCAGCGGGAGGAACAGTGTGTCATTATTTAGATTAGATTAGATTAGATTATTAAGAAGTGGGAAGAATAATATTCCATCATTGGTTGTCAGTGGGAGAAATAATGCCCCATTGTTGGTGTCAGTGGAAGGAATGGTACTTCATTATTGATGTCAGCAGGAGCAATAGTACTTTGTATCAGTAGAGGAAATAGTGGCCCATGGGCCATATAAATGCAAACAAAGGGCCGCAGTTTGGAGACCACTGATAAAAAGTGATTTTTATGGTATTTGAAAATGTTTTCTCAATTCGATATTTATAGTACCAGTTGCGAATATGGACAGATTTTCGAACAAATTATAATATGATGTTTTTTTTTATATTTTACTTGTGAATTTCTTAATAGTAGCTTGATACATGAAGTATGTTTAACTCTTATTTATTTTTAAAACAGAGAAAATAGAGGCTGTTATCAGTTTAACTGATGGTATACCCACAGGTTCTTTTCTTTAAGCAGTTTAAGGACAAGTTAAATGTAACAGTTTTATTGTCAATAACTCTCACTGTAGAAACTTATATTAGACAGGCATCCTGGACTACCTCTACATTCTGCTCTGCAGGATGTATATGTTATGTCTTATGCCTTTTTCTATTGAAAAGAAATCCATGGATTGTTAATGTTCTGGACTTGATCAAAACAGGCAGAACTAAACAGTCACAGTATTTGAGACAAATAGTGTATACACACAGAGGATTCAAGTTCAGAAGAGCCATGTGTACCTGTCAAAGCGATTAAACATTTATCCAATAAAAATGCCATGTACCTTATTTTAGGGCGTGTAGTTACTGAGAATATATTCAGTTATTGGTAGGACGTGCAAAATTGTGAACAAAAAAAAAACTATTAGCTGGATTCAGATAGCTTTACGCTGGCGTATCAGTAGATACACCGACGTAACTCTGAATCTACGCCGTCCTAAATTTAAGCGTATTCTGGAAACCAGATACGCTTACATTAGACTAAGATACGAGCGGCGTAAGTCTCCTACGCCGTTGCATCTTAGGGTGCAATATTTAGGCTGGCTGCTAGGTGGCGCTTCCGTTGAGTTCGGCGTAGAATATGCAAATGACTAGATACGCCGATTCAGAAACGTACGTGCGCCCGGTGCATTTTTTTACGTCGTTTACGTACGGCTTTTTCTGGCGTAAAGTTAGTCGAACAAATAGCTGGCCTAGTCAATGTTAAGTATGGCCGTCTAAATTTAAATTTTTTTAACGTTGTTTGGTAAGTCGTCCGTGAATGGGGCTGGACGTAATTTACGTTCACGTCGAAACCAATACGTCCTTGCGGCGTACTTTGGAGCAATGCACACTGGGATATGTACATGGACGGCGCATGCGCCTTTTCGTAAAAAACTTCAATCACGTCGTGTCACCAATCATTTACATAAAACACTCCCCCTCATCCTCATTTGAATTAGGCGCACTTACGCCGGCCCCATTTACGCTACGCCGCCGTAACTTAGGAGGAAAGTGCTTTGTGAATACAGCACTTGCCTCTCTGACTTACGGCTGCGTAGCGTAAATACGATACGCTACGCCGCCTCAAAGATGCGCCCGGCTACCTGAATCTAGCTATAAGACACTAAATTGATGATCACAAAAAGACACAATAATATATTTTGATTCTAGTAGATTTCCATGATCCAGTTCCTTTACTCTGAATGGGTGATTATTTACCGTAATTAATTCATTGGGAAACATTACAACAAGAGTTTTTTTTTATTTGTGCCCCTTTTTTAAAACATTTGTCTTGTAGGTATACAGTCTGGTAGTGTACTCATCTTCTCTGAGAGAGTGAGGGATCCAGATCATGTTAGAACTTACAACTATGTGAATATGTTATGGTCAGTGTGCAGCCAGGTGTAAAGTCAGTGCTGCTGTGAAAAGAGTATTTCATAGGTTTGACTACTGTGTGAACGTTGTTGCTGGCTAACAGTTGGTCTAGCAAAGTGTTCATGAAAGTATTTCAGTGTGTCTGCTTCTCCAATGAAATGCAAAATGGGGGATGATCATAGGTGTGCACAGCCTATTGCATTAGGGTGTGCACCCCAAAGCCAAAACACACACTACCAATCGCTGGCGGTGTTCATTCAGAAAGGGAAGGGGCCAGTAAATGACATATTTACTGGCCCCTTCCCCACTCCTAAAACATTCCAGCAGCAACAGCAGATAGGAGAAGCTGGCTGCGCTGCGGGGGGAAAGATGGGAGCCAGGGCAGTAGGGGGAATCTGTGCTGCACAGGGTGATTAGGGTGTGCCTTGGCACACCTGGCATACCCTGTGCGCACGCCTATGGGGATGATGCTGTCATGAATGGGTCATGGACTGTGTGCACACATGAGCCTGGTCTGTATAAAAGGTGATACAGCTAATAAAGTCAGTAGAGTAGTCATTTCCAAGGAGTTTCTTTAAAGAAGTACCCTATTACCCCAAAGAAATGCCCAGTACCTTTATACTGATAAGAAGAGTATGTGCTACAATGCTATAAATTGCATCTCTCATCTGGTTGATATCCTTGATTTTCTTCCTCTTTTGCTCGTGGAAGTGGTCAGTAATCTTTAGTGCTGTGGAGCGGCCCTGATATTCTGATGTCAGGGATGATCACTGGAGTTTTTTAGAATTGTGAGTCTTGTGGGTGTGTCAATGTAATTCCGCGTACACACGGTCGTTTTTTGTGATGAAAAAAACATAATTTTTTAGCATGAAAAAAATAAACGACGTTGCCTACAAACCATCGTTTTTTCAAAATGCTCTAGCAAAGCGCGGTTATGTTCAGCACGTACGGCGGCACTCTGTTCCATTCAAGCTTGCGTCATAACTTGCTTCTGAGCATGCGCGGGTTTAAAAACATTGTTTTAAACATCGTTTTAGCCCACACACGGTAATTTTTTATGACACAAAAAACGACATAAAAAATTGAAGCATGTTCGAATTTTTTTTTTTGTTGTTTTTCAGAAGACATAAAACAAAGTTTTCCCCACACACGGTCATTTTAAATGACGTTTTTAAAAATGTCGTTTTTTTTCATTTTTTGTATGCGGCATTAGCCTGGGCTCAGAGAAAATGGGTTGAGTGATAATGGTCATCATTTAAACTGGAGAAGAACCTGTGGCAGAGCCTGAGAGTATTACAATGAGAGCTTGTTTTATTTTTTATTATACAACACGCTGGACTATTTATTTTACTTGTATTATTTACTTAAATTCCAATTTAAGTGTTCCTATTGGGAACACAGAAATATCCAAAAGTTTGCATTCCATATTGCTTTGTTGAACCTCTTTGATAAGACTCTCTTGTTCTTTTAGACTCCTGTGTTCCAGCATAGACTAAACATACAATGTGGTCACAACTGTATTGTGCTGTTTTGTGCATATAATAAGCTACCTGTGGGTGTTTCCTTCCTACACTCATAATACATTTGTTCTCCTAGTCCTTGTATAAACTACTGTATATTTTCTCTGTTGCTTCTCATTGGTTGGACGTTGTGGTTATGCTCCATAGCATAATTTGGGAGCAACACAATGGGGTTTATTTACTAAAACTGGAGTGCCAAATTTGGCGTGGCTGTACCAGCTTGTTCAATTTAGTTGGCCATACATTATACAATTTTCTTATTCAATTCCTTTAATGCCTCGTACACACATACGTGATTCCCGGTGGTAAAAAGTCCGCCGGGAATCCCAAGGGGAAAACCGAGAACCTGCTCGGTAACTTTCCCCCTGTACACACAAGAGTTTTTCCCCGTCAGGAAAACTGTGGTGAGAGCTTTGGGTGGGAATCCCGGCCGTGTGTATGCTCCATTGCTATTTTTCCTATAGGAAAACTGCCGGGAATTTTTTTTCTTTTTTTTCCAGCAGTTGTCCTGTTGGGATAACTGCAATGGAGCATACAAATGGCCGGGATTCCCAGGCCAGAGCTCTCACCACAGTTTTTCTCGTGTGTATGAGGCATAAGATTTACCTTCAACTATGTGTAGTGCAATGGCCTTCCTGGTTGCATACAGATTAAAAGTGTTTAGGGTTGACCCCATATTATATGGTTTTGGTGAATAGAAAGGAAAATTGTACAGGAAAATTGTACAAGAAAATTGTATATTGTACGGCACTCTTCAGTTTAAGTACAGTAAATCAACCCCATGGCATGGTTTATGGAGAAGTGGGGCACCTACAAATGGTAAATCTACAGTGTCTAGTTGTACAATTTAGCATTTAAGAACCACCGTTGTATTATGTTGAAATGCAATCCTTTAAAACTTCTCAAGATGCAAAGCAGAGTAAGAGTAAAACATTGAAAGGGATGCCACATATTTCTCACCTGAAATCAAAAAGATGTCTATAATACTAACAAAGATATTTCAAGTGCAAATGCTAATTTTCTACTATATTGCTTGCTATTTTACTGTAACATTATAAAGTAAAACGCATATTGACCCTATTACTCTTTGCAATGAAATATATCTACACTCAGTGAACCATTCATATGGAAAGTACCACAGAAATTTCACTTCAATGTATGTATTGAAGCAAATCGCTGAAACATGCACATCCCTGTGGGTTTCTTCTTATATTATGACATTTTAAGAAAAGAATAGAGATATTCAGGAAAAATGCTTTATGGCTAAAATGTACAGTAGTGAATACAGTATAGCAAAGGGAATTTTATTAAGAAAAAAGGGTTATTTATTATGCATAAACATTTAATAATATAAATCGCCACCCTAAAAATACTGTACATTCTACAATGTTATATTTGATCAGGTAATGAAAATGAAAATGCAATTTGTCAAAAAAAGCAACATTTTAACATTTAATGAAATATAATAACATTTAAAGGATATAAGGTATAACTGAAAGCAACATTCAACAATAGAAAAAAAAAAATCAAATGAACTATACAATCTCTCCAGAATTATCCAGTCTGCAGATTCATACAATTGCACAATCTTACAATTGCAAGAGAGCCTGCTCTCACCGCATAGGCAGGGCAGCCATCAGAAGTTTGTGGGCACCTTACACAGCTTTAGGCCTGGGCCCCCCGAGCCTGACCACTAACATTCCCCAGGACTTGGTCACGGGCCATGCCACCGAATCCACACACCAACCACCTCACCTGTACTCACTCAGCCCCCCCTCAATTCTAAATATATGTCAGCCCCCCTCAATCCTGTATATATGTCGGTCCCACCCCCCACCTGTATGTATGCTAGCCCCCTCACACCTGTATATATGTCAGCCCCCCTCCTCACACCTGTATATATGCCATCCCCCCTCACAGCTGTATATATGTCAGCCCCCCCCACACCTGTATATATGTCAGCCTCCCCACATCTGTATATATGTCAGCCCCACACATACTCAAATCTGTAAACACACAACCCTCTGACCCCTCCCTGTACACAAACAGCCCCCTCCCTTTCCTTCACAGTCCCTACTTGTAAAGGAAATCTTTCTACCTAGTCCCAGCTCGTTTTCACAAAGCTGACATGTTGTAGACACAGAGGAGCACAGTACAGGCAGCTCACACGAGGGGTGCACATGCACATAGTAGCAAGAGGTGGCAGTAAAGAGCTTGATGTCTAAGCTCAATGACACAGAGAGCAGCAGAAACTGCTAGATCAATTCTATAGTGCACAACATGGCTCCCCTTCACCCATCCTGCCTTCTTCTGGCCCGGGCGGGCCCTTTGGGCCCAGGGCCCCTTACAGTTGTACCCCCCTTGATGGCAGCGCATAGGCTACAACTTTTGAAAAACGTTTAAAATGGTTGTAAACCCTCTCCTATACCCAGTGAAGTGAATAGCTTCAGATGATACACAGAGATGAAACAAATCTCCCTACATAAGTTTCACATGTATATCTGCTGTCTTTCCCTTTCTACATTCTTTAGAAAGTAAAAAACGATAGTAAGGGGGCACTAGTGATACAATGGTATTTGAAAACCACAGTGAAATAACAATACTATACAATAATGATAATGGCTGTTAAACCTCATTACATAAGATACACAAAAATTCAACATGCTATAATCATGAATACTTCAAAGTCTTTTAGACAGTCCATATAAACTTCAGTTATAAGTTACCAGTGTAGCATTTTGTGTAAAAAGACGCTTCCTGATGACGTCGTAAAACAAAACGCACATTGAGGCGCCTTCCGGTCACGTCACGTCCGGGTCCCTGGCTTCCGATTTCATCTTTACACGGCAGTGAAACGCACGATGATCTCTGATCTTGAGCCGGGAGGCATATGGTTCCTTTTAGTGACATATGCGGGCTATCCTCAGTGCCGGGAAAAGGCACCTACTAATGTAAGCAGGGTTTTTTTTTTTTTTTTTTTCTTTATTAAAACAATATTACGTTATTTGTTCCCTTCTTCTTTTATTTTTAATGGGTCACTGGTGGAGAGGAGGTTAAATCCATAAGTTTGATATATCTCTAAAGACATTCAAGCAATTCTAATGCCCTGTACACACGATCAGATTTTCCGCCAGAAAAACCTTGGATGGTTTTTCAGACGGAATTCCGCTCAAGCTTGGCTTGCATACACACGGTCACACAAAAGTTCTCTGAACTTTCGACCATCAAGAACGCGGTGACGTACAACACTACGACGAGCCGAGAAAATTAAGGTCAATGCTTCCGAGCATGCGTTGAATTGTTTGGAATTTTGCGTGTCGGAATTGCTACAGACAATCAGATTTTCCAATAGGAATTTTTTCCATCGGAAAATTTGAAAACCACCTCTCAGTCTTTTGCTGGTGGAAATTTCGACAGCAAAAGTCCGATGGAGCATACACACGGCTGGAATTTCCGTTCAAAAGCTCACATCAGACTTTTGTTGTCGGAATTTCCGATCGTGTGTACGCGGCATCAAATACCTGTACTTTACCTACAAAGCTTTATCTGACCTTCTTAAAGTAAAGAGGTCATAGCTGTCTGGTGAGTAGGAAATCCTAATTAAGCACATTTGGTGTGGTTTCTGGATTTACTGCAAAGTGGTGAATTTTTATTTACACAATATGTTACACTGGTAACTTATCACTGAAGATTATATATACTGTCTAAAGGACTTTGAAGTATTCATTTATATAGCAAGTTGCACTTATGTTATGTATCTTATGTAATGAGATAACACACCAAAACTATTGCTAGTATCCTCATAGCACCCCTGTCTCTGCAACCATCTCTGTTACCAGCAGTGTTGGGTGAGCGGTTCGAACTGAGCATACTTCGCCTGTTCGCCTCCCCATGTTGAGGGCATGTGGTATGGTTCAGGAGCGGGTGCCTATTCAACCCCCCCCCCCTTTCCTGGCCTGCCAGGCTGCATGCTCTGATAAGGGTCTGGCATGGATTTTGGGGGGGAGGCAACACCGTTTTTTTTTTTTATATTGCCGGCAATGTTTTTTTTTTTCATTCAGCTGTCAGTGGGGAAGCCCGGGTGCTTGCATTCTGAGGCTGGCAGCTGGTGGGGACTCTCTCCCAGCAGTGCAGGTATCTTCTGTAGGCAGTGGGCTGAAGAGGTGGTGGGCAGGGTGCAATGTGGCCCTATACACACTGACAGGTGGCTGGTCTGGCTGATTGAGCAGCTGAAACTGGGAAGGAGGTGGAACAGAGATGGCAGCCTGGGAGCCTTCTTCTTCCAGCCATGTGGTAAGTGACTGATAGGCAAAGATTTACCTTTTCCCTGCAGGAATTCCCTCCATGCTCCATCTGTGCTGCTTCAAGCCCTTACACTGCACACAAAGAACTGGAGAAGGGCTCCCAGACCTAGCACTATATACTGCCCAGTGGCTGCCCACACTGACTGTTGCCACTGCATACTGCACACTGACTGTCCTCAATGCATATTGCCCACTGACCGCCCTGACTACATACTGTACAGCGGCGTAGCGTATTTCACATCTGCGCCAGGCGCAGTCTATGTATGTGGATCTGCCCCTTTGCCTAAAATGTATTGTTTATGGATAAAATAACCATTCATTTGGGCATCATGTACATGAAGAGACATGAGGAGATACATAAACCTGGAAGGAGCACCTCAATAAAACCGTTTAACAGCAAAGGGCCAACACTCTTCCTTCTGCTCATTCCTGACTATCAACCTCACCCTCTCTCCACAATAGTGTGCATCTGCATCCACTGCAACTTCTGCAGCCTTTAAGGCCGCGTACACACGATCGGTCATAACCGATGAAAACAGACTGAAGGACCGTTTCATCGGTTAACCGATGAAGCTGACTGATGGTCTGATGTGCCTACACACCATCGGTTAAAAAAAACGATTGTGTCAGAACGCGGTGACGTAAAACACACGACGTGCTGAAAAAAACGAAGTTAAATTCTTCCAAGCATGCGTCAACTTGATTCTGAGCATGCGCGGCCTTTTGACCGATGCTTTTGCATACTAACGATCGCTTTTGACCCATCGGTTAGGCGTGCATCGGTCAAATTTTAAAGCAAGTTCTCTTTTTTCGACCAAAGGATAACTGACCGATGGGGCCCACACACGATCGGTTTGGTCCTTCAGTCCGTTTTCATCGGTTTTGACTGATCGTGTGTACACAGCCTAAGAAGTAGGAAGGAAAGTCTGAAAGGGGTTTGAAAGGTTTATCTCATGGCACATCAAGCGGGTAAGAGGAGGAATACCATTAGGCCATGCTAAAACAGGGCCAATTGTAGGCTTGAACTGTAAGTCTCCTAACCCAGCCACGCATTCTTGACCAGGTAGGTGTCTCTTCTTCAGCTGCTAAAACAGAAGAAACAAATGTTCCAATCAGTCCATGTTGAGTCTCTCCCTGCCAGCTTGGTGAAATTACTGGCTTTACAGCAGTTTCCATTCCAGCTAGAGGAGTAGGCACCCTTTTAAGAGTTTATTGCCTGTACTGTAGCACAGAGACAGGTGCCCTCCACCAGCATGTAGAAAGCAATGTCTTCAAGTCACTGTATCATGCAGTTGGTTGTAGGGTCCTGCCCCAGGGGACATGCAACAATGCAAAAAAAGTTTAAAAAACGTCCGTTTTTTCGGGAGCACTGATTTTAATAATGCTTAAAGTGAAACAATAAAAGTGAAATATTTCTTTAAATTGTGTACCTGGGGTGTGTGTATAGCATGCCTGTAAAGTAGTGCATGTTTCCCGTGTTTAGAACTGTCCCTGCACAAAATGTAATTTCTAAAGAAAAAAAGTCATTTAAAACTACTCGCGGCTATTCATGAATTGTCGGGTCCCTGCAATACAGATCAAAGTCATTGAGAAAAATGGCAGGGGTTCCCCCCCAAATGCCATATCAGGCCCTTCAGGTCTGGTATGAATATTAAGGGGCCCCTGGCACCATTTAAAAAAAATGGTGTGGGGTTCCCCCCAAAAATCCATACCCTTCAGGTCTTGTTTGGATTTCAAGGGGAAACCCACCCGAAAATAAAAAAAATGGCGTGGGGCTCCCCCCAAAAATCCATACCAGACCCTTATCCGAGCAAAGAACCTGGCAGGCCGTAGGAAAAGAGGGGGGACGAGAGAGTGCCCCCCCTCCTGAACCGTACCAGGCCACATGCCCTCAACAAGCGGTTTCCCGTGGTGTCGCGGGTGACCCCGCCCCCATCTGACACATCACGGGACTCCTGTTACACCACAGGAAACCGCTGGAAACTCCCATTGCATCACAGGGGGGCGGGGTTACTTGTCCACATCACAGGTAGCCCAGCCCTCGGTTATATAAGAAATGTCAGATGGGTAGCGCGTCATTAGTCCCGGAGCCTCGGAGGAGGCTGTATTGTTCGTAGCGGCGGGTCGGGATCGTAGAAGGATTTACATCGCTGGGGATCGGCGCCCGGGCGCCCCTAATGGTTGGGTCAGGTGGAAGCATTAGGGTGGCTGCACTGTCGCCCGATTGCTTCCACACACCCCAGCAAAGACAACCTGTCACCTAAAAATCATGACATACGGGACTTTTTCACGTACAGTGCTGACATCCTTCCTGCTGAGTTATTGTCTGCTCCCACCGGGAGAAGACAGTGATTATCGCTAGTGGCTATAGCAGCCAATAGTGATAATCGTAAGAGAATCGATCAATTAACTTGGTACATGCAGCCTGACCATTAACAGTTTCGTATCTTGGCCGGTTCCTACTGAACCCGCCAAGATTTGAACCGTGTATGGCTGGCCTTACATTGGTTAAATGAAACTGGACCTCGAGCTTATCTGCGTTTATTCTACTTCACTATCAAGTTCCAGTCACAGGAGGGTACTCAATGTCTTGGGCAGAGAGGAAGAGGGTTGAATGAATGGCGCCATAATTTAACTTAGAAGATTGAATTTAAGTATTAAATAAAAAAGCTCTTGTTTATTTTATCTTTTGATGTGCTTGTTTTTTCTTTCGTTCTCTTTTGTTCTATATAGTTGGTAAGGTTGAAAGTCCATCAAGTTGAGCTTGTGTGTTTGCGCTTTTATGTCAATATTACATTGTATATCCCTGTATGCTGTAGTCATTTAGGAGCCTATCTAATAGTTTTTTTTTAAATGATCTATGCTCCCTGTTGAAACCACAGCTTGTGGAAGAGAATTCCAAATGTTTACCGCACTTACCCTCTACGCTGTTTCCGGTTAAATTTATTTTCCTCTAATTTTAGTGAATGGTTGCAAGTCTTTTTAAATGCCCTTTTGGAGAAACGTTTTATCCCTATTGTGGGGTCACCAGTACGGTATTTGTACATTGAAATCATATTCCCCTCTCAAGTGTCTCTTCTCTAGCCACTTATGGACCGCCCGCCATCGTTTAACTTTGAAGAGCGATGTCATAGTTATGGCAGCAGCTAGCTACCATAAACCCAGTATCCTCTTCTTAAGCGGGCGGTCTGCTTGAAGATGAAAGTGGTCTCTGTGGTGGATTCTCCGCAAGATCACTTTTATCGGCGGCGGGAGAGGCCCCCCTCCCGCTATTCTCTGGTGCCCTCCACCGCTTACTGGAGCCGTCAGGAGGCAGCAGAGGCAATCAGGTTCTTCTCCCTGTTAGGTATGGAGATGAGTGAGGGGCCCCATCTGTCTCCTCATTGCTTCAATGCTCTTAAAGGAACATTTTTTTTATGACATTTAATTAGTTTTATTTATTTTATTGCTTTTTCGTGTAAATATGAGATCTGAGTTTTTTTTACCCCAGATCTCATATTTAGGAGGTCCTGTCATGCTTTTATTCTTATTACAAGGGATGTTCATATTCCTTGTAGTAGGAATAAAAGTGACACATTTTTCAAAAAAATAACAGTATAAAAATTTTAAATAAAAGAAAAAATAAATAAGAAAAACTTTTTTTAAACGTGTCGCCTATGGAGATTTTTAAGGGTAAAAGTTTGTTGAGATTCCACAAGCGGGAGCAACTTTGAAGCGTGACATGTTGGGTATCAATTTACACGGCGTAACATAATCTTTCACAATATAAAAATTGGGCTAACTTTACTGCTGTCTTATTTTTTTATTCAAAAAAGTAAATTTTTTCCCAAAAAAGTGTGCTTGTAAGACCGCTGCGCAAATACGGTGTGACAAAAAGTATTGCAATGACTGCCATTTTATTCTCTAGGGTGTTAGAAAAAAATATATAATGTTTGGGGGTTCTCACTAATTTTCGAGCAAAACAAATGTTTTTAACTTGTAAACACCAAATCTCAGAAAGAGGCTCAGGCTGAAGTGGTTAAAGAGAATGGGCCATATTCACATAGAGATACGACGGTGTATCTCCTGATACACCGTCGTATCTCTGATTTACTTTGGTCGTATCTATGCGACTGATTCATAGAATTAGGCTGCAATTCCAGGCCGGCCGCTAGGTGGCGTTTTGGTTTATTTACGCAACGATTATGCAAATGAGGAGATACGCTGATTCCGAAATGAACGACCGCCCGGCGCTTTTTTTTTTAGTCGTTTGCGTTCGGCTTTTTCCGGCGTATAGTTACCCCTGCTTCTATTAGGCGCAGCCAATGTTAAGTATGGCCGTCGTTCCCGCGTCAAATTTTGAAATTTTACGTCGTTTGCGTACGTCGATTCACAAAAGCGCTGGACACAAGTTACGCTCACGCCGAAACCAATGACGTCCTAGCGACGTCATTGGGAGCAATGCACGCCGGGAAAATTTGCGGATGGCGCATGCGCAGTTAAATCGGCGCGGGGACGTGCCTGATTTAAATACTACACTCCCCCTAGCCGCGGAATTTGAATTTGAATTCCGCCGGGGGATTTAAGATACGCCGCCGCAAGTTTTGAGGTAAGTGCTTTGTGAATTAGCATTTGCTTTAAAAAATTGCGGCGGCGGATCTTAAATCACATAGGTTACGCGGATCTAAAGATCCGCTAACCTATGTGAATCTGGCCCCATAAGTTCAGTGCTTATAATTCTACTTTGATTATTTATGTATATATATACTGGTAGTTGCAATAATTTGTATCTTTTACATCCACCTGGAGTTCAGCTAATAATAGGATCATCTGATTATTATTTCCCCTATTGTTTTGCTACTTTGCAGCTCTAATTTCACCAGAGCTAAACAAATAGAAATAAATATGCACAGGGATGTTTTATTAATGTGTATGCAACTTGTGAAACCATTTCAATATTATATACAATTTGAGTTTTGCACACATGATATGTATATATATATATATATATATATATATATATATATATATATATATATATATATATATCACAGATCAATTCTCACTATCAGTGAATGAAGGTTATTAAGACAGCACACAACGCTGCATCGCTATATCCCTCTGCACAACATTGTCTTTTAATTGTCGGCTAATTGCTTTTAATTGCAGCTCAGATTTAGACAAAGCAGCTCAGCGAGCAGTGCGTGAGAACCACTGCATCCTCTTTTCCTGAAGTAACAGAAATCCCCTGAGCAGAACAGCAAAACCAAAACAAACACTCTCAAAAAATCACGGAAAAGCTTTGAGGTCCTTGGAGACTCTCAATTTTGCCATCTCAACTATTTGTCATCCTCTGCTGAGTGAGATCAACAGTTTTAACACACAGATCAATACTCTTTTAACCTACACCTAATCTAAACGAGATTCCCCGTGTTTCACCTTGGACTATCCCCGTGTGCTCAAGTTGCCCTTTTTCCCAGCAATAATTTTGTCTGTGTAAGACAGCAATTTTTCATCCTTTGGTCAAAACCCGGTGACAAAAGAGGGAATAATAGTTCCTGACATATCAAATGATATATTTGACACATGGCATGCTGAGCTGGGAGCTTTCACAGGCCAAAGTAAAAAGACAGATAAGCAGTCTAATGGCCTCCTGACATTGCTGCTTCAACACTCACTCCCCCCTTCTATTATAACTAAACAGCGTGTATTTTCTTCTTTTCCTCTGTACTGAAAAACTAGATTTCCCTCAGTTTAGGACAGGAAGTAAAAAAATGTGCTGCGCTGCTCTCGGGCCCAAAATAAACGTCTCCCTGTCCTGTAAAATGATCAATCCGTGCCCTTTCCCTCAAGCATAGTAAGGGCAATACAACATTCTGCTTGAGGAAAAACTAACACATATCACAGGGGAAAGGAGAACAGATGGAACTAAGAAATGAAAGCAGCAGATTTCTGGAAATATGTCAAGGAGTATAGGTTGTAGAATGGCGAATCAAATCTGCTTCTCTAATGTTTGTTGCGTGTAGCCCCATGAAATGCCCGGTATCCTGGTCACCGGGACAAAAGGCTCTTTTTTCATCACTTCTGTAAAAGTAAATTAGATCTTACAAAAGCCAGTGCCAGTCTGTTGATGCCTGCCGCGTTAGTTTCTTTTGCTGTGGTACTTCGGGGCAGACACAGTGGCCTGTGTACCAGAGGGCATGGCTCCAGGCACAGGATCAGGTTACCTCTTTACACACAAAAGCCTCTTTCAGAATGTAAACTAACAAAACAGAAACATTTTTTTTTCTTTATTTCTGAATAACTTCCTCTTTGGCATGTGTTTATATTTAAAATCCTGACCTCAATGTCACTTTCCTGAATTTAAATGTATTTGGTATTAAATGTGCACATCAGCTGTCATAAACATGGCTTTCCAGTAACCTCTGTACCTTGCACTATAAAAGCAATATCAATGTCATTTGAAGAAGAACTCTACAAAATATTGTTTACGTCTAATATGGACATAGGAAAGCAGACAGCAATTTAAATAAAACTCTTTAAACCTTAATAAATAAAAGACAGCAGACAACTTAGTGGATATTAAAGGCCGCGGTTGTTTATTATTGGTTTAAATAAATAGATAAATAAATAAATAAACTAGTGGGTAAGCAAAATAAATTAAGATAAATTAAATATATAAACACGCTTTAGCAAGCCTAGCCACTATGGCTTAGGCTGCAAACACAAATTACCCAATTCCAACTCAAACAAAGGACTCACGTAGCATTATAAATATAAACACACAAGCAATAAAAACCATATAAGTATATATATAATAATTAATGTTTTTTTTTTTTTTTTAACAACATTCAATAGCTTGTCCCCCTTTGCATAAACACAAAGGTGACCCTACCACACAACAACAACTGCGACATAAATTAATAAAAATAGAAAACAGGGGGGGGTGGGGGAGAACACCACAGCTCCTGTCCTCTGAGGCAAGTGAGCTCCCTGTAGCGGAACCCTCTTTTTATAGCCCAAAAAATGGGCTAGATCTGGCCAGTTCAAACCCGCTTTTGCGCGGGCTTTACACTCGGCCAGAGAAAGGACACCTATAACCAGATTAAACCTGATTTTTTGAGCGGGCTCTTTCAGGTCAGAGAAAGGTCACCTAGAATTGCTCCCCTCAGACCTGCAAGCCCGCCCAAATCCCCCTGAGAGCAACAGGCTCCCTAGGGGGAACTAAAAACTGCCCTCCCGCCACTTTCCCATGAGGAAAAGGGGGGCTAGAGACTGCCTTTCCCCTTTTCCCTTTATTAGAAAATAATGCATTCTAATTTTTTATTTTTTATTTACAGTATAATCCTACCAAACCAAAGTCATATTGGATTGTAAAGATAAATGCATTGAAGCAGAGCAGGCTAAATAGAAGTTACAAGTTTCATTTTTTTTTTTTTTTTTTTTTTTAAGGGATTAAAATTTTTGTTGCTATTCTCTGTTATTGGGAATAATAGGTAAATCCACCCTATGGTAGGGAAGGTGGGCATAGGTGTGTCTTTTTATATGCAGGGTGACATTTTATCCTCATTTTATATTAGTACCATGAAGCAGAACTCTATCCAAAGAGGGCAAAAAAACTAAAATAGCCCATTAAAAATGAAATAGCAAACCCAGATTTTGCTGCAATGTCAATTTTAATCTGGAGAACTTGCCCACAGTTTTTGTTTTCCACTGACATATTTTAACTCGCTTTCTCTAAACCTAGGACATCCTGATCCGAGTCCGACCACTGCCTGTTATTAGACAGGGGATGGAGAAGTGATAGAGGAATGAGCTCATCACTCTGTCACTCTGCTTTCTTATCCTATCAGCATCCTTGTCAGAATGTGAACTGATCAGCTTCTTGTACTGCTTCTTCCTCTCGCACTCAAGTACTTCTATACAGGTACTACAAGAGGGCAATACAAAATTCAGGTGATTACACTGCTTGCAGTTTAAAAGCATATGTTTTATGTTGTGTTAAAGTGGAACTTCAGTAATTTTTTCGTCTTTCCATCTATTTTTGCCAGTAAATACCTTATACAGCACACTTCATGTTTCTTGTCTGATAAAAACGCTAGGCTAATGACATCATGCACAGCTCTCTCTCTCTCAATCTCGTGAGAGTTTGGCAGAAAGGGGGGTCAATGAGGGCCAATGAGAGCTGCAGAGCTGGAGGTGTGCCTCTGTGTGTCTGTGTATATCCAGGAAATGAACAGGCAGCATCTTCAGCTGCCCACAGTTAAAATGGTTTCAGCCAGACTCGGTGAAGCGACATTTCTGCAGCATATTTGGTAGGGGTGTTGAATATAATTGTCGAATCGGTGCATCGCGATTCGGGGTCCCCGATGCGGCATTGATGCATGCAACCCCAATAATCAATGTCCGTGATGTCATCCGACATGCCTCACCCCTCCCGGGAGATCGCTCCAAACAGGTATTTTAAAATACCCGTTTTGTAATAAATGCGCGTTATAATCCATTAAGTGGCCGCCGCTGTATGTGCTTTTTTAAAATATATGTAGATTCATACCTCGTAGCTCTGTGTGTATATAACTGTACATGCGATCATGTGACTGCATGGTCCGGCCCGCCTCTCTCCTCTCACATTCTCAAGTCTCTCCTGACGTCAGCCCCGCCCGCCTCTCTTGTGATCTGATACTTGTTTAGCTACAGACAGTGGGCGGGCTGAGAACGGATGTCAGGAGAGATGTTCGACTTCAGAGGAGAGAGGCAGGCCGGACCATGTACTCACATGACGGGGCATATACAGTGTTATACACACGGAGACATGAGGTATGAATCTGCATATGTTTTAAAAAGCACATTACAGCAATGGCCACTTAATGGATTATAACGGCATTTATTACCACAGGTATTTTTATCAGCAGTGTGTGACTCCTCCTACACGTGCTCTGTCTGTGCCGGCATTTCTCTGGCTTATTGCACATTCCACCGTGTTAACTCCTAGTGTGCTGGAATGTGCAAAGCCCAGAGAAATGTCAGCACACAGACAGTACAGTGAAACACACAGGGCTGTTTGTCAGTTGTGGATTCTAATCCCTCCTGACCTCCCAGCAGCCACATGCCTGAATTTCTGTACCCTGTAGTGCACTTTTTAAAGGGGAGTTCCACCCTATTTTTAGTTTATTAAAAATCAGCAGCTACAAAAAGTGTTAAACTGACACTCGCCTGGCCCACGGTTCATCGATGCGGCCGCACGGAGCCCCCCTCCTCTCCGCCGTCAAATCTACTGTGGGCACCCGGCCATGACAGTTACGGCTTCATGGCCAAGTGCACACTGCGTTCTGCCATCTTCTGGGACCTGTGTTGTGTGCCAGAAGTTCGCTGGCACGGAGGGGACGCCTAGGGCAAGAGGAGTCGCCTCCTAGGTGGCCGGGCCAGTGGGACAGGAAGTCCGACTATAAAAAGAGGTTACGCCCCCCCAAATGTGGCATGTCAGGGGGCAAGAAGTGCTTAAAGCGGAAGTTCCACTGGGTGGAACTCCGCTTTAAGGGAGTGAGGTTATTTTTAATTCAAAGCAGTTCCAGTAAATGTTTTGTTTATTAAAAGTCAGCAGCTACAAAAAAAGTGTATCTTCTGACTTTTAATAAAAAGACACTCACCTGTCCCACAATCCAGCGACGTGGCCACCCGAACACTCCATGCTCTCCCCTGCCTGTCCACGGCGCTGGCAATGCTACTGTGGGCATCCGGCTGTGACAGCTTGCACCATCACAGCCGGGTGCGCATGTCTCACTGAGCTGTCCTGCATAGCCGGGCAATCTTCTGGGACCTGTGATGTGTCCCAGAAGATTGCTTTGAGGAAGAGCCGCCTAGGCGGCCCAAGCGGAAGTGGAAGCGCATCAGCAATCGTGATGCATCGTGATGCATCGCGGAATCTAATCGAATTTAATCGTTGACCAGATAATCGCAATCGAATCTAATCGTGGGCCCAGTGAAGATGCGGAACCCCTAATATTTGGCAAGTATAGAATCACAGTATATATAAAATAATAAGCAAAGTGGTTGGAGGGAAGCTTCAGAATGGCAAAGATGTTTTTATTACAAATTATGTGAGCAGACTGCAGTTCCTCTTTAATGATCACAGAGCTGCATCTATTAGTGCATTTGATGTCTACCTAGTGTTCAGCTTTAAGAATGCATTTGCAGCCTGAAACATTTGTGTGGTGCCTTGCTGTTATATGTATTAATAAACAAGCTATCCTCATGAATTTAACTGCTTTAACTGCTCAATATTGCCTAATAGTTGTTCTTAATTCTCAAATAAATTAGATTAGAGTGCCTCGTTATCTCTATTACAGTGTTCTTTTACATCAAGTACAAACAAGTATCTACAAGCAGGAAAATATAAGATATGGATAACTATTGTTTTAAAGTCAATAAATACAATGTATGTACTATGTCCAGTTCCAAGTGGCAAATCAATATGAAAACATGTTTTGTATAGGTAGGTGGTCACCATAAGCTGATACTTGCTGGGCCTAGGCTAAACTAAGTGTGACTTTAAATGAGGCCATGTTCAAACATAAACAGTAGCCTCCATCCCTGTTGAATTGGAGGAGGGAAGAACATGTGGGACTTTGTATGAATCAAGCAGCCAATGAGGAAACACGTCAAAGTGTGTCTGGTGGGTAGGAAATGGTAAACAAGAACCACTTTCCTTCACATTATTGTATACACCAATAATTGTTCATCCTATCCTATTATCATTATTTTTATTATAATTTTTTAGATGTCCACATTGACACAATTTTCACATTGGAATTCACTATTGGGGAGTACCCGCTTTGGATGCTTCAAATTTCATCATTATGCCTCGGGGTGTGCCGCCTCAGCTCCTGGGGCTGATGACCCCTTATCCGACCTTCGGCCCTCTATGCACATTACCGGAAATGTTGTGGTTCTGCAGGTATGATTGGATGCATACGTAGGGATGTATGTCTTTGTACAGACATCCATATACAGGCATACCCCGCTTTAAGTACACTCACTTTACATACACTCGCGAGTAAGGACATACCCGCGAGTGTATGTAAAGTGCCTTACAAGTACTGTACAGACATTTTCCAGCTGTGGTAGAAGGAGCTGAAGCTCAAAGAGCATAGCCCGCCCTGTTCCAGTGTGCCTCTGACACCTCCACTACAGCCCCTGAGACCTCAACTACAGCTCATGACACCCCCACTACAGTTCCTGACCCCCCTACTACACCCTAGAAGTGAAAAAAGTTATTGTTTCACTTTAAGTACATTTTCGTTTTACATACATGCTCTGGTCCCATTATGTACTTAAAAGTGGGGTATGCCTGTATATATATATATGGTCGCCATCTTTGTTCTTCTAGATGGACACATTACAACTATTATTATTATACTTTTTAACATCGTACATTATTCTTTTAGATTATTACCTACCCTTTCCGCTCCTGATGAGTGGCGTCAGTCACGAAACGGGTAGAGCTACCAGATATCTATTTCTACCCAGAACACAATTTCTACACATACTAAGCATACTGGAATATACCAATGAACTACAAGTCTATAAAATACCTTTTTTACCTGGAGACACATGCCGATCAGTCTGGTTCTAATACTGTCTGCAATATGAACCCATATGTTACGATGCTATGCTTTTATTATTATGTTACCAAATTGTTTGAAATCTATCATATATATTTGACTACTGGCTACGCATTTGACTACTATGTAACGTATGTGGTCCACTGTAGCCACGTACGACTTACCAGACAATATCTGTCATGTTTTTTCTCCTTGAGCTTATTATTTTTGCTCGGTTATTTATTACTATTGTACCATACTACCAATATTGGGACCATTGGCGTACACCAATGAATCCCAATTTTACTAGTTTTTTCTAAAATGGAGTGACACGTCAGTTAGTCTGGTTTTTATTTTGACATACATTATGAACCTGTATGTTGCCAAGCCATATCAACTATATGCCAGCATTATACCTACTATGTATTATATACCACTGTAATTACTGTGCTAACATGCTATGTGTGTGGTTCTTGGTGGCAATGAGCCCACATGGTACCATGTTATGTCATTATTATGTTCTCAAATCTATGTGCAATAAATTGTATCATTTATGTTTTACTTAATGGCTACAAATAGTGTTATTGTGCTACATACATGGTTCTTGTTTACCATTTCCTACCCACCAGACACACTTTGACGTGTTTCCTCATTGGCTGCTTGATTCATACAAAGTCCTACATGTTCTTCCCTCCTCCAGGTCACCATAAGCTACTGGTGAGGAAACATGTATAGTCAAAAGCCCCAGTAACCTCAACTGATACAATTATGTATTATTATTTAAAAATGTCACTGTACAATAGTGCTAATGGTCTGTAGGTGTTGTAACTTTGATATCTGTATATTCAAGTTGGTGTATGAATATGTCAGGTTTAGCGGGCAAATTTATTTTCAAACCTTAGGTCTGAGAAATTTCTATACTGTTTCCTGAATATGGCAACTGCCAAAAGTCTAATAATGTGTTTTTGGGAGTCAATATTTAAATGATGAGTAATTGAAAGTGGTTGTGTGCAAGGTTAATGTTAATATATAAACAAAGCATATATACATATATATATAAAGCCCAACTGAACCCTTTTAAAATATAACTGTGTAGCACCCTCTAGTATGTGTGCTAGGTGTAGATAGGTTTGTTAGTGTAAGTAATTATTTTTATTTTTTTAGCTCAGGGCTAAGCCTGAGCTATGAATCTAGGTCAGGGTTCAGTGATTCAGGTCTGGGTTACTTATCCTAGCAGCCTCTCTGGTGCCTCCTACAGTTTTCTGGGACATTAGAGAATGTTCTAGACATAGTGGGTGGAGGTTAGAAGGAGCTGCTTGGAATATTTATGAGGACCTTAGCCAATCCCCAGTAAAAGGGCTGGCAGGGGGCAGGACATCTTATTACTAGGCACAAGTCATTCCACGCGGGGCAGTCCAGTGGAAGATGGAGTGCTGAGAAGGCTGTCGGTGGCCCTTAGGGGTTCCCCTAATCTGGGGAAGTGACCTCAGATTGTGGCTCAGGTGCTGGAAGCATCGTACCACAACACACACAGAGGAAGCCCTTCCCGGAGGCACAGGAGCAAGGACAGAGGAAAATGGGCGCAGGTCAGCATGTCTCCCATCCCCATCCAAGTTATTACCCTCAATAAATAACAAAAAACAAAGTCACGGACTATTCTCTAACTCAAGAGTGCCTGTGAAAATGTGGTGTGCCTGGCTGTTCAGGGTGGGGATCCCAGTTTACTTGCAGCTCTTTAGGGAATGCACTACAATTGTCATCACTGTAATGAAGTCAGGATGCATATACAATAATAAATATTCTGATCCTTTACTTTGTTTACTTTTTAATGCTACTAAGTGCTACAGCAAGGGTTAAATGGTATTTGATGTAACAGGTCAGGTAGTAGAGTCTGACCACTTCTCTCATATAAAAAGCTTGGCTATCAGTCTGATGATCCCCTTCCTGCAGCCCTGCTCTAATAAACAGTGATGCTTAGGAATCAATATTGCTTTCTGAATAGAGCAGTGGGCAGGGGATTCAGATCATTTGAAAGCCAAACCAAACCAAAACTATTCAGGCATTGTTTGACTGGATATACTTCAACCCGGTTATCAGGAATCAAGTACTCACCGAGACCGAACTGCCGAGGGTGGTTCACCTTTACGACCAAGCGCGCCCGCCCACTGAGTTTTGGAACAGGTGGCGGAAGCACGAGGCGGTACCGGTGCCAGTGGAGAAGCGTTGACCGGTGACGGTTGTAGATGACAGGTGCTTCTGGGTGACTGCAGACGGAAACAGGAACAAACGATACTGAAGCTGGATAACCGGTACTGAAAGAGTCCAAGAAACAAACTGGAAAGTCCGGGGTGCAAGCCAAGGTTCGGGGAGCAGAGAAGACAGCAGATCCGGGTCACAAGCCAAGAGGTTCAAGGGCAGGAGAAACAACAACAGAGTCCAGGTCACAAGCCGAGGTCGGGGTCAGAAGAGTTCAATAGAGTGGTGAAGCAATCCGAAGTCAGGTTCCAGGTGAGAGGTGAGTCGAACGGAATTCCAACAGGAAATGGTTTCCAGAGACACAGGTTCAGGAAGTAGCTGACGATAAACCAGCAACCTGTCTACTGACAGGAGCTGGTTTAAATAGGGCGGTCACGCTGGTGATTGGCCCGAGAGGTCACATGCGTATGCGCACACGCCTAAAGTGCCCAGTTAGCCGCCGGGAAGCCAATCTACTACGCTGGTGTGTTAAAGGAGGAAGTACAGCGCTTTGGCCCTGACAGTGCCCCCCCCCCAAGGGGCGGACTCCGGACGCCTAAACTGGCCATCAACTTCGGATGCTCCTGGTGAAAAACACGAATTAGCCGAGGGGCATGCACATTTCTTGAAGGTTCCCATGAGTTGTCTTCTGGAGGATAGCCCCTCCATTTGATCAGGTATTGGAGTTGTCTCCCCTTTTTTCTACAGCTCAAAATGGCCTCGACCTCAAACTCCTCTTCTCCATCAATCTCCACTGGTGGTGCAGGAAGAGCTGCCCTTCCCTGAAAAGGGTCGGGGATGGTAGGTTTTAGGAGGGAGGCATGAAAAACCGGGTGGATTCTATAGGAGTTGGGTAATGAAAGTTCAAAAGCTACTTCGTTGATCTTGCGTTTGATTCTAAACGGGCCAATGAATCTCGGACCTAGCTTCCGGGCAGGAACTGGCAACTTCAAATTAGCCGCGGAGAGCCAGACCTCTTCCCCGATTTCAAAAGAGGGACAGTCCTTCCTTCCCTTATCATAGAATTTCTTATAATCCTCTTGGGCTTGCTGCATTACATCCCTGAGTTTCCGAAAGTTAGACTGTAAGGTGGTTATACGTTCCTGGGCAGCTGGGACAGGTATCTCTGGGAGAGGGTCTGGCAGGAAGGCCGGGTGAAAACCGCAATTAGCCCAAAAGGGTGTTTGGTTGGTGGTAGTGTGAACAGAATTATTGTAGGCAAACTCCGCGGTGGGCAATAGAGATGACCAATCATCTTGGGAGGCAGAACAAAAACATCTGAGGTATTGTTCAAGAGTTTGGTTCGTCCTTTCTGTTTGCCCGTTGCTTTGCGGGTGGTAGGCTGATGACAAACATGTTTTGACTTCCAGGGATCTGAAAAGCTCTCTCCAAAATTTAGAGGTAAATTGGACCCCTCTGTCTGAGACAATGGTTTTGGGGACCCCGTGAAGCCTAACAATTTCTTTGAAGAAAATTTTCGCCGTTTCGGCAGCAGAAGGAGTTCCAACCATGGGTAGAAAATGTGCCATTTTAGACAGGCGATCCACGACTACCAGGATTGTCGTAAAGCCCTCCGATGGAGGTAAATCTACGATGAAATCTAGAGCAATATCAGCCCACGGACGTTCTGGAACTGGCAGAGGCTTAAGTAACCCCCAGGTCTTGGTTTTAGGACCCTTGTTGCGTTGACAGATTGCACATGAAGAAATGTAAGTTTTACAGTCTTGTTTCCATTTTGGCCACCAAAAATAACGGGAAAGTAGTTCAGAGGTCTTCCTTGCCCCAAAATGACCGGCTAACTTACGGTCGTGGAAGGTGCTCAGAACTGATTGCCTGATCTCGGTGGGAACGTAGATCCTGTCTTGAAGCCAAAATAAGCCATCGCGCTCCTTTAGTGACGATGATACTGGGTCCGAGATTTGTCTGGATGCAATTTTGATGGAATTTAACAGATCAGTTTCAGAAACCAAGAGAAAATTCCGGGAAGGCAGGATGGTACTTGGTTCCGCTGTGCAAGGAGTCTCTGGGAACATCCTGGAAAGTGCGTCCGCCTTTCCATTTTTCGAACCAGGCCTATAAGTAATATGGAAATTAAATCGTAAAAAAAAAAAGAGCCCATCGAGCTTGTCTAGGTCTCAAACGTTTTGCGGAGCGCAAGTACTCGAGATTTTTATGGTCCGTAAAAATTATAATCGGGTGAATTGCTCCTTCTAACAAGTACCTCCACTCCTCGAGGGCAAATTTGATAGCGAGGAGTTCTCTGTCCCCTACGTCATAATTCTTCTCTGGAGTTGTTAGTTTCCTGGAGGCAAAGGCCACGGGATGGAGTAGGGACTTTAACCCTTGCCTTTGTGAAAGAATGGCTCCTAGGGCTGTCTCAGAGGCATCCACTTCCAAAGTAAAGGGCAACTTTGGATCAGGGTGCCGTAAGACAGGTGCTGAAGAAAAAATCTTTTTTAGTTTCTCAAAACCTTTCTGAGCCTCCTGCGACCAGTGAAAATGGCTGCCTTGGTGGGTAAGTTTGGTGATAGGAATCACGATGGCAGAGAACCCAACGATAAATCGCCGGTAGAAATTAGCGAAGCCAATAAACCGCTGCACTGCCTTCTTATCCACTGGTGTCGGCCAGTCTAAGATGGCTTTGATTGGCGACCCCGCCGGTGGAGATGACAAAACCTAGAAACTGTATCGTCGTTCTTTCAAATTCACATTTTTCGGCTTTCAAAAATAATTTGTGTTTCCTGAGGATAGTAAGAACTCTCTTGACGTGGTGCCTATGAAGCTCAAGAGAAGGGGAAAAAATGAGGATGTCGTCCAGGTATACAACTAAAAAATCGTCCAAATACTCACGAAAGATATCATTGACCAGATGTTGAAAGGTGGCCGGGGCATTGCAGAGCCCGAATGGCATGACGAGATATTCGAAATGACCGAACCGTGACCTGAAGGCGGTCTTCCATTCATCCCCGACTCGGATTCTAACAAGATTGTAGGCACCCCTCAGATCCAATTTGGAAAACACCTGGGCATCTCGAAATCTCTGAAAAAGCTCTGGTATGAGAGGCAACGGGTACCTATTTTTGATGGTGATCCGGTTAAGTTCTCTGTAGTCGATACAGGGTCGTAACGAGCCGTCTTTCTTTTGAACGAAAAAGATACCTGCCCCCGCTGGAGAAGAAGAAGGTCGGATAAAGTTCTTTTGTAAGTTTTCGTCGATGTATTCCTTAAGAGCCGCAAGCTCGGTTTCAGATAACGGGAAGATGCGGCCGAAAGGTATTTCAGAGCCAGGTAAGAGATCAATCGGGCAATCATAAGGCCGATGGGGAGGGAGAGAGTCAGCCTGCTGTTTATCAAAAACGTCTTTAAATTCATGGTAAACAGAGGGGACGTGAGGTGGAAGTTCAGGTGAGGTTACCACAGTTGAACAGGTGGCTACCGTGGGTGCGCAGCAGTTTTGGGCACAAAAGGAAGATGTAAAGTTGACCTCTTTCTTCAGCCAATCGATGCAAGGTTGATGTGTTTGCAACCAGGGGAGTCCTAAAATAATAGGAAAAAGCGGTGAAGGAATGAGATCTAGTCGTAGAAATTCCTGATGACCTGAATCGGTAATGGCTAGAAGAGGCACAGTTTCCTGTGAGACTAGTCCCGATTTAGGAAGAGAGCCATCGGCCAAATGTATTTGCAGGCATTGATCCTTATTGCGAAGGGGTATGTGGAGTTTAAGGGCCAAATTGGAGTCCAGAAAATTACTGCATGCACCTGAATCAAGGATGGCCGGGAGGCGGATGGTCTTTTCCGGTAGCTGTAAAGAGACGAAGAGTACAAGATGAGTTTGAGAACTATTTGAGACATGAAGGTTGAAAACGGGTTGAATCGGGAACTTACTCGGTCTTATGGGGCAGGTGCGAAGAAAATGACCGGTGGCACCGCAATACAGACACAAGTTATTCTGGCGTCTACGCAGTCTTTCCTCACTGGTGAGAGGGGTTCGAACCAGTCCGAGTTGCATGGGTTCCGGGTCTGGAAGACTGCCGTGTTGAGGAACCACAGGAGGGGATGCAGCTGGAACTACCCTGGGTGGAACCCAAGCAGGGCGTGAAGTCTGGAAGCGCTCAGTGCGTCGTTCTCGTAAACGTCGGTCCAGCTGGGTGGCGGACTGGATCAAGGCCTCTAACGAAGCGGGAGCCTCGGTTCTTGCCATCTCATCCTTGAGAGTTTCTGAGAGTCCCTGGCGGAATTGGTATTTTAGTGCTGCGTCATTCCAGCCGGTGTCAGCTGACCATTTGCGGAATTCCGCGGTATAATCCTCTACCGGATGCCTCCCCTGGGTTAGATTATGGAGGACGGTCTCAGCAGAAGCCATACGCTGCGGGTCATCATATAACTGAGCCATATGATCAAAGAAAGAGTCCAGTGAATCTAGGATCGGACTTCGTTTTTCCATTAGGCTGTGCGCCCAAGCCTGGGGTTCTTCGGACAAGAGGGAAATAACAAATCCAACTTTCACGGCCTCTGAGAAAAAAGTTCTAGGCTGGAGGTCTAAGTATAAAGTACACGCGTTTTTGAACGCCCGGTATTTTCGGCGTTCGCCAGAAAAACGCTCCGGAGGAGGGACCCGAGGTTCCGGGTGAATCAATCCGACAGCTGAACTGGGAATGGACTGTGATGAGGAAGTCCCGACAGCAGATGCAGCAGGTGGGGGTGTTACCCCAGGAGACCCAGTTAACTGTTGTAGACGGCCATCGACTTGGACATATCCCTCCTGAAGTTTCTGCACCGCCTCGGTAAGCGCGGACACCTGCTGGCAAAGTGTCTCGAAAGGTGAACGCACCCTGTCGGTCTCGGACATTTTTTGTTTTTGGCTGGTTTATACTATCAGGAATCAAGTACTCACCGAGACCGAACTGCCGAGGGTGGTTCACCTTTACGACCAAGCGCGCCCGCCCACTGAGTTTTGGAACAGGTGGCGGAAGCACGAGGCGGTACCGGTGCCAGTGGAGAAGCGTTGACCGGTGACGGTTGTAGATGACAGGTGCTTCTGGGTGACTGCAGACGGAAACAGGAACAAACGATACTGAAGCTGGATAACCGGTACTGAAAGAGTCCAAGAAACAAACTGGAAAGTCCGGGGTGCAAGCCAAGGTTCGGGGAGCAGAGAAGACAGCAGATCCGGGTCACAAGCCAAGAGGTTCAAGGGCAGGAGAAACAACAACAGAGTCCAGGTCACAAGCCGAGGTCGGGGTCAGAAGAGTTCAATAGAGTGGTGAAGCAATCCGAAGTCAGGTTCCAGGTGAGAGGTGAGTCGAACGGAATTCCAACAGGAAATGGTTTCCAGAGACACAGGTTCAGGAAGTAGCTGACGATAAACCAGCAACCTGTCTACTGACAGGAGCTGGTTTAAATAGGGCGGTCACGCTGGTGATTGGCCCGAGAGGTCACATGCGTATGCGCACACGCCTAAAGTGCCCAGTTAGCCGCCGGGAAGCCAATCTACTACGCTGGTGTGTTAAAGGAGGAAGTACAGCGCTTTGGCCCTGACACCGGTGTTGCCTGCATATGTCAGAACAAGTCAATCTAAGGCCTCGTACAGACGAGCGGATCTGTCCGATGAAAACGGTCCGCGGACCGTTTTCATCGGACGTGTCCGCTGGGATCATTTGGTCTGATGGCTGTACACACCATCAGACCAAATTTCCCGCGGACAGACGACGCGGTGATGGCGCGGTTACGACGCGGTGACGTGGCGGCCACGTGCGCGAACCCGGAAGTTCAATGCTTTCACACATGCGTCAAATCACTTCGACGTCATGCGCGGGTTCTCGGGCCAGCGGACATGTCCGATGAGTCATACTGACCATCGGACATGTCCGGCGGACATGGTTCCAGCGGAAATGTTTCTTAGCATGCTAAGAAACAGTTGTCCGCTGGAAACCTGTCCGGTCGGCCGGAAAATTGGGCGGTCGGCCCTACACACGACCGAACATGTCCGCGGAAAGTGGTCCGCCGGACCAGTTTCAGCGGACATGTTCGGTCGTGTGTACGAGGCCTAACACTCAGTATACCACTGAGTGTTAGGCCTTGCATTGCGTTGTGTTGCATTGTAAGCAGTGTGGCACATGCACCTAGTGCCAGGGTCTAGCTACACCTTTGTCCTTTTGGATAGTAATGTGAGTGGAAGCTAACCTGAGATGGAGACGTAAAGATCAAGAGATCAGTCAGCAGAAAAAAATAAAATCACAGTCAATGGGAAAAAATAAGGTAAAATAAACTAAAATTAAAGTGAAAGTAAGTAAAGTGGATTTTTGTCACAGTGGTTACCTAAGGATTGCTAGAGATCTGTGATATAAACATACCTGGGAGCTTTTAAAAATTGCAATTTCTAAAAATAGAGGTGGAATAGGCAACCGTGGTGTCTATAACTGCACATTACCAAAAATGGAGTTCAAAGTGAGAGGGCCTTAAAGGATAGGTCTGGAGGCAACAATGACAATACACAAGCAACAAATAGACAATGTGAGAGTAAAGCCCCATACACATGGGCAAAAAGATTGGGAGATATTTGCAGGTTTTTGACTGAAGCTGACAGGTTTTTTTCGTTAAACCCATGGGTCTTTTTTTTTTTATTGTTTTCTGGATAATTTGTACAAACAAAAAGTTATCATACATAATGTGTCAAACAACACTTATATTAGAAGAATGTTGAATGAAAAAAAAAAAAAAAACGAATAGCGTGTACCCTGCTTAACAATTGGGCAATGGTGACAATATGCAGCAAGAAAATAACAGTAGTGATAATAAAAATGACCTGCTCCAATACTGCAACCTCTTCTTCTTTGTGAAGCTACTAGTTGTAATACAAATGCTGGGACATGTAGTTTTCCAGTGAACCCACATGTCCCTGTCTGTGTACAAGACTGTGCACACAGTGGCCCAGATTCTCAAAGGACTTACGACGGCGTATCGCCATGTACGCTGTCGTAAGTCCAAATGAGAGCCGTCGTATCTATGCGGCTGATTCTTAGAATCAGTTACGCATAAATTCGGCTAAGATACGAGCGGCATAAGTCTCTTACGCCATCGTACCTTAGTTGCATATTTCGGCTGGCCGCTAGGTGGCGCTTCCATAGATTTCCTTGTCGAATATGTAAATTAGCTAGATACGCCGATTCACGAATGTACGTGCGCCGGGCGTATCAAGATACGTAGTTTACGTAAGACATACTCCGGCATTAAGTTACCCCTCATAAAGCAGGGATAAGTCATGTTAGGTATGGACGTCGGAAACGTACGAACAGCGTCGTATTTTACGTTGTTTGCGTAAGTCGTCCGTGAATGGGGCTGGAGGTAAGTTACATTCACGTTGACTAGGCATTGAGCGGGCGTAATTTAATTTGAAAATTCGACGTGATACTGAGCATGCGCGTGCATGCGCCGTTCGTAAAAAGCGTCATTTACGTAGGGTCATGATTAGTTTACATAAAACACGCCCCCCTGTTCCTCATTTGATTTAGGCGCGCTTACGCCGGCACATTTACGCTACGCCGCCGTAACTTTAGACGCAAGTGCTTTGTGAATACAGCACTTGCCTCTCTAAGTTGCGGCGGCGTAGCGTAAATATGATATGCTGCGCCCACTTACATTTATGCTGCCTTACGTGAATCTGGGCCAGTGTGTGTAGTCTACACACTCCCACCAGATAGGAATAAACCCAGCTTGGCTAGAACTCTCTGCGCAAATCTGCAATCTGAAGGTATAGCTACTGCTATGGTGATAAGGAGGGCAAAGCTTGCTCCCTATCAACTTCTACTCCTACACAGCACAGCTCCCCTCTCCTCCCTTCTCCTCTCCAAAGGTCTAGTAATTGTAGGGTGCAAGGTGCATGACTTAAAGGAGTTGTAAAGGGAAACAAAAAAATCACCTTAATGCAATCTATGCATTAAGGTGAAAAAACATCTTATGATGCCGCCCCCCCCCCAAGCCCCCATTTTACTTACCTGACCCCTCGAAAGTCCCGCGCTTGGTCCCGAGAGACTCTCCGCCGCTCAGCCTGGCCGCTGATTGGATAGAGCGGATGGATTGAGAGCAGCGCAGCCATTGGTTTCTGAATCGGCGTAACTCCTCATTTGCATATTCCTCGCGTATACAAATGGAAGCACCACCTAGCGGCCAGCGTGAGATTGCAGCCTAAGATCCGACGGTGTAAGTCACTTACACCCGTCGGATCTTAGGGATATCTATGCGTAACCTGATTCTATGAATCAGGCGCATAGATACGACGGCCGGACTCAGAGATACGACGGCGTATCAGGAGATACGCCGTCGTATCTTCTTTCTGAATCCGGGCCTCTGTGTTTAACAAACGTATGCGTTACATTTAAGCACAGTTTTTAACCACTTGGGATCCACGCTATGGACGAAAGACGTCCACAGCGCGGCTCTCAAGTTCCGAGTGGACGTCTTTGGACGTCCTGTTGTTGTCATTCCCTGTGTGCGCCGCTGGGGGTGTGCAGCGGGGATACAACGTGCCCGGCGCATCGCTCGGGAGCCGATGCGTGTGCCTGGCGGCCGCGATGTCCGCCAGGTACCCACGATCGGCGGTGACAGCAGGGACGTGGAGCTCTGTGTGTAAGCACAGAGCTCCACGTCCCGTCAGGGAGAGAGGAGACCGATCTGTGTCCCTTGTACATAGGGACACAGCATCGGTTACCTCCCCCAGTCAGTCCCCTCCCCCCACACAGTTAGAACACACCCAGGATACACATTTAACCCCTTCCTCAACCCCTAGTGTTAACCCCTTCACTGCCAGTCACATTTATACAGTAATTAGTGCATTTTTTTTAGCACTGATCACTGTATAAATGTGAATGGTCCCAAAATTGTGTCAAAAGTGTTCGATACGTCCGCCGCAATATATCAGGCCTGACAAAAAACTTGCAGATCGCCGCCATTACTAGTAAAAAAAAAAAATCATAAATCTATCCCCTATTTTGTAGGCGCTATAACTTTTGCGCAAACCAACCAATATATATACGCTTTTTGCGTTTTTTTTAACAAAAATATGTAGAAGAATACGTATCGGCCTAAACCGAGGGGAGTTTTTTTTTTTTTTAAATTGGGATATTATTATAACAAAAAGTAAAAAATATTGTTTTTTTTCAAAATTTTCTGTCTTTTTATGTTTATAGCGCAAAAAAAAAAAATTGCAGAGATAAGCAAATACCACTAAAAGAAAGCTCTCTTTGTGGGAAAAAAATTATAAAAATATAATTTGGGTACAGGGTTGTATGACCGCGCAATTGTCATTCAAAATGCATCAGCGCTGAAAGCTGAAAATTGGTCTGGGCACGAAGGGGGTTTAAGTGCCCAGTAATGAAGTGGTTAATAATGAGTTGTATATGAAGGAATGAAAGGAAAGTGTAGGTACAATCTACTGAACCCTGTACTCTAACTATATTGATATAGTGGAAAGAGTTAACAATGTGCTTGTTGCAGAATAAATCAGATTCATATTAGCAGTAGTAAATGTCGTGTTGGCACCTTTTCTTTATCGCACATTACAGTTTCAAGTCTTTGCTATAAGGAAATAATGAAGAAAAGATATGCAGTGCCATATATCGTGAATCTTTTTGGCAGTCTGCATAAGAAATGAATTGTATCTGTTACCAAAGGGGTCATGAGGACACTGAGTTAAGAAGAATGCTTAGTGAAAGGACACGTCAAAGAAAGAAAGAGATATTTGAAACACTTTTGTGAAGCATTATTCCTCTAAAAGTCACATTACTTTCTCTTTGAAGAAAATTAAACTGATTACTATTTGCCCCATGATTGTGAACAGTGGAAAAAAAGTGTTAACAAGACTAATGCCGCGTACACACCATCACTTTATGTGATGAAAAAAAACGACGTTTTGAAAAACGTCAATTAAAATGACCGTGTGTGGGGGAAAACGTTGTTTTATGTCTTGTGAAAAACGACAAAAAAAATTGAAGCATGCTTCAATTTTTTGTGTCGTTTTTCAATACGTCATTTTTTGTGTCAATTAAAATGATAGTGTGTGGGCAAAACGACGTTTAAAACAACGTTTTTAAACCCGCGCATGCTCAGAAGCAAGTTATGAAGCTAGCTTCAATGGAAAAGAGTGCTGAACTTAACCGCGCTTTGCTAGAGCATTTTGAAAAAATGATGGTGTGTAGGCAACGACGTTTTTGAAAATGAAGTTTCAAAAACGTTGTTTTATTTCCTTATTTTAAACGTCGTTTTTTTTCATCACATAAAGTGTGTACGCAGCATAAGTCTTGTAAAAGCAAAGCACATTTTATTTTATGGATTTTGTTTAGATACAGTACAATCATGATTGGTTATTTCTTCCTTTTTCCAGTACACACTTATTTATTTGGTCTTTTTATAATTGCAATGTTTGGTGATTAAAGTGATTGTAAAGTCATATTTTTTTTAATAAAAAACATGATATACTTGCTACATGCAATGGTATTGCACAGAATGGCTGCGATCCTCTTCATTGTGGGTGCCCCGCCGACACTCCTGGCTCCTCCTCTTCTCAACATGCCCCTTTAGGAAGCTGCTCATATGGTAGCACATCTGCAGACTCAATCACTAGGCATGCTGCCTGTGCCCATAGACACAGACTGCAAGGCTCAGCTGCGCCCCCTGCTCCCTCATCACAGGTTTTGACTGACAGCAGTGGGAGCCAAAGACTCCTTCTCCCTCAGCAAAGCCTATGAGAGCAGGGAGAGCCGCTAAAGATGGACACAGTGCTGGATGGACACAGGTAGGTATATTCGGAGTAGGGTAGCTACCTAAAACATACATCTACCTAAACATTTTTACCTTTAATGTTGACATTGCATTAAGGTAAAAATATTTAGGCTTTGGAACCACAAGAATATACAAAATTAAGCAAAACAGCAATTACAAATTGTCTTTTTTTTTAACCAAAAATAAGGATGAATGCACTGGACACATTTTGGTCTGCAGAAGGTTTGGATATTCCAGTAGAAAATCTGCATATCCTGAACATATTGCTGAAATCTATTGAGGACTGTGGGAGATAAATCTTGTAATTTGTTGTGGCCCTTTTTAAGGCTAATTTTTCAGTTTGTGTTTAAATACACAGGTCATAGTGGACAATATATACCAATGCTAAATAATCAAAATAAATAAAATAAAAAGCCTCCCTCCCTCCAAGGCACCTTTTCCCCATTGTGTATTTAAAGTACATACAATTAGAAGTCACCTTTATAAAAAAAAGAGGGCCTCTAGATAGCAAACCCCTTGGAAAATTAAATATGGTATACATTACACATTCCTCCCTAAATAGAAATGTAAACACACACAAATACCAAAAAAGTCATTTAAAGCGGAGTTCCACCCAAACATGGAACTTCCACTTTTTGGAATCCCCCCCCCCCCTCCGGTGTCACATTTGGCACCTTTCAGGGGGAGGAGGGAGCAGATATATGTGTAATACAGGTATTTGATCCCACTTCCGGGCATAGATCACCTCGGTGATCGAGGTGACCTATGCCACTTCCAGCGCCTGCTCTGTCCTGCTCTGACACCTAGGTCCCAGAAGACAGCAGGTACCAGTGAGGACGTGCAACACGACTTGCGCATGCACAGTAGGGAACCAGGAAGTGAAGCCGCAATGCTTCATTTCCTGATTCCCTTATCGAGGATGGCGGCGGCAGCAGCTGAGAGCCGACTGACAGATCGGCTTCGGCTGCCGACATCTTGGGCATCCTGGACAGGTAAGTGTCCATATATTAAAAGTCAGCAGATGCAGTATTTGTAGATGCTGGCTTTTAATATTATTTTTTTTTTTTCGCGGACTTCCGCTTTAATAAGAATTTCATCAAAAAGTCAATGTCCCCCTATGTAAATACATCACATCATCCACTGAGCCAAACCCAGTGTCAATCACGATTACCTGATGCCACAATGACCCTCCACACAAAAAATTACATATCCTTGGCTGACTTCTGTTTGTAACCCAGGAATTCTGGGTGATGTCATTGACCAAATATGGTCATAAACATATTTCGACAAAGAGGTCACCCAGGATCCCCAGTCATTGTGTATATGGGATTGTATATTTGTTTTTCTTTTTTCCTTTTTAGAGCTTGAACAAGATGGACTTGTATATTACTTGTATATGGACTGTATATTTTTTTCAACCCGGCTAACTATGTGACTATGTAACCACTCCCACAAAATAACAAATCCCTGGCTGCTGTTTGTAAGCAAACCAAAAGAGATCTATCATAAGTGATAGTACTACAGCAGCAGTGAAATCAATGACTAAATATGTTCACAACCTTATTTTATCAATGACATCACCTAGGATCCCCAGCTGGTTTGTTTGCAAACAGAAGACATAGGGGCTCTGTCATTTAGCAGTGGTAGTGCTGCCACTGATAAATGACAGATCCCTGACAATTTTGTTTACAAACAGTAGCTGGGGATTTGCGTATGTGAACTGGCAAGATATGGAAAGTTTGTTTGGCAATCTAACTGCAAACAGACCTGGGTTTAAAAAAACACAGAAGCTTAACTTTTCCCACAGGCAGCAACCATCTCAACTGATCAATACAAGTCATTCTTAGGAACTTTAAGCGTATCTCAAGGTACCAGGGCTTAGGAACACTACTTCATTGTGTGACGTATATCAGTCCTTTCCTTCATAGTTTGTTCCTACTTCTACATCCAGCATACAGCCCTAGACCATAAGGTCCTTATCGTACCATTTGATATCACGGGGTGGGACAACAAACAGGGAAAAAGTCTTTATTAGCCATCAATGAGGGGCACACCACTGAGCCTGTTGTATAACTCCGACCCCCCCCCCCCACCCCCCGTTACATTTAAATCATAGATTTAGACAAATATAGCATTTTGTCTCCTCAAATATAAAGCAAAATCGGGAAAACATAAACAGATAGAAATAGCATGCTTTCACAACTCAGCAACAGTATGGTTCCATTACAGGTAAATGTCCACAGCCAGAAAGATAAATTAAGCAAATAAACAGCCTGACCATACCTTTTGTCTCTTTCTGCTGACAGAGATTAACTTGGCTGTTATGTTTGGCTGTAACTCAAGTCCTGAATGATCTAAACATTTCATATCGGTTGTTTGGTGGAGGGATCCTCTCAGGACCCACAAAATTACTGATCTTATCTCAAGGGGACAGCAAGGACTGGTGGTTTTAGGGAGATTTACAGCTCTGGATCAGCAGTCCGCAACACCCAGAGAGGCAGATGGCAAGGAACCTGGATGCAGATGGCAAGGAACCTGGACAGGAAACTTAAGTGAGTATAACTTGTTTTACCAGATAAGCAGAGTAAAAAGTCTAATAGAATTGGTTGGGGGTTGGTGGGAGGGAGGGAAGGGAGAGGAGGACTTTTTAGCCTGAAGTGGGGCTTTAATCTATAGTAATGTTTTAGTACTACTTTTAGTACTAGTTTAAGAACCTGGCCTTCTGACCAGTGGCAGTTGGTGCTCAAATTTTTTTTTTTTTGGGGGGGGGGGGGCGCAAACAAACGAAAAAAACAATTGCAGCCTCACTGTGCCCATCAAACACAGCCATTGTGCCTATCAAACGCAGCCACTTTGCCCATCAAACGCAGCCACTGTGCCATGCCATCAATTGTCACCACTGTGTCATCGATTGTCGCCACTGTGCCATGCCATCAACTGTCGACACTGTGCCATGCTATCAATTGTCGCCACTTTGTCATGCCATCAATTATCGCCACTGTGCCATCCCATCAATTGTAGCCACTGTGCCATCAATTGTCGCCACTGTGCCATGGCATCAAATGCAGCCACTGTGCCATGCCATCAAACGCAGCCACTGTGCCATCATTTATCACCACTGTGCCCATAAATTTTCACCACTATGCCATGCCATCAAACGCAGCCACTGTGCCAACAATTGTCGCCACTGCGCCCATTAATTGTCACCACTGTGCCATGCCAAACGCAGCCACTATGCCATCAAACGCAGCCACTGTGCCATGCCATCAAACGCAGCCACTGTGCCATCAATTGTTACCACTGTGCCCCTTCAATTGTCACCACTGTGCCATGTCAAACGCAGCCACTGTGCCATCCAACGCAGTCACTGTGCCATTCAACACAGTCACTGTGCCATGCCATCAAACGCAGCCACTGTGCCATCAATTGTTACCACTGTGCCCATTAATTGTCGCCACTGTACCCATCAATTGTCGCCACTGTGCCCATAAATTGTAGCCCTATAAAATGCTGCTAGATTGCCCCCCCACCTGGCACCTTTCTGGGGTTGGCCATCCTCCTTCCACGGTCCCGCGATGTCTTCTCCCGCCCTCAAGGATGCTTCAGCCAATCAGGTTACCGGTAACCAGAACCGGTGAACCTGATTGGCTGAGTCGCCTTACAGTGTTAGCCAGGGAATGCACCCCCCGTGCGTCCCCTGGTTAACTATTTGGAAACCGATTACAGCCCGCAGGCTGTAATCGGAAAGGCTATCAGAGCCGCTGGCTCTGATAGGCACTTCCAAAGCCAACCAGCTGATGTTATTCAGATGGCCGGCGCTCACCAGGGGGCCAGCCATCTGAATAGTGGGTGGCAGCAACAATACACAGATTCATGCAATGCATGAATCTGTGTATTGTATTCAGTGGCGGTGCAGGAGCTAGAGGGGGCGGCGCTCATGCGCTCTCTATGGATGCACCGCCACTGCTTCTGACACAAGATCTCCTAAGAGAACTCTGCATTTAGCCACATAACATCTGAACAGTTGGCAGGTGAAAATTACATGATACGTGGGTACTAGAAGACTTTCCTTTGCCAGGCACTGTAGTTGTGCATCTGAATAGGTTTCAGATAGCTATATAATGTTCCTTAGCAGTCATGGATTGCTGATCCTACACAAATCCAATTAAAATCTGTATGTGGGAATATGTCCACTCAGGGCAGCAGCCCAATATATCTTTATTGTACTGGCTTAGGGGTAAATCCACACATGCCCCCTGGCCTATTCTTTGCCTGAATTTGACTCTTTGGCTACAGTATCCAAAGGTGTCAACAATGAGAAGCATGGCAGTTGGTCTCTGGTTTTGTGTCAAAGCTGGTGGTGCAGAAAACATTTTACAGGAACAAGGAAAAGTGAATTATACCAAGTAATAAATGGAGACTAATGCGTCACAGTCGGTGAAGAAACTAAAGCTACATAGTTGCTAGAAAATAAATGTACACAGTTATGGTTGGTATTAAAAATATGTATGTTGATCTGCAAACTGCAATACTGTACACACAAGGCAGCCTAAGAATGTTTTTTATTTAAATAAAAGCATCCAAAAAGGAACAATGGGAAACATTCCCAAAGCAAGTACAGTAAGATTGTTTGGAGACTGTGATTTCCACCAAAGGAGGTGTTACTTAGTACTGAGTGACAGGGTGCCAAGTTTTATATGTGACACATTTTATGTTTTCATTTTTTTTATATAATCTGTTAAGTTAAATGATAATTTGAAATAACATTTGTGGAAATGTCATATTCAAATCTGTACCTTGCAGAAATTGTTTTACTTTTAACTGGTGAAATCATCAAACTACGGTATCTAATCTGAACAGGGGTGCCTAAACATTTGCATATTGAATACATGGGACATAGATCCCCTTTAAATGTCCCTTTAATTCATGGCACCAGACATAGTCCTATCTTACATGTTAGGCAGTAGCAGAGAACCAGGGGAAATCATTTCACTGTAAAAATATATAAAAAAATGTAATAAAAATAATAGTAATTGGGGCGTGCTTCTGCACATTACAATGTAGTTTGAACCAGTTTAAAGTCTAAGTTAGCTTTGACAAAACATATTTTTTTTTTAAATCAGTACAAGAGACAGTTCTTAGTGTGGCTGCCTGGATATTTCCTTGAAATGTTCAGTCCTCTGACCTACCTCCTCTTTATGCTGCAGCTGTAATCTTTAGGTGTCAAGGGGGTTAATACGATCCAAGGGATCAGTCATATGCACTCGCCAAGAGTGCCAGCCCTGCCTATGCTTTCTGCCCTCCTCTATTTATAGAAGCTGTACTATAGCTTCCATCAATGAAAAAAGGCTTTATGAATAGAGGAAGGGGACCTTTTGTTTATCTGCCAATACTCGATTCACAGAGCATTTTTCATTCATTGAAACTATATCGGAGCTAAATGGGAGTGCATATTACAGGTCCCTCTGTTTGTATTAACATTAAGGTGTACTTCTTAAAAATTAAAAACAATTTTTTATTTTTATTTTTTTGATAGTGCAAGGAATGGTTAGAACCCTTATCAAGTGTTCTTTGTCTGGGTTCAATTGGGGAGATGTTCTTTTACATTGAGAAGAAGCCTTTCCAAAGTGAGGGAAACTCTTTCTCCAACAGGTGTCCCCAGGGCCCGGACTTACCATTGGGCTTGACTGGGCACAAGCCCATGGGCCCTGCCCAATAGGGGGCCCCTTACGTTTAAGTTTTTTCAATAATATGGCAGTCATTTAAAGTGGTTGTAATGTAAACCCTCGGACACAATATTGTCTTAAAAAATAGCCTATAACACAGGCAGCTGATCATTTGCATGACGTCACAGCGCTTGCGCACATTGACCCCTCTAAACCAGCATTTAAAGCTTGCCGGAATGCAGTCTGTGAGAACTTGCGGTCCACTCTTCCTGATACTCCCCCATGTGACTAAAGAAGACGACACAAAAGGGGAGTTAAAGAAAACAGCAGCCGAAGACACGGCAACGAATGGTTATGGCGCAACGGCGCATGCGCGAGATTACCGTCAGGGACACAGTAAGGGGCGGAAGCGACGTCATAATTTGAATCACATAATAGCAGTACGAATGGCATTTGAGATACTCGGAAATACAGAGAACAAAACCATCCTAAAAAGGGTATTTGCAGGTCTCGTTTTTGGGGGACATATATATATATATATATATATATATATATATATAGGGGACGCATATATATATATATATATATATATATATATATATATATATATATATATATGTATTGCATTCAGGGCCGCCATCAGGAATTATGGGGCCCCTTACACAGCTTCAGGCATGGGCCCCCTGAAGCAGAGAACCGGGGGGTGCTGCCGCCTGAAATTGAGAAGCGGGGTGGGGGCTGCCGCGAATTGAGAAGTGGAGGGGCCCTTTACAAAAACAAGAAGAAATGAGGAAAAATATATATAAAAAAAAGGGGGTAGCCATCCGGGGCCCTGGGGACCTCTGGGCCCTTTAATTATATATATATATATATATATATATATATATATATATATATATATATATATATATATAAAAATAAAAAAAAATATTAAAAAAAATGTGTCCCCCGAACTCTTCCAGTCGAACCCTGCACTGACATTTCCTCCTTATTCCCCCCCCCCTTTTCCTTTTTTTTTAAAATTTTTTTTATATGACTTTTATCCACTAGGAGGGTACAGCTCCTATCCAGGACTTCGACCAGGTTTGCCTTGAATATGTCTCCATTGCTATGTTTTACGAACGTATTATTATTATTATTTTATTATTATTATTTTTTTCCTCTTCCCCCCCCCCTTTTTTTTTTTTTTTATTTATTTATTAATTTTTTTAATTTTTTTTTATATATGACTTTTATCCACTAGAAAGGTACAGCTCCTATCCAGGACTTCGACCAGGTTCGCCTTGAATATGTCTCCATTGCTATGTTTTACAAACCTATTATTATTATTATTATTATTATTATTTTTTTTCCCTCTTCCCCCCCCTTTTTTTTCTTTCTTTACCTTTACCATTTTTTTTTTCTTTACCTTTGGTCCCCTCCCGTGATATATTGATCGTTGCCCACTGTGAATGCTATCACTGGTTTGACTGTATTGCTTGTCTTGAAGATCCTCCTGCCGCCCCAGACTGGTGCAGTTGTGCTGGCTGGGGCCCCGGTGGGACAGATAGTAATGCTATGTTGCCTTTTGGTCAGTGATGGGCCTGCTCCCTTGATCTAATTATACCCTCCTGGGGCCGTGGGCCTGCAGGTGGGCTCGGGGTTCCTGGACGCAGTCCGCTGGATCGTCAGGGGGCTCCCGGGGGTCCCCTTTTCACCGGTCTCATGGGCTCCGGTTGGCTCGGGACTCATGGACCATGTCAGGTGCGGCTAGCGTGCGTCCGCATCGCTGTCTGGGCTAAGCCGGGACGGTGATCGGGGGCTATGCTGCCGTAGATGTTGCGGTTGGCCTGTTGGTCCTTGAGGGACCCCCTGGGACCACCTGTGCCTCTATTTTGTTAACTAGTTTTTACCTTGTTGTTACTCTACATATACTTCCTTATTGTTTAGGATGGCCAAAAATGCCAATGATTTTAGCTATATAATCTGTTCTTTAATAACTGGAAGTTGTGCATTAATTGTCATGGTTATTGGGTGTGTTACATCTATGTTTTGTATGCCTGCTAAGTTGCCGGGATCACAACTCGGCTGTTCTAACCCTGCTCTCTCTCCCTAAATAGGATTGGCACAGTTCGTGCCTAACACGTGATTTTTCACGAGGTGTCCCGCTCTCTCGGGCACTAGTAGTTTTCCCCTTTTTTTTTTTAGACACTATTCCAAGGTGCTCTCTTTGATCACTCTCTCCCTCATCTCTTTTCTTTTCGTCTCTTCCTTCCTTGCTGTATTCCTTTTCCCTCCTTTCTCTCCCGCTCCCTATTCCTCCACTCTAACCTTCCTCTCTCTCCCCCCTCCCTCCCTCTTTGTCACTCCATCATGGCCCACACAATGGTTGCTCACCCCAAGCTGCAATTCTGCTCCTACAACGTTAATGGCCTCAATGTTGCCTCTAAAAGAGGCCAAATCCTTTATCAAATGCACAAACGCCAGGTCAATGTGCTTCTTCTCCAAGAGACGCATTTTCACTCCGCCTCCACCCCTTCCTGCTCCAACAGATATTTCAATAGGTGGTTCCACAGCACTAACCCAACTCAGAAGGCTAAGGGAGTGTCTGTTGCCTTTCATAAAACGCTCCCCATAGAGGTGCTTGACCAACTTTCTGACCCTCATGGACGGTATGTTTTCGTGAAATTCCTGCTGTGGGGCACCAAATTTACCGTAGCTAACATCTATCTTCCCAATGTCAATCAAGTATCGGCCGCGCTGAAATACTTGAAGATTCTGTCCGGATTCATGGAGGGTAAGCTCGTATTGGGAGGTGATTTTAACACCCCTCTAGAGCCACTTTTAGATTCCTCCACCTCGCGATCGAGTGTCTCTTACTCTAAGCTGAGGGCTCTGAAGCGGGCATTTTTCGATATGCGTCTTGTTGACGTTTGGAGAGTGCTACACCCTACCTCCCGTGATTATACCCACTTCTCTCATGTACACCACACTTATAGTCTCATAGACTTTCTGATGAGTGACCACAGCTGTCTAGATTGGTCTCCTGAATGTAGCATAGACCCGATGGTCTGGTCTGATCACTCTCCTATCCACATGATGTTCTCGATCCCCTCCACTCCGGTTAGGGAGTGGACGTGGCGCTTGAATGATTCGTTACTCACAACTCCGGAGTGTATGCAGAGGGTCTCTCATACAGTTTCTAACTTTCTTGCTGATCACGCCTCAGATATGACTGCTGTGCCCTTCCAATGGGAGGCACTAAAGGCCGTACTTCGCGGAACCTTTATCCAAATGGGTGCGCGTCTGAAAAGGGAACGCTCGGCCGCCATAGAGGCAGCAGTCCGAACACTTAGAGACCTAGAAATTGAACACAAACGATCCCCGATGGTGTCGACCCTATCGGATGTGTCTAGGGCGCGATCACAACTCAGGGAACTATATGAGACCTCCGCACGCACGTATGCGGATAAGCTAGCTTTCCATCAATACAAGTTCCAAGATAAATGCGGTCGTTCGCTGGCACGCTCCCTACACCCAAAGGGATCTTCCGCCTTTGTGCCCCACATTCGGGGGGCGCGGGGAGAGTTGATATCCTCACTGACTAAGATGGCTGAGGAATTCAGGGACTTTTATCAATCCCTGTACAATATTCCTGTGACCCGGCCGACGGATTCCCCTTGTGCTGGGGAGACTGAGCAATTGTCCTACATCTCGGATACGGCACTTCCTACATTAAATGGGGCTCAGTGTTTCCTCCCCAAACACTTGAGGCCCACATCTCCCTCATTCCAAAACCGGGCAAAGATCCTACTCTTTGTGCTAACTATAGGCCGATCTCCTTGATTGGAGTCGACCTGAAAGTCTTTGCTAAAATACTGGCCAATAGGCTACAGCCACTGTTGCCAGGGATAATACACCTAGATCAGGTTGGCTTTGTGAGTGGCCGTGAAGCTAGGGACAATACCCTAAAGACCCTTCTCTTAACCGACTATGCCCGGTCTCATGATGTCCCATTATGCCTCTTAACGGTCGATGCTGAAAAGGCATTCGACCGAGTAGACTGGCAGTTCCTTCGACTATCCCTACAACAAATAGGCTTGGGACCTAATATGATAGCGAGGATAATGTCCCTTTACTCTTCCCCATCTGCTAGGGTTAGGCTGAATGGCTCGCTATCTCCGACCTTCTCTATATCTAACGGGACTAGACAGGGGTGCACACTGTCCCCCCTCCTCTACGTTCTTACAATGGAACATCTAGCCATTGCTATACGCAATAATCCCTCGATACAGGGCATTACAATCGGGCCCACCCATACTAAACTCGCCCTTTTCGCGGATGATCTGCTCCTGTTTGTGATGCACCCACATACATCCTTGCCCTCAGTGCTTCAGGAGTTTCGGAAATTCGGAGCAGTTAGCAATTTTAAGGTAAACTACACTAAATCGGAACTCCTTAACATATCTTTGTCCAAGTCAGACCTACGGAGACTGTCAAATGCCTTTTCATTCAAAACTGGCTCTACCTCCATCAGATATCTTGGAATTCAAATTCCGACGGACCCATCCCAACTCTTTTCTTTGAATTTTACCCCCCTGCTTCTTAGGACCCAAGTAGATTTAACCACCTATGCATCCAAACGGCTCTCATGGTTGGGTAGAGTGAATGCCCTGAAAATGGATGTTCTCCCCAGGTTCCTATATCTGTTCCAAACCATCCATATCCATATCCCTAATTCGTACTTCAAAAAGTTGCGCCGGATGTTCTCCAAATTCATTTGGAATGCTACCCATCCCAGGATACGATATTAAACATTATCTCTTCCGAAGGTTAGGGGGGGAGCTGGAGCCCCAGACGCCTCCTTGTACCATAAGGCTGCGGTGCTCACTCGTATATTAGACTGGTTCCATCACTCTTCCACCAAACTCTGGGTTCAGTTGGAAAGCCACATGAACCCTGTTGATCTCCCCGCTCTCCCGTGGACCTCACCCATGGTTCGGGGGAGTTCGGGCCCTTTCGGCGACCTTACCCTTCAAACGCTCCGGATTTGGGATCGCCTACGATCTAGGAGGGGCTTATCGGACCACATGGGGCCCATGACTCCCTTCTTCAGGACCCCTGCCTTTCCGCCGGCCATGTACGTAACGAGACTCGGACCGTGGCGAAAGGAGGACCATGGGAGACTTGCCCAGGTCCTCCGTGCAGACCCCACCTTGAGGACTGATACCCCGACCGATCTGACCTCCCGACACCCCATGCAATGGCTTCTGAGGCAACAGATTACTTCTTACATTCGGACTTTCCCATCCATTCCGGGCATCCTTGCTGAACCAACGGAGTTTGAGGCGCTGCTTCTGCAGGCGGATCCTCCAACACATGTGGTATCTCAGCTCTACTCCCTGTTGCTTAATACCTTCTCCCCTGACCCCCCGCCGTTTAAAGCGGCCTGGGAAACGGACCTTCGCCACTCTATCTCCCTTATTGACTGGAAGAAGGGTTTTGTCCTGACACACAAACTATCCTTGGCCACTAAGACCCAAGAGAAGGGGTTCAAGTTGCTAACGAGATGGTACAGATGCCCGACAATTATCCATCATTTCAATCCGGCAGTGCCGGATACCTGCTGGCGGTGTCTTGAATCCCAGGGAACCATGCTCCACATCTGGTGGGACTGCCCTCCTGTGAGGGGATTCTGGCAGCGGATTTTCAAACTATACTGCAAATTGATGGCGACCTCTATCCACCCTTCCCCTGAGATGGCCCTCTTATCTATACTTCCTGGCACGCTCAAATCCATCAAAAATGATGTACTACGTCACTTCCTGGCGGCGGCCAGAGTGGTGATCCCCCGTCATTGGAGATCGGCAATCATGCATTCCCTGGGGGACTGGGCTGTGGAAGTGGACCGCATAAGGGACCTTGAGCGTCTGTTGGCAGAGGAGGGTGGTAAGAGTGAGCAGTTTTCTCTCACCTGGACCTCGTGGTCCATGTTCCGATACTCTTCTGAGTTTGCATCTTGGGCCGAGTGTGGCGTGGAAGATGTGACCCTGAAGCCATGATGGAGTGACCCTTGTCTCTTGATTCCTGTCCCCGATCTCTTTGCCCCCCTTTTTATATGCCCCTGCTTCTTGTCCTTTTCTTGATCTCTAAATGCTTCCCTAAGACCTCATGGAGCTAACGTATCGTGGCCCCGACCTGCCTATGGCTATCTACCCATTGTGAGACCCCACGGGTCTTATTTTACCTCCAGATCCGTGTATAATCTCTCCTAATATACCGCGTGTGATTCAAAGTTGAACCCCTCACTAAAGTGAGGTTGATAGACACAACTACTTACTATTCCATATAACGGGAGAATGCACATTCACACGGACATATAATAGTTCACACAAACATGCTCCTATTCCCTTTTTTTTTTTTCTCCCCTCTTTTCCCTTTTATCACATAACTTAGACATGGTTTCTCTACGTCAAACAAGATGCTTACAGTTGTTATATTTGCTTTTACTGTATGTAATGTTTGAGACGATATTTGTCCTTCTATCTTTTTCTCTTTTACCTCTGAATAAAATAAGATTGAATTTAAAAAAATGTGTCCCTTTAATAAAAAATAAAATAAAAATATATTAAAATAAATATTTTTTTTATAAAAAATAAATAAAAAAAGGGGGGTTGCCATCCGGGGCCCTGGGGACCTCCAGACCTCTAAAAAAAATTGTCCCTTTTAATAAAAAATAAAATAAAAATATATTACATTTTTTTTTTTATAAAAAATAAATAAAAACAAGGGGGGTTGCCATCTGGGGCCCTGTCAGCCTCCGGGCCCCTGGGGACTTTTTTTTTAAAAGGGGGTTGCCATCCGGGCCCCTGGGGACCTCCGGGCCCTTTACAGGTGTACTGCCTGTACCCCCCTGATGGCGGCCCTGATTGCATTGCGATGAGCTGTTCTAACTTAATAATTGAAAAAACTGCAAAAATCGTCCGGGGTTTACTTCAGAATCGTGATCTCTATTTTTATTCTCCGTTTATCCAGAATTGTGTATCTCTAATACATAGCTTGTGTATGTATCATTTTGTTCTATTTAAAGTAATGTATAGAAGGTAGGGCCTGAAAGTGACTCAAGCCCAGGGGCCCCCACCACCCTAAGTCCTGCCCTGGGTGTCCCCATTGAAAGTTTACCTTTTACTTCTTTTTCTGGAAATGCTGTAAAATTTTCAATCTTTTTCTGTGCCAGTATAACAGGTCAGCAGGACAAATAAGGAGGGTGAAACTCATCAGTGCAGACACAAACAGCAATTATAGCCTGACAGAGCCTGTGACCCTTACATGCTCTATCCAATACTGTAAAAACAATTCTGACTAGGAATATACAAGATTCTCTATAGATTGTATACAAGCCTTCCTCATATAATTTCCCCTGCTGGGGAAATCATTTTTGGAACAAGTAATAAATAGTAAAAAATACTTACCCTAGATCCCAACTTATGTCCACTTCTGGAGGCACAAGTGACATTGCTGTATCTTACCACTACTTTCTGAGAAAGTGGAGGCACAAAATCCCGCCTGCTCTGTATTGGCAATCTCAAGCAAGGTGACCTGAATCTAAGCATGGTGAGTTATTTTTTGCGCTCCAACAAAACATATTTCTACTGATGTGAGAAACCCTTTAAAATTAACCTTGCATAAAAATATAGGGCTCGCTTTAATGAAAACCCTCCTTATCCTGAATAAGAAACACCCAATGAGCACTGAGAGAAACAAAAACTCTAATCTCATACTGTATGTAAAAACAAAAGAAGAGGGGAGAGAAGAAAGTGCTAGGACCTGACCTGAATAATAATTTAGCACTTCAATTACTCCACAGTGCCCGCAACTACAGAGGTCAGCCAGAGCTATTTTTTAATTTTATTTATTGCTTGTTAAGATTATGTACAGTAATTATTAAAATTTCCATAGCCTTGTCATGGTACTACTTCCCTATCTTTTGTTATGCAAATTTCATTTTTACCACTTAAGCTTAATCAATATCGCCCACTTATAATGCAAAGTAGTAAACTGGGAGATTAAAATATAACTAAAAGCTGAACTTGTTTTTTTCTTTTTGGATAGAGTGGAGGGGGATTAGAACACTTGTCAAGTATTTATCGTTGTATGTTTTCATGTTATGAAGATTGGCCCTTTCTATTTTTCTTGTCTACCATTATCCCAAAAGAAAATCCTAAATTTTGGGTTTTCACCACAACAAGAGTAAAGGGGTATTTTTCCAACGGGGACACTAGTTCTGGTGAAAATGGTGACAAGGGGTCCTTCACTTTGGATTTCCTCTCACTTCCTGTTTTGTCTATGGGAAAGAAAATGAAGGGAAATCACCTCAATGAGACACATTTTGTCAAAAACTAAAACTGACAGAAGTTATAACCCTCCCTTACTCCATACAAAATAAAATAAAAATGCCTTTAGTTCTACTTTAAAGATTTGTAGAAAAACTTTTAATTAAATCTCTAACCTGTTAGGAGGTTCCTAGTGTGTAAAATAGAAGATTTATATAATATATGCACTTTTTTCATTTATTTTATTATATGTAATTTTCTACTGCTGATTTTATCATAAAGACATGATCTTCTGAAAGGTAATTTAATGGCCATCAGGATATTTTTTTTCTGGGAACCAGCCAAATACAACAGTACAGTGACTTTCTTTCCCCCCTATGAATGTCTACATAGACCCATGGGAGGAGATTTTCTAAAACCTGTGCAGCTGTACACATTAACCAATCAGCTTCTAACTTCAGCTTGTTTAATTAAGAGAACTCTTTGGGGTCAAAGAATTGCTGATGTCCTGCTCGCTTGGTGTTTGGTGCCTACTCTCTGCGTATTACCCTAAAACTGTGGTTTTCAACTCCTGTCCTCAGGACCCACTAACAGGCCAGATTTTAAGTATTACCTTGGGGAGATTCAGTTAGGCTCCTGGCAGGGACTCGAGTAATCTATGGTCCATGCAGCCAAAGCTACATGGACCCAACATCCTTGGAGGGTCTGCCGAAACAGAACCATCCTCGGTTAAGCTCCCCCGAAGGGAGACCCCATGAGAGCAGGCAAACTAAGTCAGAAGGCCATGTCCACCCACTCCCAAGACTTTCAGAGCAGGTCTGAGGACCAGCACCCTACTCATCACACATAAAGTGCAAGTGCACCAACAAAAAGAAGATGTAACGTGACAAACGAGGGAAAAGGTAGGAGGAGAGATTGGGGAGAGGCCACCTCAGCAGGCTACTCCCACAACCCCCATCCCTCCCACCTAATCACGTTCGGGAAATTCTAACCGCTCCTCCCGACTAAAAGAGGAGCAAGGGTTCTCTCCCGAACAACTGACTGGCACAGGCACCCCCAAATCCAGGCCAGAGGCCAGGGGCCCAGCCCTCCAGCTTCGACCTCATGCCTCTCTTGTCCAAATCAGAAGGTTTCCACCTCCACGCCAGCAGGCTTAGCGTCTGCCAACCTCCATCCCTTTCCCCCTCGCCGAGTACTAGGGACGGTTAGCATAGCACCACCTACTGGCAACTGATAAGAACAGATACTACACTGGATCTTAGCCAATAGGCCGAAAAGCGATATATAGAATACACGCGTGCCCTTTGAGAACGTCAATTCTGTCGAAACTGGTCAGGGCGGTGCTTCGTAACGATGTCACCACGTTCCCACGTGACCCCGGAAGCACGGGCGTACAAGTTTTTTTTAGTTTTTTGCCGGCTGTTTTAAGATGTGTTTTGCTGTATCGTTTTTTTTTTGCGCTATTCAATAAACGACTCATCGTTTTAAAAGTTAATGCACTATTGCTGCTTTTTTAATGTTACATTGCCTGGGGACCTGCAGACTTGCCCACTCTGGAGAGAGTGTTATTCTTATCCTTTCATTGGTCCTTCTGGAAGTAGTGAAGAGGAGATCGGGAGGAGTCTAGCAGCGATTCTGACATCAGGCTGATCCTTTCAACCCTGCAGGGGTGTACCTGCAAAAGCGCTCATGACCTTACGATCAGAGGTCCAACATTTCTGGTAAGGGTCCCCCCTTTTCACTTATGTGCGCGCATGAGGAAGCATCCATTGCGGTGGTGGCGGACAACTGTTCCTGTATCTTCCACTTCCTTCCATCTCTCTCTGTGGGACTGGATTCCTGATACTATTTATTTTGGACACTGTTGATTTTGTTTCCTTCACTTGTGTTGTTCCCATATATTCACCTACTTGGGTTTTTTGATTATTATATGGACATTTGTTTATGTTAAATAGACTTTTTGAGATATAATTTTTTTTTTTTTACATTCCAAAGTTTATTAATGTTCATGTCAGGAACAAAATATATAAGGTGCAAACAAAACAGTACAGCATGATAATGACAATCATATACAGAGGCCATATACATCCAAGGTAGACAACCAAAACTATTACAGCGAGTAGCAATAAGGCTCACGTTACGCGGCACAACTTAGGGCTAAACTGAAATGTTCTCAATATAGAGTCTGCTCTACTGTAGTTGTGATCATATAACGTCTTGTGTAAACCATAGGTGGAGCCTTTTCTACGCAGGTTCATCTGACATTATATTTCTGCAGAATCGTCTAACGCTTTTGGGTGTACTTTCCACTATCATACCATAGAAAGAAGCTAAACATTCCTGCCAATTAGAAAAGGCAGGGCAGGGGGAGGAAGGGGGGGGTGGGAGAGTGGGTCAGAGATGAAAGAAGAGGTAGGGGAAAGAGGAAGGGTGTAGTGCAGAAATTGGCAAAACCAGTGTATTAACTCAGTATCAATCCTTAATAGTTGGTCAGTGATATATCAATTATTCAACCAGTGCCCACGAGTGTCTCGTAGGCTTCAGAAAAGCGGAACTCAAACCAGGGTGACCATGTCTCGTGGAACTTGTCTACTCTGTCTGAGGCCTGTGCAAGAGTATCTTCCATCTCGCGGATCTCAGAGATCTTTTCCAGCCATTGTGTGACCGTGGGTACCCTGGTGGTCTTCCAGTAGATTGGGATCAGGGCCTTTGCTGCGTTTAACATGTGCTTCGTCAGGGAGTTCTTATATCTCTTTAGCGAGAAGGAGGAGATGTGGAGCAGGCAGCACGCGGCGTCCAGCGTCAAGCTGGTCTCTGTGATTTGTTTAATTAGGTCCTTGACCTGTTGCCAGAAGCTGGCCAGGCGTGGACATTGCCACCAAATGTGTAACAACGTGCCTACCTCCTCTCCACACCTCCAACATTTATCAGACGTCTGTGCATACCAGGAGCTCAGTTTAGCTGGTGTGATATACCAATTTGTAAGTAACTTATATGACGTTTCCTGTATTTTTGTGCTAATAGAGCACTTGTGTGCCAGAACACAGGCGCTCCGCCATTGTCTCTCTGAGATGGTCTTCCCAAGAGCTTTGGACCAGCCCTTTTGGAACCTATCTTCTGATGAGGAAGAAGATACTTGTAGCCACTTATAAATGACAGATGTCGTTCTCTGCAGGAGCTCACCCTTGTTACAGACCTCTTCTAGATCAGTCAGCTGTCTGGTGTAGTGTTGTTTGTTCACTTTGTCACCTGTGTAGCTACGTACTTGTAGGTACGTCCAAAACTGCAGGGAGGGGCGGTCCAGGACTTGTTTAAGCGTCCTATATTCCACACATGTTCCCCCTCGGAAGCATTCTCCGGCAGTGAGTGTCTTATTGGAGGATGAGTGACTTAGTGTCCGTGTTCCGATTCCCGGCTGGAAGTCAGGGTTATTTGAAAGCGGCGTTAGAGGGCCTATCACTGTGGAGATAGTGGAACATTTGGTCCCCAAGGCAAAAACTTTCAGGGTATTCGCCTGTAGGGGTTGATGAAGCAGATAGTGCGGTTTCCTCAGGCCTGGGTTCCAGGGGGAGAAAAGGAGTGGGAAGGGACCTAGGTCCTCCTCCAGGGTCACCCAGTCTTTCACCTCTCTGTGGCAATGCCAATCTACTACCCTCGTTACATGTGCTGCTATATAGTATCTCCTGAAATCAGGGAGCCCCATTCCCCCATCTTCCTTTGGTCTGGTCAAGAGAGCAAATTTAATCCTTGCCCGCTTGTGAGACCAGAGAAAAGCCAGAAGCACGGTTTGGAGCTTTTTGAAAAATGTATTAGGCATGACTATAGGTATGGCTCTCAACAGATACAGGAGTCTGGGCAGCATCACCATCTTGATGATGGCAGCTCTCCCGAACCAGGAAAAATATCCTGCATTCCAGAGTTTCAGATTGTCCTCAATTCTACGCAGTAATGGCGTGAAGTTAGCATCATAGAGTGACGCCAGGGACGGGGTCAACCAAATTCCCAGGTACTTCATGGCCTTACTTTCCCATCTAAACGGGCAGTTAGATTGCGTCCTGGTGAGGGTCGGGGCAGGCAGTGTGAGATTCATTGCTTCTGATTTGGTTAGGTTTATCTTGAGGTTTGTGAGGTAGCCATAGTGGCTGAATGCCTTCAGAAGATTTGGGATAGTAACATGCGGGCCTGTCACAAAAAATAAGAGGTCATCCGCGTATGCCGCCGTTTTGTACATCCTACCGCGAACCGAGATCCCCTGAATCGAGTTGTCTTTATTAACCGTACGAATGAACGGTTCTAGCGAGAGGATAAACAGTAGAGGGGAGAGGGGGCACCCCTGGCGTGTCCCGTTTTGAATTTCTATTACGTCGGACAACGACCCGTTAATTTTGACCCTAGCAGAGGGGCGGTGGTAAAGCGAAGTGATCCACGCCATCATACGTGAGCTAAGACCTATGTGAGTGCAAGTTGCGAACATAAAGTCCCACGATACTCTGTCGAAAGCCTTCTCCGCGTCTGTGGACAGGAGAAGGCTTTCGACCTGTTGAGTACGCGCTGCCTGCATGAGTAAGAGGGCTTTAATGATATTGTCCTTTGCCTCTCTCCCTGGTACGAAACCCGCCTGCTCCGGACCAATCACCTCAGTCAAGTGTCTATATTCAGGAGGGAGATAGGCCTATAACTCGCACAAGTTTCGGGGTCCTTATCTACTTTCGGGATAACCGTGATGTGTGCAGCGTGAAAGTCCCGCGGGAGGGGCCTAGGGTTTGTCAGTGAGTTGAAGGCTTTCTGCAAGGGACCTGTCAGTATGTCACGAAATGTCTTGTAGTAAATTGAACTGAAGCCATCCGGCCCCGGACTCTTCCCGGGTTTCAAGGCCTTAATGGCACACTGAATTTCCTGTGGCGAAATCTGTTCGTCTAGGGCGGAGGTGGCCTCAGCCGGCAGTTTGGGTAGGCCACTCTGACTCAGATAGTCCAGGATGGCCTGAGTCCTAGATCCCCCCAGCCCAGGCGGTTTGTGTTGCAACGGTAGGTTGTACAGTGTAGAGTAGTATTTATGAAAATGTGCCGCAATGTCTTCCGTTTTAACGTCCAGTAAGCCTGATTCATTTCTGATCCCAGAAATGTGGGTGGAGGAGTGGGGATCGCGTAGGGCCCTCGCCAACAGCTTACCCGATTTGTCTCCCGCCTCATAATATATTTTTTTCCTAAAGAATAGGAAACGTTTTGTCTTGGTAGCAAGGGCATTTTGTAGCTGCTTCCTGGCTTCCAGAAGGTCCGCGGCTGTCTGTACAGACAAGGACTGTTTGTGTTTGGTCTCCAGCCGGGAGATTGTGCTCAAGAGTGTGGTGACTTCAGCCTCCTGTAGTCTCTTACGCCTGGCCCCCATACGCATCAAGTCACCTCTGAGTGTACATTTATGGGCACCCCAGACCATCATGGGGTCAGCTTCCTCAGACTCATTCTGCTTGAAGAAATTCACTAAACTCTCAGTTATTTGAGGTAGCAGTGTTGGATCCGTCAGGAGCGATGCGTTTAGTCTCCAGGAGGCTGAATGGGTCGTGGGGGCGGATTCTACCATCGTTAAGGACGTAGGTGCATGGTCTGATATGGTTCGTAGACCTATCTTGGCCCCAGTCACCCGAGGTAGATCTCTTTGCGATATGTACAAGTGGTCGATACGAGAGTATCTATTGTGGGGGGCAGAGTAGAACGTGAAGTCCCTCTCTGATGGGTGGAGAAATCTCCATGCATCCACCAGTTGCAGAGACTGCAGAAGCGTCTTAATCCTTTTAAGGATTTTGTAGGATATGCACGTCTTACCCGTCGAGGTGTCCACCAGGGGGTTCAGTGGGACATTAAAGTCCCCCCCTAGTATCAGACACCCGGACGCGAAGCCTGATAAAGCCTGAATCATACGTCTGCAGAAATTTGCATGTGCTGAATTAGGGAAGTAGACATTCGCCAGCGTAATTGGAGAGCCAGCATATTTCCCCTTGAGAAATATGTATCGGCCTTCGGGGTCGGTCAACCTGTCAGTCAATTGAAAGGGTGCTTTTTTGCTTATTAAAATGGACACCCCTTTTGATTTTGTCAGGTCATTGGTCGCGTGTAGGGCTGTTGTGAAGTATGGGTTAGTCAACTTCTGTACCTTGTTGGTCTGAAAGTGAGTCTCCTGCAGAAAAACGAAATGTGGCTTACCTTTCTGGAGTTCCCTAAGTAGTGTGGTTCGCTTCTCTGGTATGTTCAGCCCTTGTACATTATGTGAAATGACCGTTGGGCCCTGACCCAGTGATGAGTATGCCATCTGAGGCGTTCCTCGATGACACAGTTGATTGGATCTAAAATAGAGGAAACAGGTTAGGCAGGTCACTGGTGTGATGGTATGCCAATTTGCTCGTCAATGAGAACCCCAATAAGAGATGTGGAGACAGGGGGGGAGGAAGGAATAGAGAAAGGTGTGAATAAAGGGAAAAGGGGGAAGGGGAGACGGGTGTAAGGAGATTGCACAATTAACACTACGGGATGTGGTAATCACCCCGAAGTCGTAAGTAGTGGGCTCGCAAGCGTAAGAACTCTCGCGAAACCCACTCTGCGAGGTCGTGGTGTGACTGCGCGACAACAACGGCCGCAAACTTCTTTCGGTTACTTCTAAAGAGATGACTCAGGACTCCGTATCACCGTCAGTGAACAGCAACCTGAGACAACCTCCACCACCAACAACGGGGTGGTATAGCAGTATAACAGCAAAAAATAACAAAACAAGAAAAAAAAGAAAACTCTCTTTCACAGCACAGGTGAGAAGAAAGGAAACCCGGCATACTAATAGGTTTTATGTCCAGTCCTCTCGCGTGCGCAGCACACGGACTGGAGTCATGGTATAGAAACCCTGCAAGAGTAAATGGTTAACAGGCAAAAAGAACAATATTAGCCCCAGTCTTCCTGGTGGAGCAAAATAACTAAGGAAGAAAATAACCCCCCGCCCAAAAAAACAAAACTCATGGGCCTTAGGCACACACGATAAAGGTGTCCCTCTGATGTTGGCAGTCCCTTATCAAACCTTGTAGGTCAGCATCATTATACATCTCTACCTCCTCATCAGGTTAGTTTAGTCTCGTTGTATTGGGCGTTCACCCAGCCGGGTGAGAAAAGGCTCCCTCTTGTTTCAGGTGACACATTGAGATTACTTCCTTCATTTCCATTCGGCGTATATCTCCGAAAGCAGAGTCCCCGCCAATTTTCAATAGTGTGTCACATTGTGCTTGTCAGGATCTTGTGTGGTCGGTAGACAGTGTCGTGCGACCAAACAGTTTGTAGAGGGGAGTACTTTAAGATGCGTGATAGATCAGCGCGGTGTTCTAAACCATCTTGCGTGTGTGTGCTAAAACTGCACCTCATGGGTTGACGCTGGCAATGCTTGGGAGCAATAATAATTAAAAGAGGGGGGACAACAAAGAACAGAATAAAAAAAAGAATAATAAAAAGGGGGGGGATTTGAAATCGCCAGAGCGCGGCGAGTTCCGTTTAATCTTCCTCTTGGGCCCTGAAGGGGCCTTGCCTGGGACCCGGCGTGCCATTTTGTGAACCGTGACCTCGGTTCGGTTTAGAGCGTTTGGGGAGTCTCTTCTCTGGTGTAGAGAGCGGCGAGCGGCATGGACCTCCGTCCATCCTGGGGAGGGCAAACTCCTGGTACCACTCCGGGACCGCTACGGGGTTCATGTCCAGGGCCTCAAAGAACTCGGGGAGGTCTGCAGGGGTGCGCAGTATATGTTGCCTGCCAGCTCTCGTGACAGCCAAGGCAAACGGAAAGCGCCACGAGTAGGTTAACTCTCTTTCTCTCAGCACCTCCAGCAATGGCCTCAGCGCCCTGCGGTTCCGGAGAGTGATTTGGGATAGGTCATGAAATAACATGATAGTCTCTCCATTAAACACCACACTGTCGCTTCTCCTGGCTTTAGTCATTATTTCCTCTTTCAGTGGATAGTTCTGCAGGCAGCAGATTATGTCACGTGGAGGGGCTGTGTCGGGGCCTTTAGGCCTCAAGGCTCTGTGAGCCCGGTCAAAGTCAATGGCCGCATCCTCCTGCCTCTCCAGGAGACTGTTGAATACTCTTCTCAGGGCTGGGATAATCTGCGCGCTCTCCACTGACTCGGGGATCCCCCTCACCCTAATATTTGCCCTTCTCCCCCTATTGTCCAAGTCCTCTAAATGACGGTTTATGTCGATGAGGTGGGAGGAATGGGAAATCACAGCACTCTCCAGCCTGTGCAGCCTCTTATCCCTGTGTTTACCAACCGCCTCCACGGCCGTGAGCTTCTCTGTGAGGACAAGCAGGTTGGATTTTAAGTCAGTGATGGCTGCAGAGAATGTGGATTTGATGTCCGCTGCAAACCCAGTCATATCAGCGTATGTCAGGGGGTGGTTCGGGTGGTTGTGCCCCCTACCTGAGTCCTCCGCCACAGAGAGAGAGTCCTCGCTGGATTCCTCATCCTCTCGTTGCGATCGCGCCATCTTGGTCCCCGCCATGCTGCCGCCGGAGATCGCGCTGTTTTTAAATAGGTCCGTGATGTTCCGGGTCGACACCGCTGCTGTGCTGCGTCTCGAGCGGGTCTGCGGGGTGTGGAACAGCTTTTTGCCCATTTCTGGCTCGGTTTAGGCAGGGTTTCAGGCTGAGAGCCGGGTTTCCTTACAGAGCTCCTCTAGTGTGCGTCCGTCGCCATCAAGCGCCAAGCCACGCCCCCCGAGATATAATTTTTATGCACTTATACGTTCATCATTCACTTTTCAGGTTGCAATTTTATTAATTGATTTATGTATATTTAGATGTATACTCTTAGCGCAACTTTATTATTATTTTTATGATTCATGAATTGTACTATTCTCTTCTGACTTGACAAATCTTCAGGCATATTTTTTGGAGAATCAGTATTATGTCATTTGCAAATCTGCCCGGTTTTCAAATTGATTTAGTAATCAATGTAAATGACCTTTAAATATTTGTCAGATGTGCAAAAACAATCGGCAATGTGCTATACTGTATGTCTAATATCATTCTTAGTCTCAGTCAACCTGTCGCTGGGAATTATTTACAAATCGTCATTTGAGGGGATTTATTAATATATATCTTTTTAATTTAGCTCAGTGAACCTGCATTTACTTCAGACATACAGTCATTTGACCAGAATCTTTCTTTGCATATTACTAGATGTTTAAGCTGAATTAAGCCTCACTGGGTTCCTTAAAAAAAAAAATCACTTCTTCTGTTGCAATCTCTCATTTCTTTTTGTGCCGCAGTCATTCATGGAAGCTTATATTTTTTGTCTTTATGTTATGTCTGTCTATGACGCTACCTACTGGCTCCATGAAACGTCAGCTTGAACATATCTTTTTGCTCTCTGGTAGTACAGTAGGAAATGAATAAACTGGAAATGCTTAGCTTACCAACTCCCACTGTTAAGGCCATAAAGGGTCAGTGAACTGCAGTTCATCTCCCATTCTACAATATGACTTCTCAGCTTTGAAGACTGCTAAAGGCATGTAATCATTCTTCCTAGGCATTGGTGGAGAACCACACAGAAAGATCAGTATTTAGTCTTTTCTGTTACTCGCCATTTTACTCTGTCGTTTTGCTGCCATTGTGATGATCATTATCTGTAGTGATACATTCACTATAGCACTTCTTATGATTTTTTAAGTCATAATAGGACTATATATTTTTTTTCTTTTCTGGAGTATGTCGTTCTTTCATGCAGAAGTCGACATACTACTAGAGTTCATATATTTACAGAAGAATGTCACCTTGAAGAACTTTGAGCTTTTCTTTTATTCTTTTATGTGTTAAAATATATAATAAACTGATGGTACGTGTACAAAGCATATTAAACCTGAAAGGAAAATATTAAATTTAAAGAGACCATGGCCCAGATTCTCAAAGGGCTTACGACGGCGCAACACAATGTACGCCGTCGTAAGTCCTAATCTGGGCCGTCGTATCTATGCGACTGATTCTTAGAATCAGTTACGCATAGATATCCATTAGATCCGACAGGCGTATTTCTCTTACGCTGTTGGATCTTGAATGCAATTTTTTTCATTTGCCGCTAGGTGTCGCCTCCGTCGTTTTCCCCATCGAGTATGCAAATTAGCTAAATACGCGAATTCACGAACGTACGCGCGGTCGACGCAGTGAAGTTACGACGTTTACGTTAGTTTTGCGCGGCGTAAAGTTGCCCCTGCTATATGAGGGGCAACCAATGTTAAGTATGGCCGTCGTTCCCACGTCAAAATTTAAAAATTTACGTTGTTTGCGTAAGTCATCCGTGAATGGGGCTGGACGCCATTTACGGTCACGTCGAAACCAATGACGTCCTTGCGACGTCATTTGGAGCAATGCACCCTGGGATATTTTCCGGACGGCGCATGCGCAGAACGTTTGGCGCGGGAATGCGCCTAATTTAAATGCTCCACGCCCCCTACCCGGCTAATTTGAATTAGGCGAGCTTGCGCCGGGTGATTTACGCTACGCCGCCACAACTTTACAGGCAAGTTCTTTGTGAATAAAGCACTTGCCTGTAAAACTTACGGCGGCGTAACGTAAATCAGATACGTTACGCCCACATAGTTTTACGCCCATATACGAGAATCTGGGCCCATGTACTTGTCCAAAAAAACATTTTTTAAAGACTGGTGCAAGTATATGCAGGCAATTCTAGGAACTTGAATATTTTATCAGAGCAGCTTTTTTTTTTGTATCACAGATTCTAATTAATAAACACATTTTTTAAATGCATCTTTAATACTTCCTTTTTATTTCTAAATCTGCTGAAGGCGCCATATTAAAATGTATCTATAGTCACAATTTCCTTTTTGCGCAAAAACATATGCAAATCAATCCATAATTACAACAAATACCAAAGTAAACCAAGTGAAAATATATATATATATATTAAAATAATGATCAATGGATACTTAAAATAAATATTACAACATGCTTATGTGTTATAACCAAACATACATTATAATAGTCGTGTGATATAACACAAATAAAGATCATTAAATCAGAGCCGGTTCACACAGGGGCAACCTGGGATCCGACTTGAAGTTGCCCCAAGTCGCGTGGTTGAGAAAATCAATGGAAGTGAATGGAGCCGTCTTAATACACACTACTAAAGTCGCTCAGACTTCAGAAAGGTTCCTGTACTACTTCAATCCGACTTCTAGGCAACTTGTAGGCAACTTGTACCCATTGATTTCAATGGAAGTTGCCTCAGAAGTTGGATCACTGTCTTAACTGAAGCAACAATACAGGAAGAGAACATACATTTCTCAGGCAAACCCCTCCCTCCTCCTCCCTCCCACAGAGCTGATTGTTGTTTGATTGGCTACTGGAAAGCCTCCTGTCCTGGAGGGGACTGGAAGTTGCCTTGTACTGTCTTGGAGGCAACTTGAAGTTGCCTTGTAAGTTGCCCTGATGATTCATACTCAAGTCGTGTCCAAGTTGCCTCCCAAAGTCAGCTGAAAGACGTGTTTGCCCCTGTGTGAACCAGCTCTAAAGCTCATTCAATAAACGTATATTTCCAAAGGTGTTCAGATGTGGTGTCTTCTTTTGTATTGATTTGCATAGGTGTGTGTACAATTTAGTTTATTTGGTAAGCGCTGTAATTTATCTTTGTTTCATTGTACTGTGGGTATATTTGGAATTATATTGCAGCTGCTGTATAAGTTGAAAAGCAAAGTAAGGTAGATTTTATTATAACTTTTATTTTTACTTTTGCATAGGATGCAGAAGTGTCATTTTTTTTTCCAATCCACAAAGAAAGACCAACCACACACTGACAATCCAATTTTCAACAAAACATTATTGTTCCAAAGCCCCACCTATGATCACCATGTTCTAGAGCAGGGCTCAAAATTTAAAGTCCTGAGCTACTAGACAGACCTCAATGTGTACTCGCCAGCAGTTGCCCCGCCCAACCCCTACCATGTCCCTTCCCATAATCCCGCCCCTAGACACGCCCTCATAAATTTAATGAAATGACACTTAAATGTTTTATGCAGAATTAAGTTATAAAAATAAATATTAACAACAACTTTATCCGTGCCCAAAAATGCAGCCTGCCCATGTCTACCAGTGCAGCAAAATGTCCCCACTTTGCAGCCAGAGTCCCCAACTTTGCAGCCAGAGTCCCCCCACAATTGCAGCCAGAGTCCCCCCACAATTGCAACCAGGAGTCCCTCCACAATTGCAGCCAGGAGTTCCCCCCACAATTGCAGCCAGGAGTTCCCCCCACAATGCAGCCAGGAGTTCCCCCCACAATTGCAGCCATGAGTTCCCCCCCACTTTTGCAGCCAGGAGTTCCCCCACATTTGCAGGCCAGGAGTTCGCCCCACATTGCAGCCAGGATTCCCCCCACATTTGCAGCCAGGAGGTCCCCCCCACATTTGCAGCCGAAGTTCCCCCACATTACAGCCCTACCTGTGCTGGGTAGGAGAGGAGCCAGAGCCGCCGCCACATTGTTCAAACTGCGGGGAACATTAAAGTTTTCAATTCAATAGCTGTGTTCCCCGCGCTCTGAACAACCAGACGGCGACGGAGGTGACAGCAGCTGCAGCGGCGACTCTCCTCTCCTTGCTCGCCCCCCCCCTGCTCCCAGGCAGCCCACACTCACCAGCCCTCAAAATTTACTCACGAAATGCGTGCAGGCGAGTGTAAATTTTGAGGGCTGTTCTAGAGTGTTTCACCTAATCAATTCATTGTAGAGGAAAGGGCAAACAGGAACGATATACAGGAAGCATTGGTGACATATGCCAAATCTTAAAGTAACATATGCACCAAATGCATTTCATAAATCTGCTGTCCAAAACATATCCTAATTCATTAAATTCTAATACCAAGTGATATTCACAATGGAGAAGATTTATCACCTATTAAAAACAAGATTTATTTAAAAAAATTAGTTCTTTATTGTTGTCCACACTAGGAAGAAAAAATGTAATTACCTGGAACTGAAGTAGTGAAGAAATATTCCAATGATGGGGGACCTGTGCCTCTGACAACTGACTTTGGGGAGATTTCCTTTTGACTTGTGTCTCTGGGTTGGTGGGGTGAAATGGTGATGTGGTGGAGACATGTACGATGAGGCCCCTCTTTATTGTTTATTCACCTGGGCTGTTAGAGAGTAGTGGTGATCCTTTTCTCTTTATTTTTACTATCCCCCTGGATTGATATTAGGACAAGCTTGCACCTCATGTTCTGGGACACCGGGATATGCTTTCACCTCTACTTTGAACTGCACCAAAAGCAAACAGGTGGCATTCATTTTAAAAGATCATAGACAAACTAAAATACTAAAATTGATAAATAAAAGGTAGAGAGTTATATATCATAAATAAACTAAAATACTCAAATTGATAAACAAAAGGTGGAGAGTTATATATCAGGAGCAGTGTATCTAGCCATACAAGAGCAGACAATATAATAATGCAGGGGAGTGGTCTTATCTGGAGGAGAGAGATTCAGAATGGAGCACCTGTTTTCATAAAGATATAGACACAATTGCATTTGCTTTTCTTTAATAGAAGGGCAAATTAAATAGTGAGTGGGTTTTCAATTTTGAATGGAGGGCGTTGCAAGCATGTAAAGTGGAGTTAATGAACGAGTTTGGAAAATACTTTATTCAGGGTTTGCAAACATGGTTTAGAAATACTTTATTCCAAGCTGTTCATATATTGTTGTTTGCATTCTAAGTGTTTGACAATCCTTTTTTTTTTTTATATAATGTATCACTTTGCTTGGGGGCATGGATGATTTATTTATGTAGAGTGCTACAGTGTGTGTATGTATATTTATTGTAACAAGTTTCATGCTTGGATAAATTGCATGTACCAGCTGCACTAGCAGGATTTGTTTTAAATAGCGCAGCAACGGTATGTTATTTATGTGTTGGATTTACATTGCTGGACAATGTGATTGACAATGGAGGTACATTGTTTGATATTGTTTTTTTTTTGTTTTTTTTTAAGAAAGAGCTTTTTCTAAGGTTTTTATTTACTATTTTAAATTTTTTAAGTCTCCATTAACATGGAGACAAAAGTTGCCTCAGGAATAGGGGGTTGTATTTCACACCCACTTGTTAGCTACCCTGCCATAGTCATGTGGCCCAGTGTGATACAGGAGGGGAGGCTATATGCTTATTGGTTTCTTATTTGTGGCATGCCAGGCTGTATTTTGGTGGGATGCCTTATTTTTCTTTGTTTGCCTGTGTACTCCCTCTAAATTTGGGGTGGGGGGTATTGGGGGACCTTACACTTTCTTTCTGTAAAATACACTTTTAGGCATGCCGCCCTTTAAGGAAAAATGTTTTAGGATCTACTTTAAAATCTACACCAGACCTTCCAGTAGATAATAATCAGAATATTGATATAACATGTCTGTCATGTCTGATCTCCACATTTATTTTTTACAAACAGGATGGCCAGGAATTTTGATTTGGCGGAAATATTATTATTTTTTAAACCTGTTTGTAAGTGGTATAACTAAAGTTTTGGTGGATATGATATTTTTTTTGCTGATGACACAAAGATGCACAATAGGGTTACATAGTTACATAGTAGGTGCGGTTTAAAAAAGACACAAGTCCATCAAGTCCAACCTATGTGTGTGATTATATGTCAGTAATCCATTGTTTATCCCTGTATGTTGAAATGATTGATGCTCACCGCTGAGACCACCGCCTGTGGAAGGGAATTCCATATCCTTGCCACTCTTACAGTAAAGAACCCTCTACGTAGTTTAATGTTAAACCTCTTTTCTTCTAATTTTAATGCGTGACCACGTGTCTTGTTAAACTCCCTTCCACAAAAAAGTTTTACCCCTATTGTGGGGTCACCAGTACAGTATTTGTAAATTGAAATAATATCCCCTCTTAAGTGTGTGTAAAGGGTTAATAATACCCCAAAACCAGCGCAAAGTGGAAACATTGCTAATTGCTAATGATAATAGTAATTTTTGACAATATAAATTGCAGCAGCTTGTATGAAAAAAGGTATGTGAAAAACAAATCAACACTAAATTGATTAAACCACGCTCCTTAATGATTAAAGTGCAAACGAGCAAAATGTGTCTCAAGAAATCTCATCAGAGAACCAACATAAAAACAATATAATTAAAAAGTCCAAACACAAAATTGTATTCAAAATCCGGAGAGATTAAATAATAAGTTTTCAAATAATGAATCAGGATCTTCAAAGTCTTGATGAGCAAAAAGGTAAAGTGACTGCATATCTTCCACCACCATCACCTGCCACACATCCTACTCAGCAGACGTCCATGACCCCTATTATAGGTAGTCACAAAGTGCTTGTAAATGTTTCCAGCAGGAAATTTAACACGATCCCAATGGTAGTCCCAACGAACATCTGACCTCCAGGACACCCCCACCGAATAAATCCAAAACTTTTGTGCACATTCCCAGGAAAACGATTTGAGAAAAATTGTCCAGTGATTAATGGGAAAGAGTAAAAGAAAGGGCTTCCATAGTGAAGTATGCTAAGGTTTTATTCCAAATTATTCAGTTAAAAACAAGATAAAAATCTAATTCTTGTAGCTTAAAAGTCCATGTGTTTGGAAACGACATTGTGCTTTCCAGCTGTGTTTCAAACGGCAGAAATTACGTATAAAGATCAGGCACCCCATAGTAGGTGAGGTTGAAAAAAGACACAAGTCCATCAAGTCCAATCTATGTGTGTGATTATATGTCAGTAATACATGTACATGTATAACCCTGTATGTTGTGGTCGTTCAGGTGCTTATCTAATAGTTTTTTGAAACTATTGATGCTCTCCGCTGAGACCACCACCTGTGGAAGGGAATTCCACATCCTTGCCACTCTTACAGTAAAGAACCCTCTACGTAGTTTAATGTTAAACCTCTTTTCTTCAAATTTTAATGAGTGGCCACGTGTCTTGTGGGGCTTTCACCATCCCTGTGCTGTGCTCATTATGAGGGGCTTCCACCATCCCTGTGCTGACTTCCTCCTGGGGCTGTACCCCTGCTGTGCTCATTATGAAGGGCTCCCACCATCCCTGTGCTGTGCCGACTTCCTCCAGGGGCCGTGCCCCTGCTGTGCTCATTATGAGGGGCTCCCACCATCCCTGTGCTGTGCTCATTATGAGGGGCTCCCACCATCCCTGTGCTGTGCTGACTTCCTCCAGGGGCTGTGCCCCTGCTGTGCTCATTATGAGGGGCTCCCACCATCCCTGTGCTGTGCTGACTTCCCCCTGGGGCTGTACCCCTGCTGTGCTCATTATGAGGGGCTCCCACCATCCCTGTTCTGTGCTGAGTTCCTGGGCTTGTTTGTAGCCCGTTCGTATTTCGTAATTCGTTTCCGAAATTCAATTTGGATTGACTACAAATTTTCGTTAAGATGAATTTAAAAAGCAAACCCAGGAAGTCAGCAGCACTGCTGACTTTCTGGGTTTGCATTTTAAATTAATCATAATGAGCGTTCGTAATTTTACGAAAAGTTAACAAATCTAACAAAATTGTTATTTCGTACAAATTATGAAATATATGAAATAACGGCTAATGCGAAACAGAACGAAACAAAACAAATTTATTGATGGCGCCCATGTCTAGTTGGGAAGTTGAGGAAGATCCTATGCCATTTTTTTTGTGTGTGGTCCCCTTTGACATTAATACCAGGCCCTCGACTAGAAAAAGGGTCTGGCATGTATCATAGGGGAAATTCCATAACACGTATATCAGACCCCCATCTAGGATAATGACCTGATATAGATGAAGGGAATGCCCAGCTGTTTGTTTACAAACTTTGCATTTTTATTGCTGACATTAACCCTTTCACTGCCAAGCCCTCTGCTCCATTTTTGGCCAGACCATCATTATTAGCAGATAAAAACGCAGCTAATTTGACAAAATTCCTGCTAAATCCCTACTAAATATGAAAGATTAACCTGTATTGAGTTAATAAATAACAAATATTTGTAACTTTTAAATTGTGCTTTTTTGTGAAATGGTGAAAATCGAACAGACCCAAAAGTGCAAATATTGAAATTTCTCAAAAGTAATTTTTCCCTTACAGCTTTCAGAATTTGTGTAAGACCCCCAGAACCATTTATTTTCTGAAAGCATATGATCTATATAATAAAAAAAATGGTGCTACTTTTTTTTTAGATATTTGCGCAAGTGTTTATAAAAACAATATTTTCACTAAAAATACACTAAAACCATTATTAGCTGATAAAAACACAGCTCATTTTCCAAAAATCATGCTAAATTCGAACTTGATATAAAAGCTTAACATGTATGGAGTTCATAAATAACAAATATTTGTCATTTTTACATTGCGCCTTTTTGCAAATTGGTTAAAACTGAATGTACGCAAAAATGTATTCAAAGTTTTCTAAAAAACAAATTTTATTCTCCCCTTACAGCATTCAGAATTGGTGAAAGACCCCCCAAACCATATATTTTCTGAAAGGTCCCGCAATTTTTCACTATCTGACATCCATGTGGGTGTAGATGCATGGACCCAAACGCAGACAGTTTGAGTTCAGGGACATGCAGCCACACAGATGTCAAGCTGGGAGGAGTGTCCTTGGAGCTGCTGCATCTCAATTGACATGACTGGAACTGCCTGCATATGGATGCACAGAATACCTGTGCAACCCTCTGCAGCTAAAAACGGCCCTGCAGTGTAATGCCCTGTGTGAACAAGGCGCTAGTTGCAAGGCCTTTGTCGGCAAAAATGGGGTTAAAACAGGTGGTGAGGAGACATTGCATTGGTTTCCCTTACCACCTGCCATTAGCCTCTGGAGGTTAGTCTCGGGCTTCAGAGGCAAGGGTGACTTAGGGCCCTTTCACACAGGTTACCTGATCAGGTCCACCTGTTAGTTTTATAAGGCAAACTTTATCTGACCCTCCAGTCTACCCTATGGAGTGGACATCCGATCTTGCCTGCAAAAAACAGTTGGGTCTGTGTCCGTCTCTGCTTTGCACAGTGGAGTGGAAACAGACCTGTCATCCATGGGGGGATTAGCAGACTGATCCCCCGCTGAACAAACAGATTCTGTCCCATGGAGGTGCCTGTGTGCCTTATTTTTTATTTTTTTATTTTCTTTGGAAAGAGTAGGGCACAACCGCAAACCTACCAAGACATGGTCGTCCACCTAAACTGACAGGCCGGGCAAGGAGAGCATTAATCATAGAAGCAACCAAGAGGCCCATGGTAATTCTGGAGGAGCTGCAGAGATCCACAGCTCAGGTGGGAGAATCTGTCCATAGTACAACTATTAGGGTGTACACTTCCACCAATTTGGCTTTATTGGAAGAGTGGCAAAAAGAAAGCCATTGTTTAAAGAAAGCCATAAGAAGTCCTGTTTGCAGTTTGTGAAAAGCCATGTGGGGGGACACAGAAAACATATGGAAGAAGGTGCTCAGGTCAGATGAGATCAAAATTGAACTTTTTGGCCTAAAAGCAAAATGCTATGTGTGGTAAAAACTAATACTGCACATCACCCTGAACACACCATCCCCACAGTGAAACATGATGGTAGCAGCATCATGTTATGGGGATGCTTTTCTTCAGCAGGGACAGGGAAGCTAATCAGAGTTAATGAGAATATGAATAAAGCCAAATACAGGGCATACTTAGAAGAAAACTTATTAGGCCTCGTACACACGATAGGTTAAACAGAGGACAACGGACTGATGGACCGTTTTCATCGGTCAAGACCGATCGTGTGTGGGCCCCATAGGTTATTTCACCATCGGTTAAAAAAAAGCCAACTTGCTTTAAATTGCTTTAAATTTAACCGATGGATTTCTAACCGATAGATTGAACTGGATTTTTGTGGTTGAACTGGATGGACTTGTGTCTTTTTTCAACCTGACTAACTAAGATCAAAACCGATCGTTAGTAGGCACGACCATCGGTTAAAAATCCACGCATGCTCAGAATCAAGTCCACGCATGCTTGGAAGCATTGAACTTCATTTTTTTCAGCAAGTCCTTGTGTTTTACGTCACCGCGTTCTGACACGATCGGTTATTTAACCGATGGTTTGTGGGCGCGACGGACCATCAGTCAGCTTCATCGGTTAACCGATGACAACGGTCCTTCAGACCGTTCTCATCGGATGGACTGATCGTGTGTACGAGGCTTAAGAGTCTGCAAAAGACTTGAGACAGGGATGGAGGTTCACCTTCCAGCAGGGCAATGACCCTAAACATACAGCCAGAGCTACAATGTAATGGTTTAGATCAAAGCATATTCATGTGTTAGAATGGCCCAGTCAAAGTCCAGACCTAAATCCAATTGAGAATCTGTGGCAAGACTTGAAAATTGCTGTTCACAGATGCTCTCCATCCAATCTGACAGAGCTTGAGCTATTTTGCAAAGAAGAATGGGCAAAATGTCACTCTCTAGATGTTCTAAGCGGATAGAGATTTGCATCTGTAAATGCAGCGAAAGGTGATTCTACAAAGTATTGACTCAGGGGAGCTAAATACAAATGCACGCCACACTTTTCACATATTTGTAAAACATTTTGAAAACCATTTATAATTTTCCTTCCACTTCACAAGTATGTGCCACATTGTGTTGGTCTACCACATAAAATCCCCCAAAAAATACATTTACGTTTTTGGTTGTAACATGACAAAATGGGGAAAATTTCAAACAGTATGAATACTTTTTCAAGGCACTGTACATTGCAAAGAAAAATGCTGTACTAATGTTCAAATAAAAGTATAAAAGTATCAGTGTGACAATCAGTAGACTAAAAATCACAAAACAAGTTCTTAAAGTAATAAAAGTGGAGTCCAAACGTGATCAATATAAACATAGATGTGGGCCTCCAATCACTAATGTAATGGATGATATCCAGTGTGCAGGGAATAAAATCCTCCACCAGGTGACACCATATGAGGATCAAGATGACCATCTAATTAAAGATAGGTCAAAGCAGGCATAGGTCATATAGCATCTCATGAGTCTCACAGGTATTATCATCAAAGGCTTCCCGATCATCTCATGTTGTATATAAGGGAAAAGCACCTCATTCAAAGATCCACTCCAGTATGGTATATTGAAGATAAAAGTGGAAACGCCTCATAATGTAACCCATAAAAGCATTTATTTAGTAAATAACAAAGTAACCCCCATGCCAAAATGTAAAAAATCCAATCCAAAATCCATACCAGACCCTTTTCTGAACTTGCCGCGAAAGCTCCCGCCGCCTGCTTGATCTGCCACCTGACAGTTCTTAAATAGCTAAGGGGTGGGGCTACCCAGCGACGATATCTGGTGGCACCTCCCCTTATGATGTCATCAACCAGTGCATGCTGGGTCAGCTGAGGATGCAGAGACCACTTACCTGTGCAGAGTAAAAACAACAGGAGACAACAGGAAATCCAGGAGACAAGCTGAGGTCAGGATGGGCAGCAAACAAGTACAAATGGTGAATGAACCCAGGGACGGTACACAGGTAGTCAGGCAGAGGATACACAAGTTACAACCGAATGGGAGCTTAGAGCACTGTGAAGTTGCTCAGGCAACATGGGCTACACTGAGCAGGAGTAGGAGGCAGGCCAGGAAGTGCTGGACGGAAACTAAATAAAGGCCCACAGAATAGCAAGTGACAACCATAGGTGAGCACAGCTAAACCACACGTGTAAAAGGAATCAGGGTAGAAAAATCACTGCAGCAAGGAGGTAAGAATACACAAGCAGGAAACTGCAGGCTGCCTTGTGACATTTCTGTGATAGACAAGGGGACCCAAATATTAGATTCAGATAACCAACTGCCTCTCTGAAAAATGGACATTATGGTCTCTGCATCCTCAGTTAGGTGTGCCTGTGGGCCATGACCTGGTTCCAGCTTACTGCAAGTCCATCCCCACCAACTCTGAAATGACAGATCCCTGTACAGTGGCCACACATACAACAGGTATTGGCAGTTTTTAGCAGCCTTCAGAGCAACCCATGGAACAATTAGTTTCCTGGACTATCTGAACCTATTTTCATAATAATTAAAAGTCCATGGTAGGGACTTTGGATCCTCCAAGAAACATACTGGTTAACCATAAATAAGCTCAGTCATTATGAGACAGGATGCTGCCAACTGACTATAGCTTTGGGGCCATAGGATATATACCCCAAAGCTTGACCCACTTTCACGGGAAAAAGTACTTAAAAGGTCTAGTCTATTGTTTGGATTGTAGTTTATGGCTAGGTGCCCAAGTTGCCCGCAATTACAGCATTGGTGATTGTTTCCAGATGCTCTGTGGATAGCACCTCTTAAACACCCTCATTGCTGTCATAGTATATTTCAAATAGCAGACCACGGTATCTAATATTGAGAAGGTTTAAACAGCCCCAGTTTCACCTGTCAACACAGGTGGGAAAGAACTCATTGCAGAAGAACATCACCTTAATCCTCTTTTCCCCATTTGATAGCCTCCTTCAAAATTTTGTGAAATGTCAACTCAAGATCAACTCATAGCCTAGCTTTAAGAGCTTGGTTTGGTTAAGGAGCTTTGTGGAAAATCACAATCCCTTTGAGTCCTTAAGACCATGAGTCTTGAAATGTAGCACACCACATTTGTTCATGTAGGTAGTGCCTTGATGTCAAGTATTGTTTAGGGTAATAGAGAATTGGCATACTTTTGTATGTACAGATCAAAAGAGATTTAAACTGCTGTGTTTAGAAACATTTGCTGATTCTAATGATAACCCTAAAAGCCAAGATGAAGGCATAGGATTGTGTTTCCCTCCCCATGTGCTGTTTTGCTGGTCTTTCTGGCAGTGTAGAGTAGGGATGAGCTTCGTGTTCGAGTCGAACGTATGTTCGACTCGAACATCGTATGTTCGATCGTTCGTCGAAATACGTACAAAACGGGTCGTTCGCGCCAAATTCGAGTGATGCTCCATGGCCCATAATTCACTACGGCATTGCGTGCTGATGATTGGCCAAGCATGCACTATGACCCGCATGCTTGGCCAATCACAGCGTCTTCAGTACAGAGAGCCGTACTTAGCCAAAGCCAGGGGGGCTTTGGCCAATTATGGCTCAGGGGGTTTAGTACACGCCCCACACTATAAAAGGCCACCTGCAGGTCGGCCTTGTGTAGTGTGTTCCGGCACTGGTTAGAGATCAGTCAGAGAGAGAGAGAGTGTCATTTTTTCTAGGTAGATAGAGCAGGCAGGCAGGCAGGTTAGTCAGTTAATGTTACAGTGTGTAGAGGATATATATACATCCCAGGTGTTGTACAGATATTTATATACTGTATAGCTTAGCTAGATCAGTTCTTCCTAATTTACTAGCAGGTAGTTGATTGTGCTAGCTGCATTATTCTCACGTGGTGTATTGCCTGTGTCCTCTGCAGTGTGCACCATAAAGCTACACAGGCATACTATAGACACCCAGCATGTACAATATTTAAAGGAATTTTTCATTTTTTTTATTTAATTTTATCATGATACTTAAATAAAAAATAAAAAAAAATAAAAAGTCCTTTAAATATTGTACCTGGGTGTCTATAGTATGCCTGTGAAAACATCTTTGAGAACCCGGGTCTTTCCCCAGGGAACATGTATCAATGGAATTTTTTTTTTTAAATGCTCGTTTTTTTCTGGAGCAGTGTTTTTAATGATGCTGCATCTTTATATTACTGCTCCAGAAAAACGACCGTTTTTAAAACTTTTTTCCATTGATACATGTTCCCTGGGGCAAGACCCGGGTTCTCAAAGACGTTTTCCGACAATAACTTGCATATGGGGCTTTAAAATGAGCACTTTTGAATTCGAACGTTTGAGTCCCATTGACGTCAATGGGGTTCTAAATGTTCGCGCGAATGTTCGGTCCGTTCGAAGGTTCTGGTGCGTACCGAACGCGGGGGTCTTCTGCTCATCCCTAGTGTAGCTCTTCGGGTGTAAGCACATGGACTGAAGCTCCCCATGGATGCATCTCACCATGCTAGCAGCAAACTGTTGTCTCCTTTCCCACTCAATAGAACTATTAATTCTTCCCCATTCTATCTAAAACTAAAGTTTTGGCCAGATATCTTAAGGAGAAGGGGTGTTTTTTAGCTAATTTTGAAGATGAAATCTAACTGTTATGGGAAGTGGGGCTTATTGTCATCCTTAAAAAATAACCTTAAATGTATATGTCAAAAGAGCTACATGACTATTGTCAACGTATTTTACTCTCTTATGTTATGGTATACTGTATAATGTCCTTCTAAATTATAAGTGCATCAAAAATAATTGAGTTTTTACTGCAGAGAGGAGACTCAGGAAATGTTTGTCAGACACACACTGTAGATGACTTCCTCTACTAGATAATAAAGCTGACTTAAGTGGCATTGTTGGTGTTGTCTGCTGGTTCACACATATCCAGTGTTAATGACATTCCTCACTCCTGGTCATTTCATGTTTAATGTAATTGCATTTAAAAAAGGTACTGTCAAAAAACAAAACAAAAAAAAATAGGTAATGATGAGTCAAATATATGTATTCATGTTCAGTATATTTGTAAGCAAGTGTAAACATTTTTAACAGAATAGAGATAGGCAGATCTCACAGGATGCCCTCCAGAACTATAAAAGCTAAAATACATTATGCACAAGTGTACAGAAAATTAACTTTAAATAATTTAGTATGACTTTTCACAAGGTATGCAAAATTTTACATTTAATTCATGAATATCTTCTTTAGTTACCCCAATTATGTTTTCATTCTAGTGACCCTATGATATAAGACTCTCACCTTTGACCTTCATAGAATACTTTTAATATACAGTCTCCCAAAAAAATAAAAAAGAGTGAGGATGTTTCACATGAACTGATCAAATAATAGACGAGACTGCTGATTTATCTACATGTTTTTTGTTGTTGCCAATGGACAGAGAAATGTTTGCAAAGAACCATCAGATAGTTGACAGGTGCAGGAGCAACTTGAACATCTTTAATCACAGGATACATATAGCTCATATTCACAGGAATAGAGCTATAAGACTGGAAGGACTACTGGCCAATGTGCAAAGTGGACAGAGATAATGTTACCACAGTGAGGTACAGATAATAAATGCACATTGTTTGAAATCTGGGCAAAATAATAAGGCCACACTATTTGTTTGCCATACTGTATGCCATTTTTTCACTCCTTTAAACGTTTCCCAGAAAAATGGAAATTCTTGTAACACTATAATAAGTAAATGCATCTCTTATAACATCTTGTTACATTGTTACAGGAATTTCCATTTTTCTGGGAAACATTTAAAGGAGTGGAAAAATCGAATGCAGTATGGCAAACCTGAATTGTGGCCTTAATATTTTGATAGGTGTTATAACAATCTTTGTATCCAAGACTTACAACGGCATTCACCTGTCACATACCTCACTGTGGAGCCCAAGATGACAAGGGTGGTCTCTTCTGCAATTCCTGTTAATGCACTCCTGGTACTGGAGACAGAGACTGCTAAGGCAGTGAAAGGGTACAGGTGCCAGGAAGATGGAGTAGTAAACTGAAGCTTGGGAACACAGGAATCCTTCCCATAGCAGGGGTGATCCAGGAGAGATGTCAGATGTATGTTACAGAGGGGATTGTAACATTTTATAGAAGTGGCTTAACAACCTCTTTAAGAAAACAGGAACCAGAGCTGAACACAATATAGCACTGAGGCCAAGCAGACTCTGGGTTTAATATGGCTGCTGGACACCAAGAACTGTGGGTGTGTACACATATGTGGCAATGTTCTTGCACATGTGCATTCTTGTCCTTGCACATCTAGTTGGACTTCTATGCACACAATCCTTCACATGAGCATGAAAATAAACATTGCTACACTTGCTGGGCATTTGCTGTGAGAGATCCCTGACATCACCTCTGAGGGCTCAAGATACAACCAATCTGTATTTTACCCCTCATTGCATACATGTCTTTAGGTCTTAACCACTTCAGCTCAGGAAGATGTTACCCCCTTCATGACTGGGCCATTTTGTTTTGTATTTGGCACTGAGCTAATTTGTCTGGCAATTACACAGTATGCAAACAAAATGTTTATGATTTTTTTTTCCTCAAATACATCTTTCTTTTAGTGGTATTTGATCACCAATGGGTTTATATTTTTTTGCGATCTAAACTAAAAAAGAGCATACATTTTGAAAAAAAAAAGAAAAAATGTAATCAAATGTTTTCATACATTTAGACAAAAATGTATTGTTCTACATGTTTTTGGTAAAAACAATTCGAATTAAAGGATATTCATTTGTTTGTGTGAAAGTTATAGCGTCTACAAACTATGAGATATACTGTATATTGGCATTCAATTATATTTATATATTTTTTTATACTAGTAATGGCGGTAATCAGGGACTTATAGCAGGGCAGTGGACAATCTGACACTAACTGACACTTTGTGGGAAATGGCTAACTGCCACTGACATCTCCAGTGACACTAATACAGTAATCAGTGCTAATAATATAAACTGACATTGTACTAAAGATACTGGCCAGAAAGGGGTTAACATCTTAGACAATAAAATGATTAAATGTGATCCTAACTATGTTTACTGTGTGTACTGTGTGGTGCCTTTACTAAGGGATGTGCCAGCTGTCAGAAGAGAGCTTTATGTTGTTTACATACGCAAAGCTCTCTCCTGTCACTCACCCTGACTATCAGCAGGCCCCAGCCATAAATCATTGGCCTGGGAATCGTTGATTGTCATGTGCTGGAGCCAGTGACAGCACAGCAGGGCGTGCGTAGGCACCCCCCTACTCGGAAATGCTGCTGGCCGTTTATGCAGCAGTAAAACTACAGTGTGCGGCTTGCAAGTGGTTAATGCATCAATGTTTACATCATTACAGTGGTGGGTTCAGTTCAGCATTTAAATAGCAGTTGGACAATTACTTTCAATGGCCGGGATTCAGAAAGATTGGCGTTTCTTTAGAGCGGCGTAGCGCATCTTATATGCGCTACGCCAACGTAACCTAGAGTGGCTCGTACTGTATTCACATTGCTCCCTTTCTTACGCCGGCGTAACGTAAATGGGCCAGTGTAAGCCCGCATAATTCAAAGTAGCAAGGCAGTGGGCGTGTTGTATTATAATGAAGCGTGACCCCATGTAAATTCATGGCCGATCGAATGGCGCATGCGCGCGCATGCTCAAAATACTCCCTAAGATACGTCGGCTCAATGCTTTCGACGTGAATGTAACCTACGCCCATCCCCATTCACGTACGACTTACGCAAACGACATAAAATACGACGCTGTTCCGACGTTTCAGGCGTCCATACCTTAACATGACTTACCCCTGCTTTATGAGGGGTAAACTTACGCTGGACGTACGCCTTACGTAAACGGCGTAGCTTAATGCGACGGGCACAAGTAAGTTCGTGAATCGGCGTATATAGGTCATTTGTATATTTGACACGTAAATCTACGGAAGCACCCCTTGCGGCCAGCGTAAATATGCACCCAAGATACGACGGCGTAGGAGACTTACGTCGGTCGTATCTTGGCAAATTTCAGGCGTATCTAGAATCAAGAATACACCTATAGATACGACGGCACACATTTGGACTTACGACGGCGTATCTGGAGATACGTCGTCGTAAATCCTTTCTGAATCCCGGCCACTGTGTCTATCAAAGTCTATCAAACAACAAACATCTTACATTATGCTGGTAAAAAAAATCTTACTGATACAGATTTTTATTTAGAGCTGTTCACTTTTTCATTTCCCATACAGGCAAAAAAATTATAAAATATATATGTATATACATTACTCTCCATCAGATTGGCTGAAAATATTTGGTCATATTTAGCATAATTACCTGTCCTGACCTGTTTTCTGCTCACAAAAAAACAATACATATCTTATTTCTGATTCTTTATACACATATTTCCAATAAAAATTACACATAACAGCCAATCACATTTTAAATTCCTCATGTAGATTACAAAGTAAATTATCTGTTTGTATGGGCAAGCAATTTAATCTCTAAAAAAATAATACCCTAAAACTAGTCCATTAAGTTACGTGTCACTTTCAACTTTATAAAGATTATAAAGTTAATATTATGTAAATGGCACAACTTGAAAAAATTCTTATCATTTTGAGCAATTCTCAAATACAAACATTAGCCTTGAAGTTATAAAGCTGCAGTATACGTAACAGGAAAAATACCCTAAGTTACTTTTTTCCTATACCTAGTTTCAGAAATACAACTGTTCTCCTGTTTTAGCTGCAGGACAGTGCCAAAGAAAACAGTAGTGTTCTACAAGGATATGGGAAGTCAAACAGAAAGTGCAATGAATCTAGTGCTGATGAATATAAGTTTCTCTCCATGAAGTCCCAAGTGTCAAAAATTATTATAGAAGCGTTTCTGTAGTTTAGGACATTCCCAAGACGGGTTACTCAGTGTTATGTAAATGACAAATGACTAGAAAAAAATTGGCTTGTGTAAACGAAATTCTGCGTCCATAAAAAAAAAATGTTAATATTGCTGTAACAGATTTGAAATAAGGTCTTGTTTTAAAAAGTAACACCTTGAACGTTTACACTGACATTTATACATTATTATTATAACTGCCTAGGTGAAACAGTGAATGGGAGCTTTAAAATGTATATGGGTTAAATCTTATTGGTGTTAACCTCTAGTTCCAGTTTAAATTCTAGGTAAGGTGTTAGACTTCCCACTAGGTTGAATCAACAGCTGAAAACGAGTGGTGTGGTCACCTGCTTTCATAATATTAGTTTGCCACTGCAAGGCTTGTACAGTATCAGCATTAATTTTTCTCATTATTTGAATGTTCAAATTAAAATGTCATTCAAAAAAAAATATATATATATAAGAACAAAACATCCTCTAGTAAAAGTACATTATTGTAGCAAAGAAATAGAACACTCTCAACTAACCCAAGCTAAGGCTGCTTCAAACCTTTAAAATGTTTTTCAAAACTATGGTCCATATGAAATGACCAGTGGAATTGTATAATATGAACATTTCTGTACTTTTTTACTTTTTTGCTGAACATTTCCAGCAGGTGGCTAGAGCCAATGATGTTTCTGGAGAAGAGGAGAGAGAGAGAACTGATAGTGAATCAAATTGTTTTGTGGTTAATCTCTAGTTTTATTCTACAATACACACAAATAGGACATAGTTTACAAACAGGCCCTCATTTCTGTTTGGTACAAATTTTGGTTGGTGCCCTCTTTTGAACTTTTATTTAAATAATGCAAATAATGTCCTTACTAGGGATGAGCCGAACATACCCGGGTTCGGTTCGCACCAGAACGTTCGAACAACCGACCGTTCACCGCGAACATTAGAACCCCATTGAAGTCTATGGGACTCGAACGTTCGAATTCAAAAGTGCTAATTTTAAAGCCCAATATGCAAGTTATTGTTGGAAAACGTCTTAGAGAACCCCCAGGGAACATGTATCAATGGAAAAAAAAGTTGTAAAAACTGTAGTTTTTTCTTGAGGCAGCGATTTTAATGATGCTTAAAAGTGAAAAAAAAAAATTTAAATATGTGTACCCTGCTGGGTGTCTATAGTAGTGGCACGTGTTTAGAAAATGTCCCTGCACAACATGAGATTACTCTCAGAAAAAAGTAATTTAATACTGCTTGCGGCTTTAAATTTAATGTTTGGTCCCTGCAATATGGATAAAAATCATTGAAAAAAATAGCATGAGTTTCCCCGCCACCACTCCCCCCAAGTCATTACAAGACCCAGTGCCGATCCTGACCTCCCTGGGGCCCTAAGCAAAATGGCATGGCACATTAAAAATGAGAATCGGGGGGACGACAGTGACATGTCACATTAAAGAAAGTTGAGAAGCGGGGTGAGGTGGGTGTTCTGCTGTCGGAAATGAACCTCAGCCAGCGAGTTTAGAAGTGGGGTGAGGGAGCGAAAATGACTTCTCACCAGGCAGGGCCTCTAGTAATTTGGGGGGCCCTTTGCTGCTTTGCGGGGCCCTAAGCGGCTTGCATAGTGAGCCTATAGCGAGGATCGGCCCTGACAAGACCGTTTGGCCCTATATACTTTGAACAGAAGTATACAGGCGGTGCAAACAAGATAAGGACTGTAGGTTTCTTAAGTAGAATCAGAACCATGTCATACTTTGCTCCTGCATGTTGCACAATTTCCTAAAGAGACCCTCAACAAACTACATGACACTTGTGCCTGATGAGGCCACTGATGTTCCAGTGGTGGTGGCCCGTGAGACTGTCCATACAGGCTTGGCCCCCCAAAGTGCACGTGCTGTGTGGCAACAATATGTCGATTATTTTAGGGGTGGGGGGGCCATTTACAATGCCAGATCTTGGCTCAATAAATTATTTTTGGGGAAAGAAAAATTCTAGAAAAAAGGGGGTTGCCATCCGGGGCCCCCTTTGAACAAATTCTGTGAAGAACTCCTGTTCTCTGAAGGCCTCCATTATTTCTGCAAGTCAAAATGTATAAAAAAAAAACTAATGTCAGTCAAGCCTTAGCTTTCTCCCCATATCAAACCCACAAACTCATCCTCTGATCATGAAGTCCAAAAATCAAGTTTCGTATCGTCGTACTGCATGATCGTTTTCACGACGTTTTCTACCGACTGCGAACGACATTCTCACTCTCGCAATATCCCTTTATACACTATTAAATAGCCCACGTGCAGTAACAGCTAATGCGTTTATGGGCAATTAAATAGCACACGTCCACTAACACTTAGGCCGGGTACTCACGACCAAACATGTATGGTGAAAGCGGTCCGTCGGACCGTTTTCACCATACATGTCTGCCAGAGGGCTTCTGTACGATGGTTGTACACACCATCGTACAGAAGTCCGCGCGTAAACAATACGCGGGGCGTGTCCGCGTGTCGCCGCGTCGATGACGCGGTGTCGCCGCGACAATGACGCGGCGACGTGGGCGGCCCGCCTTTAAAATGCTTCCACGCATGCGTCGAAGTCATTCGACGCATGCGAGGGACGGCGGGCGCCTGGACATGTACGGTAGGTCTGTACTGACGACCGTACATGTCCGAGCGGGCAGAATTCCAGCGGACTGTTTTAAAACAAGTCCAGGAATATTTGTCTGCTGGGAAAAGGCCCGGCGGGCAAATGTTTGCTGGAATTCGGCCCGCTCGCGCCCACACACGACCAAACATGTCTGCTGAAACTGGCCTGCGGGCCAGTTTCAGCAGACATGTTTGGTCGTGAGTATGGGGCCTAAGTACTATGTTTAGGTGTAAACTAAACACTATACAGGCAATACAACACGTTAGAGCACTGCATCTAGCACAATCTACTGCCTAACAATAGGAATAGCTGATCTAGCTAAGCTATACAGTGTATAAATATATGTACAATGCTAGGATGTATATATATCCTCTACACACTGTAAATTTAACTAAACTGACTAGCCTTCCTGCTCTATCTATCTATCTATCTATCTATCTATCTGGTAGAAAATACACTGTGGGCCATATTCTCTAAGATTCTAGGCGGGCGGCACGTAAGCCATTTACACTCCGCCGCCCCAACCTACAGAAGCAAGTGCTGTATTCCCCAAACACTTGCTCCGTAGTTTGGGGCGGCGGAGTGTAAATGGCCTGGCGTATCCACGCGTATATCCAAGGGGGCGGCTTGTATTTAAATTAAGCGCGCCCCCGATTCTAACGAACTGCGCATGCGCCAGGCTTAAAATAGCCCAGTGCGCATGCTCCATTTCTCGGCGTAAAACGTCAATGACGCCGACATGTGCGTCATTGACGTAAAGTCGTATTCAAGAACGACTTAGTAAAACGACGTACCCGACGGGAAAACACGACGCGGACCCGACGCCATACTTAACATGGCCTACGTGGGACTTGCGTAAACTTACCCCTCATATAGCAGGGGTAAGTTTACGCTTACGCAAACGACATAAGCGAAGGTTGCGCGACGCGAATTCGTTCGGGAATCGGCGTATCAGGCTCATTTGCATAAACAAATGAGACCTGAACGTAAACGCCACCTAGCGGCCGGGGGAGTAATTACATTTAAGATCCGACAGTGTAAGTGACTTACACATGTCGGATCTTCAGTGTATCTATGCGAAAATGATTCTAAGAATCACTCGCATAGATACACTGGCCAAAAAAGAGAGATACGGTGGAGTATCCTGAGATACTCCATCGTAACTTTACTCAGAATATGGCCCAGAGTCTCTATCTATCTCTCTCTCTTTAACTGTCTGACTGTTCTTTTCTTTAACAAAGCTGGAACACACTACACGCGACCGCCTTACAGGCGGCCTTATATAGTGTGGGGCGTGTACTAAACCCCCTGAGCCATAATTGGCCAAAGCCACCCTGGCTTTGGCCAATTGTGGTTCTTCGTTTTTTTGCGCCTTGTGATTGGCCAAGCATGCAGGGTCATGGTGCATGCTTGGCCAATCATCAGCGCGCAACGCCGCAGTGAATTATGGGCCGACACGCGTCACTCGAATTTGGCGCGAACGACCCGTTTTGTTCGAAATTCGTCGAACGTACGAACAGACGATGTTCGAGTCGAACATACGTTCGAGTCGAACACAAAGCTCATCCCTAGTCCTTACTAGGAAAATCATTATTTAAGACTTCAAGATATTGGACACTACTATAATTCCCAGTTTACACTAGATGCTCCTGCCATTTTTGTGTGATCCTTAAAGTGGTTGTAAACCTATACATATACACAGTGAAGTGACTAGCTAAAAAGTGATAGACAGAGATGACTCCATCTCCATCTTGATGAAGGAGGGAACACAGAGGTGTCCTCCTTGTTTTTTGTCCTCACCGGCTGCCACCTTTTGGAATCCATTGACATTACTGACCATCAGCTAACTATACTGAGACCACGGATACTCACCCACTTAAACACTAATATTGGCATAGCTCAAAGCTGGCCTATGATGTTTTATGAAAAAAAACCTATGTGGACTAAATCCATCTATCAAGTCAGCGGTAACAGCTGGTCGTGCGATGATCAATATGATTGAACTTGTGTATGTATCTGCTTGTATATTTTGTGAGCTTGGCTGTAGTTCATTTCCTGAAGAAGCGGTCAACGACCCGTGAAACGCATCTGCGTCAAAGTCACACCAAGCCACTAATCACCTGGTTGTAGTTGGGGTGATGAGGAAATTGATATTGATTAGTACAACAGTTTATGTGTATATGTCTGTGTCTGTAACATTTATGTATTTTTTTGCACTGTTTAGATGATTTAAATTTTTTTGTACAAATAAAACTTTATTGCTATTTTACTCAAGTGGTACCGTTAAAGTCCTCTATCTAGTTTCTAGGGATTTTTGTGCAATTTTGGTTATACAGTAGGTGAACCCGATTTTGTGTCAATCTCGCTCTCTTTCTCAGCGAGATTGAGCACCTACGAGCCCCATCGCGGGAGCCAGCGCCGAGCTGGCTTGCCGCGATGGAGACAGAGCCGTCATAGAAGCGACGGGAGATCCGACTTGGATTCCCGCCAATTCTACACGTGTGCGGCGTTTGTTATGAATCCTGAAGGGGAAGTCCCCGCCGGATTTTAAATAAAAATCCGGCATGGGTCCCCCCTCAGGAGCATACCGGGCCCTTAGGTCTGGTATGGGTTGTAAGGAGAGCCCCCCTACGCCGGAAAAAACGGCGTAGGGGGTCCCCCTACAATCCATACCAGACCCGTATCCAAAGCACGCTACCCGGCCAGCCAGGAAGGGAGTGGGGACGAGCGAGCGCCCCCCCCCCCTCCTGAGCCGTACCAGGCTGCATGCCCTCAACATGGGGGGGGTTGGGGGTGCTCTGGGGCAGGGGGGCGCACTGCGGCCCCCCCCACCTCAGAGCACCCTGTCCCCATGTTGATGAGGACAGGGCCCCTTCCCGACAACCCTGGCCGTTGGTTGTCGGGGTATGCGGGCGGGAGGCTTATCGGAATCTGGGAGCCCCCTTTAATAAGGGGGCCCCCAGATACCGGCCCCCATACCCTAAGTGAATGAGTATGGGGTACATCGTACCCCTACCCATTCACCTGCAAGAAAAGTGGTAAAAACACAAATAAACCACACAGTGTATTAAAATATTTTATTTTTCTGCTCCGGAGGCCGCCCCCTGTCTTCTTTATTAGCTCTTTTACCAGGGGGGGCTTCTTCTTTGACGTCTTCGGGTGGGTGGGGGCCGCCGTCTGGTTCTCTTCCACCGCCGGGGGGGGGGGTGGCTTTTAAAAAAGCCCCCACCCCCCGGCGGGTTTCCAGCGGCGTCTTCAGCGGGGCTCTTCTTCTTCCGCTATCCCGACGGGTCTTCTCAACTCTCCGGGGTTCTCCTTCTGTCTTCGCCGCTCTCCGTTGTTGACTCGGCGCACCCCCGGTTCTTCGTCTCGCTGTCCGGTGTCTTCTTCCGTGCTGTACGTCTTCTCCTTCCGTGCTGTGATGAGTTCTTCTTCCGTGCTGTGACGTCATGTTCTTCACTTCTCTCCTTCTCCCGATGTTGACTCGCCGGTCCTCCTCGCTGAAATGACGGATGCGCGCCTTGCAATCGGACCTATATAGGCCTCACAGTCCCATCATGCTCTGTACCTACCCATGTGATACCTACCACGTGGTAGGTATCACATGGGTAGGTACAGAGCATGATGGGACTGTGAGGCCTATATAGGTCCGATGCAAGGCGCGCATCCGTCATTTCAGCGAGGAGGACCGGCGAGTCAACATCGGGAGAAGGAGAGAGTGAAGAACATAACGTCACAGCACGGAAGAAGAACTCATCACAGCACGGAAGGAGAAGACGTACAGCACGGAAGAAGACACCGGACAGCGAGACGAAGAACCGGGGTGCGCCGAGTCAACAACGGAGAGCGGCGAAGACAGAAGGAGAACCCCGGAGAGTTGAGAAGACCCGTCGGGATAGCGGAAGAAGAAGAGCCCCGCCGAAGACGCCGCTGGAAACCCGCCGGGGGGGTGGGGGCTTTTTTAAAAGCCACCCCCCCCCCGGTGGTGGAAGAGAACCAGACGGCGGCCCCCACCCACCCGAAGACGTCAAAGAAGAAGCCCCCCCTGGTAAAAGAGCTAATAAAGAAGACAGGGGGGCGGCCTCCGGAGCAGAAAAATAAAATATTTTAATACACTGTGTGGTTTATTTGTGTTTTTACCACTTTTCTTGCAGGTGAATGGGTAGGGGTACGATGTACCCCATACTCATTCACTTAGGGTGGGGGGCCGGTATCTGGGGGCCCCCTTATTAAAGGGGGCTCCCAGATTCCGATAAGCCTCCCGCCCGCATACCCCGACAACCAACGGCCAGGGTTGTCGGGAAGGGGCCCTGTCCTCATCAACATGGGGACAGGGTGCTCTGAGGTGGGGGGGCCGCAGTGCGCCCCCCTGCCCCAGAGCACCCAACCCCCCCCATGTTGAGGGCATGCAGCCTGGTACGGCTCAGGAGGGGGGGGGGCGCTCGCTCGTCCCCACTCCCTTCCTGGCTGGCCGGGTAGCGTGCTTTGGATACGGGTCTGGTATGGATTGTAGGGGGACCCCTACGCCGTTTTTTTTCGGCGTAGAGGGGGCTCTCCTTACAACCCATAACAGACCTAAGGGCCCGGTATGCTCCTGAGGGGGGACCCATGCCGGATTTTTATTTAAAATCCGGCGGGGACTTCCCCCTCAGGATTCATAACAAACGCCGCACACGTGTAGAATTGGCGGGAATCCAAGTCGGATCTCCCGTCGCTTCTATGACGCGCTTGCTGGGATGTGCTGTCACTATTCCAGTGAGTGTGAGATGTCGGCGAGATCTCGGCACCCTGTCGCCGAGTATCAGCGCGACGCTGTCGTGCTGAAAGCACAATATCACAAACACCTACTGTAGCATGTGGTACTGGGCATCTGTCCAATGCTAAGAGGGTTCCTTCTATTGGTCCCTCCTCCCAATTTCTCTTTCCTAATGTCAATCACAGGGTGTGTACTGGAACACCCTTCCATTCACCTTTTTTCTATTGGTGTCAGGATAACCTGTCAGAAGTTACTCATGCAGATAGCAGAGGCAGCAGATGGAAATGCCTGGAGCTTTACTGTCCTATGTTGAGCATTTTAGGTTAAGGGTTATGTTTTGGTGTTAAAGTATATGTTTAAAATACACTAAACTGATTCAATAGCATCTGTAAGCCATATACATTTATCTTGTTCTGAATTGAGTTCTCTTTGCAGTCTCTTGTTATTTATCCTTACTATGGGCATTAGATAATTGTCACCCATCACTGCCAGAATTCCTATACAGCTCAACCTTTTATTGATTAGCATTTTTAAAGTCAGTAACCTGTTGATCTTTATTTTGAGCATGTTTATGAGCTTTTCAGATAGTGAAAAGATCTTTTGACAATGTATAAAGATTGGGTCTCCTTATTAAATGTGGTTATATTATACATGTTCAGCTTAGATTTTATTTACTACTAATAGCAATATATGATCTATTATACCAACACGGCATAAAGCTGTTGCACATACAAAATCAAATAAGCTTTTAAAATGTAATGGAAGTAATTATATAATTGTATCATTTGTTTACTGCAGTCAGGTTAATGTACTTATAAATCTATAGCTTGTTTGCATTGCTCACTTCAGTAAATATTTATATCGGATAAACATGTGTTAATACATCTAAAAAGGAAACACCAGACAGTATTTTATTCACTTTCATTATGAATCAGTTTACAGTAAATAAAATTTTAATGGTGCAACACTATCTCTAACAGTTTTAAATGGTGTAGCTTTTACATATTCTGTTCTTTAATAATGCCACAGCTATTTCTTCAGGTAATTTAAAATCTCATTAAATTATACACTTTGCTGTGTGTCTAGGAGATACATTCATAAAAATAATGCAAACATTCTGAAAAGCACAAATTTAGCTGTCTTCTTAGAACAATGCTATAAAATGTGTAAGACTCAAATATTGTTCATACAATTAAGTGACAACTTCTCATGGGACCGTAGACGCCAGGCTAAAAAAACCTGCAGGCATGCATAATAAAAAAACACTCCACACATTTATATATGGATAAAAATAGGCCACGGCCTGGTTTATTGGTTTTCATCAAAATTAATATAACGTCATAAACTTTATTACTCAAATAACTTTTTCAACCAAAATTTATCCAGAATTCACCGAAGCTCAACCCAGCTACTAAGACTCGGGCTGACCATCATCTCTTTTTTAAACATATGCTCACATATCCCCTTTGATTACTTGACCAAAGGGACCCACCACATAAACGGACCACAACATGGGGGAGGGGGGTGATTTGAGAGGGAAGCTCTTCTCGACGACTCCCCTCTGGCGACTGGCGCAAATTCCAGTCAGGGAGTTTTTTAAATAGCCCCCTAAATACCTTCCAGAAGGTTCTAAGGTCACCTGACCCTAATTAGCCAATCCCCATTTAACCATCTCACCTTCTGGAAGCTTCTCTGTCATGTAACCCTGTTTCACCAATAGAATAAGCCCCATCATAAATACTTTAATATTAATAAAATAGTCAATGTCACGGCCCCATGAGGTAAGGGGGGGGCTAAATAGACCACCCCCCCTTTTACCCCACATTCTGTCATTATAAAATAAAACAATGGATTTAGTTTATTCTGAGCTCCAGACAAGCAATTAAATATGTAACCGAAATTCATGTTATACTTGACATAAAGATTTGTAATTCTTTTAAGTTGTGATCCAGAAATCTCTGAGAGAGCTGGGACAATGAAGTCCCTGACCTCAGGTGCAGCACATTTTAGTCAAAGACCTAACCCTACTCACAGATTTTATAAAGCAGCATAATACTGATAACTCATCACTCCACTCTGCTTCTGTTAGGCTTCAAGAGATGGAATAGCCACACCAATTCTATGCTGATGAACTTCACTAATTCACATTGCTCCTCCCATTCGAATTCCGCTAATTGAAGTAAGCTAATATACTATAAATACATAATCCAGGTACATAAATTCAAATTGAGTGCTTTTAAGGTTTTATATATTTAAAGGGTCATTGTTTGTGTCTCCCATGACAATGAATTAACTGGCATCTGTATTTTTTTCTGGAGCAAGTTAGGAAATAAAAAAAAATTGTATTGGTTGTGAACGAAATATTCAAATCAATGAAAACCTATTTAACAAATCTTTCCAAAATTTGAAAATGCAATAATCCAAAAATTCGGAAATAAAAAAACTCAGAAATCTGAAATAAGAATAAATGTATGAAAATTCAAAAGAGTGAAAATCCGAAAATAAGAATGAAAATTAGAAGACCCAAAAAATTTGAAAACCTGAAAATTTGAAAATCTGAAACAATAACTAATTAATAATAACTATCACTAACTATTACATTATAGGTATGGGAATTTTCTTTCAAATTGGGCTGTTAATAAATGTAATAAATACGAATTTATCTGAAGTTACAAATTCGTAACTTCGGATAAATTTGTATTCGTTATGGTTACTAAAATTTTAAAGGAAATTCCAATACCTATAAGTTAATAGTTAGTTATTATTAGTTAGTTAGTTATTATTTTAGATTTTAGAATTTTCAGATTTCTGATTTTCCGAATGTTTCAATATACAAGTTTATACGTTTCCAAATAATCGAATTTCCGAATTTTCAGATTTTGAATTTCTGAATTTCCAAATTTTACAATTTCTGAGTTTCCAAATATTATTATTATATTATGAATGTATTCAAAATAATGAATTTCAATCGTAACAAATTACCCTAAAAAGAAAAAAAATTAACAAAATTAAAACAAATTAAAGCGGTTGTATACCCTTAAAAATAATTTAAAAAAACTGCAAGGCAAAATGAGCTAGTATGACTAGCATACTAGCTAATTATCAGTTACTTACCTTAGATTGAAGCCCCCACAGCGGTCCTCGGACACGTCCTCAGTCGCTGCCATGACTTCTGGGTATCGCTGATCTGGCTCTGTGACTGTCCGGAGCGGTGATGACGTCACTCCCACGCATGCTCCTGGATCGGCATGATCCCCACGCATGCGCACATTTACGGCACTTTCTGGCACATTTACACCGCGCTCAGGGCGCCTGCGCCGTTGTCTACAGCGTGCATGCGCCGTAGACATTGGTGCCAGCTTTTCTGCAAATATCTCCTAACCATGTAGGTTAAGGAGATATTGCAAGCACCTACAGGTAAGCCTTAATGTAGGCTTACCTGTAGGTGCAAGTATACCCTGAGGGTATACAATAACTTTAATTTTTTGGCAGTAAACATGGCTATCAGATTCCAAATTACATTTTTTTAATAACATTTCAAAGCAAATTCTAATTGGTTACTATAAACAATACATCCGTATACCTTTTATACACAAGATACCATGAAACAAACAGCTAATGATGCTCAAAATCTAATGGTAGATGTGGCTTCATACTGGTCAAGGATTTGGTTCCAAAGTTTACAATTATCAACATTTGTCTAAAAGTGCTTAAAATATCATGTAGGAAACCATACCAATCAACATTCATTCATGTAACTACACATGAGCGCTAAAAGTTGATAAAACACATTGGTCATTTTAGCATAAGGGATCTATAGAGAATTATGTAAATTTAGCACATTTATGCTAATTTACGACTTGCCAATAAAAATGGTACTTAAAGTGGTTGTTAAGGCAATATAGTACAATCCCCTCTGTTAAATAACATTATGTGTCCCAGTGTCTGTGCTGTATAAAAAAGATGCAGATTTCTACCTTATATCAGAGCGATCTCTCCTCTCCCAGGCTGACAACATCAGCCCCATTCTGATGTTTGGTTTGAACTTCAGAAAGTTGTCTTCACCACATCTAGATACCTAAATGCATTGAGTTGCTGCCTTGTCTGATTAGCTATTTGTGTTATAAAACAATTGAACCAGTGTACCTAATAAAGTGGCCGGTGACTGTACATGGTATACTAAACAAAAACTAGGACTGAAGTGTGCATGTTGAATATTAGTGTATGATTTTCTAGATTCATTAATTGCATTTGCTATGCAGACCCACCATATCATTTAGTAAATCAGGGCCATTGCATTTGGAGATTAATGTTGCTGTTCATGCTACCTCATGTTCTGTAGAAGCATTTAAAGGACTGGCCCCATTCACACTTGGCAATTTGGAATCACAGGAGGAATTTGGGGCGGAATCGCCACTGCGATTCTGCTTGCGATTCCAAAATCACGTGGCAATTGATGCAAAATGTGTGACGAACGTTTGGGTGCCATTCATTCTAAATTGCACGCCAAATGCGGTGTGATTTTGCTGTGATTCTCACACAACAGGATCGCTCTGCATTTGCGGCAAAAATTAGCCTTTAAAAATCATGTGAAGCTTGTCACCCAAAAAGGGGCAGAAACTTCATTTGGGCAACAAATGTGCATAGGGCTGCCTACTGAAGTGAATGGGCTGCCCTGTGTGTGACACACCCTATTGTCCACAAAAAATCGTGAGCGGGAATGTTAAATGTTAATATGCAATATTTCAATTTTACCTAACTAAAAAGAATCATTACAAACATTTCAAATGGTATTTTAAATGGTATTTTAAATGGTATTTTAAATGGTATTTTAAATTGTATACTCATTGTTCTGTTTCAAATGCAATGACATACCTCCTTATATGCAGTGACAGAGGAGTACCTCCTTAGACCCAGTCTTTGCCTTGCTGGCTTGGCACATCCACAGGCAGCTTAACTCTTCATTGAGGCCCCATACACACCATAGAATCTATCCGCAGATAAATCCCATCAAATGGGTTTCTGCGGATAGATTCTATGGTGTGTACACTCCGTCGGATATTTATCCGCAGATAAATCTACCCTGGGATGGATTTCCAGCAGATGGATATTTGCTGACATGCTCAACAAATCCATCTGCTGGAATCCATTCCAACGGATGGATCCGCTCGTCTGTACAGACTTACCGGATCCATCCGCCCAAAGGGATTCCCCGCACGCGTCGTAATGATTTGACGCATGCGTGGAATTCCTTATATGACAGCGTCGCGCCCGTCGCCGCGTCATAATAGCGGCGACGGCGCGACACGTCATCGGCAGAGGATTTCAGCGCGGATTTCAATGCGATGGTGTGTACACGCCATCGCATAGAAATCTTCTGAAATCCTCGAGAGGATTTATCCGCGGATACGGTCCGCTGGACCGTATCTGCGGATAAATCCTCTCGTGTGTATGGGGCCTCAGACACAGAATCCAACACATTTTTATTCCTCAATTAACAGTACAAAGGGATGTTTTTCAAGTTTTTGTAAGTGTTATGCCCCGTACACATGATCAGAATTTTTCCATCGGATTTTCTGATCGTGTGTAGCCCCATCTGAGTTTTTCATCGGAAATTCGGATGATTTCCATTGGCGTTTAGATATAGAACATGTTCTATTTTTTTTTCGATGGATATCAGTCAGAATTACAATGTGATTTTGCCAGGCAAAAGCCTGATCGCGTGTACGCGGCATAAGAAGGCAATGATTTTCTAAGCCTTGTCCCTGAGATGACTAATGCTGACTGAGAGAACATGAAAGAAGCAGGACTGAACTAATCAACTTTAAACAAAGGGGAGAACAGAGAGAGATATATAAAATACAAAAGAGAAACAAGTTGTAGTGGTGGTGAACTACCTCTTGATGTCAGTATATATCAGAACATCAATAACATAAGGAAATTCAATGAAACAACAGAAATATTTATCATACGTGAGGAACAACAATGGATACAATGGGCCAGATTCAGGTAGAATCGCCCTACGCTGCGGCCTATTACATTTACGTTACACCGCCGCAAGTTTTCAGCGTAAGTGCTTGATTCACAAGGCACTTGCCTGTAAACTTGCGGCAGCGTAGCGTAAATCCGCCCGGCGCAAGCCCGCCTAATTCAAATGGGGCGGGGACCATTTGAATTAGGCGCGTTCCCGCACCGAACGTACTGCGCATTCTCCGTCCCTAAAATTTCCTGACGTGCATTGCGCTAAATGACATCGCAAGGACGTCATTGGTTTTGACGTTAACGTAAATGGCGTCCAGCGCCATTCACGGACGACTTAAGCAAACGACGTGAAATTTCAAATTTCGACGCGGGAACGACGGCCATACTTAACATTGGCTAGATCACCTAGAGGGCAGCTTTAGTTTTACGCGGCGTATCGCTACGGAAACAACGTAAATTTACAGCGACGGGCAAAGCGGACGTTCGTGAATCGGCGTAACTAGTCATTTGCATATTCTACGCCGACCGCAATGGAATCGCCACCTAGCGGCCGGCCTAGAATTGCAGCCTAAGATCCGACGGTGTAAGTCACTTACACCTGTCGGATCTTAGGGCTTTCTATGCGTAACTGATTCTATGAATCAGGCGCATAGATACGACAATCGTATCTCAGAGATACGACGACGTATCAGGAGATACGCCGTCGTATCTCTTTTGTGAATCTGGCCCAATGATAGTAATTGGTTCATTGCTTTCCTTTTAATTAACTATTATGAGAATCAATACTTTTCATGTGTACATAACTCTTTCATTTTTTGAAAAAGCAGGTGAAAATACTTTTTAATTTACCTGAGAATGTTACTAATAGTGTAACTAAAGCGTATAACAGAGTCTGAAATGAAGTGTATGTGTTGCCCATAACAACCGTGAGCCAGGTAATGAGACATGAGACGCTATATAGCATCTGTATCTATAGCTTTATGTTTGGAATATTGTATTTTATACAATTTGCATTTGTTAATACACTTATATCCTGAAATGTAAAGTAATATCCCAGAACTCAGAGTCTAATCCTAGTGGTATGCACAGTTTATAACACAGAAACTACCCTTTTGTTACCCAAAATAAAAGTTTTTAGATCTTGACATCTATCAATTAAGGTGTATTGCTATGTGTGTATGTGTGTGTGTGAAAAGGAAAAACTTAGAACAACTATTAAAAAAAGCATTTTTTTTAAGGAGAGTTCTATTGTGACAGAAGTGAATGGAGGCAAGCCACCCATTATTCCCATTGTTATATGTCAGCCCAGCTGTGGAATAAGAAATGGGAGGTGTGTTCACCACCTTGGACCTTAATTCCACTATACAAATAGCCTTCCTGCTTGTCAGTTTGTATCCTTGCCCCTCTGCGGCTGAATAAGTCTTTTTGTCCAGATTTCACTATAGCTTTAATATGGAGTAGAATGCTTTCTGACCTCTACGTGCTGGCCATGAAACACATAAACTGCAACCTACAATCTGCAAATGGTGAAAGAAACTTGGATTGGAAATAGGTCATTTTCCCACAGGCTTATACACTCTGCAATTACATACCCAACAACACACAGCATGGGAAAGCAACCCACAGATATTAGTAAAACCATTAAATCACTAATTCTCCAGACTTGTTTTCCAGCTGACATATGACCACCGCAGTTACATTAAATCACACTAGCAATTTTCTCTTTTCAAGAGACCTGTGTGTAATTCAGTTTGTTACCTTTTTACCTTTCTATCTAAGGAAGAAATATATACTTATATATCACATACTAAAGGGATATATATATATATATATATATATATATATATATATATATATATATATATATATATATATATATATATATATATATATATATATATATATATATATATATATATATATATATATATTTCCTGCCAAGTCAGGAGAAGAAAATTATGGTAGGTATTCGACAGAGAATATTTAATTTTTTTAACATAATGGCAGTATAAACATTGGAAATGACTTACTACAAACACGTGACAGCTGATATAACTTTTAGGCAAAAAATTATAGTGGAATCACTACTACTCCATAAAGTTATTGATGGAGGACGACGTGTCCACCATGCAAATGATTTCTGGCACCACTGACGTACTTCTCTAGTTATTGAGTGATCTTATTCTAATGCCCTGTACACAAGATAGGTTAGTCCAGAGGTCTCCAAACTGCGGCCAGAGGGCCAGATGTGGCCCTTTGCTAGCCTTTATGCGGCCCTTGGGGCACTATTCCTCCAACTGATATGAGGCACTATTCCTTCCACTGACACCAACAGGGGGGCACTATTTCTTCCTCTGATACCAATGATGGGATACTATTCCTCCTACTGATAGGGGCCCTACTCCTCCTCCTACTGACCACCAACCCTGAGGCCACATTTATTCTTACTGGTACATTTTCTGCACCCACTGGCCACAATCCGGCCCTTTCTAAAGTCTGAAGGACAATAAAGTGGCCCTTTGTTTGAAAAGTTTGGAGACCCCTGGGTTAGTCTGATGAAAACGGTCTGATGGATTTTTCCATCAGTTATCCGATGAAGCTGACTGATGATCAGTCGTGCCTACACACCATCAGTTAAAAAACCAATCGTGTCAGAACGCGGTGACGTAAAACACGAAGTTCAATGCTTCCAAGCATGCGTCGACTTGATTCTGACCATGCATGGATTTTTAACCGATGGACGTACCCACAGACGATCGTTTTTTTTATATCGGTTAGGAATCCATCGGTTAAATTTAAAACAAGTTGGCTTTTTTTTAACCGATGGTTAAATAACCGATGGTTAAATAACCGATGGCGCCCACACACAATTGGTTTGGACCAATGAAAACGGTCCATCAGCCCGTTCTCATCGGTTTAACCGATCGTGTGTATGTGGCCTTAGTTGCATTTAATTAGGCTTTTATAGTAGATACCCTAGGTTTTGTGTAGGGATCTGGTTACTTTTTTCTATCTTTACCAGGCAGGCACATTCCTGTAGGGTCCTTTAGGGTAAAACCTAATCTCTGTGATCTAGGAGAAGATCTGTGTAGTAAGAAAAACCGAATATGAATAGAGGTGTACGTTTTTCCTTTGAATCACTGCCAGCAAGACTTTTGTGAAGAAACAAGGGGATATTGAAAGGTAAAGAGCAGGCATGTAAACTGAAGGAGGTCTTGACACACAGAAAATTGAGGGTACGTTTGAATACAGACTGCAATGGGTGGAAATAAGTGTTCTTTAAATCTACTGATACAAATCAGTTACCTGACTGCATTGCTTGAATAAAACATATTGTTTCCATATTGAACTTTTGTTTTGATGAATCGAATCTATCTGATCTATGGACCACTAGCCACCTGTCTTTTTCCAAACCATGAACAACAGGGTGTACAAACCTTGAAACTTCTCATCTACTGGGACTAAAATTATCATCCCTTGAAATAAGAACGTTTTGAAATAGGTTAGTAGAACGTTTCTTTTGTCACTGGAGGAAGGAATATTTTTTGGTTTTCCTTTGAGGCATGGAGGACACCTGTGCTTTCAGTGATGCCTGAAGATATTGTCCTCAGTTTCCAAGTGTCCCCGACTAAGACCACCCCCACACGTAAAAAAAAAAAGAAATCGGGAACTCAGGATACATGTAGTGGGGTCAAAGGAATCTTTTGAGGTAGGAGCGAGTGCAGGGACACCCACTTGTAAGCTGCCATGGTTTACAAAAATATATATCTTTACAAAAATGTAAAATAAAAGCCTTGTTTGTCCCAAAAATGGCATATGTGATGAACCAAATGTACTTGTGTTCATTTCAGGGTGAGTTTGCAAACATTGCTGGAGTTCAGGTGCTGAATCTGGACTCCACTGAAGTCAATGAGGGCTGAATGTTAAAAAAACAATAAAGGCAATTTTCTAGTCTAATAGGCAAGGGATTGTGGTCTTTGTACTGCCCAGGGGAACATAAGTAAAAAAAAGTAAAAAAAAAAAGTTTTAAACAAATCTGTTTGAACTATACAGTATACACCTTCTTCACAACATATATACATATATATATATATATATATATATATATATATATATATATATATATATATATATATATATTATATATATACAGTGTATATAAACTATGGGCCAGATCCACATAGAAATGGATAGGCGCAGCGTATCAGAGACACGCTACGCCGCCGTATCTTACCTGGCTTTAAATCGACTCCTGGAAGAATTTGCGCCGTAAGTTACGGCGGCGTAGTGTATTTCTGGCGGCGGAATTCAAATCGGCGATTAGGGGGCGTGATTCATTTAAATGAAGTGCGTCCCCGCGCTGAATGAACTGTGCATGCTCCGTTTCGAAATTTCCCGCCGTGCATTGCGCGAAATGACGTCGCAACGGCATAATTTTTTAAACTTAGACGTGACTTACGTCCATCCAGATTCACGGACGACTTACGCAAAAAAAATAAAAAATTCAAATTTTGACGCGGGAACGACGGCTATACTTAACATGGCAAGTCTATCTATACGCCGCAAAATACCAGCTTTAACTATACGCCGGAAAAAGCCGACTAGAGACGACGTAAGAGAATGCGACAGCCGTGCGTACGTTCGTGGATCGTCGGAAAAAGCTAATTTGCATACCCGACGTGGAAAACTACGTAAACTCCACCCAGCGGACGCCAAAGTATTGCATCTACGATCCGAAGGCGTATGAAGCCGTACGCCTGTTGGATCAAACCCAGATGCCGTCGTATATTGGTTTGAGGATTCAAACTAAAGGTACGACGCAGGAAATTTGAAAGTACGGCAGCGTATCAGTAGATACGCCGGCGTACTCTCACTGATGATCTGGCCCTATATATCCCCCTGATGAAGTCACGTGACCGTGATGTAACGCGTAGGGCATGAGTGGAGGCATACTGGAAGTGACGCGATTGTGGAAAGAGCTTTTTAATGTGAGTGCACTGTATGATGTTATGATTTTAATAAATTCAATTAAGGAATAAGTTCCTTTTTATATACCCCTTTGAGAGGACATTAGAGGAAAACCTCCTGGGAGAAAACAGAGACACAACCTATGTGAAAGCAGATAATCGGAAACAACTAAAGAGGACCCCAAGAGGTGACTACACACCAGTACATCATCCAAGGAACCATAGGCTATGCTGATTTAATACTTACCTGAGGTGAGAGGCTAGAGAGCACAGAGGTGATTTGGGAGCAAGATTGTCACCTATATTATGAATAATCACCACTAAGGGTATAGGGATATTGTGCACTAGCTCACAAAAAGGACTTTTTATATAAGGACTTGTATCAATGCACATGCACTATTATATTCTTGTTTAGATTTGTGTGTTAGGTGTCCAGCCTTGAGACACAAGTTATTATTTATGCACTAGGATCACTTTTATTACATGTTTTGGATCATTATTTATATTGCATGTTTATACACCTATTTTCTATTGCTGCTGATTTAACACAGTGTGAAGAGTGTGGCGATCGCTGGATGAGTAGGGGCATCACAGAGTGATTGCTTTTAGCCTTGAGGTTACACCCAGTAACATTCAATTGGTTTATGCACTCAAGTCACTTTATATTTATATATTTTTTGATGGTTATCTATTGTCTATATAATTTTTTTACCCCACACACAGAGTGGTAGCGAGAGAGTAATGCCCTGTACACATGATCGGACCTTTGTCTGACCAAATTCACATCGGAATTCTGACGGAATTCCATCGGAGGAAAAGAGAACATGTTCTTTATGTAAACTCCGATGGAATTCATCGAAATTTCCGATGGAATTACTCCGATGGGGCATACACACAGTCGGAATTTCTGATGGAAAAAGTCAGTCAGACTTTTTCCATCGGAAATTCCGATCGTGTGTACGCCCTATAGCACATAACATATATAAAAATACAGGTATATACGCTATATTACCAAAAGTATTGGGATGCCTGCCTTTACATGCATATGAACTTTAATAACATCCTAGTCTTAGTCCATAGGGCTCAATATTGAGTTGGCCCACCCTTTGTAGCTATAACAGCTTCACACTTCTGGGAAGGCTGTCCATAAGGTTTAGCAGTGTGTCTATGGGAATGTTTGACCATTCTTCCAGAAGCGCATTTGTGAGGTCTGGCGCTGATGTGGACAAGAAGGCCTGACTAACAGTCTTCACTCTAATTCATCCCAAAGGTGTTCCATTAGGTTGAGGTCAGAACTCTGTGCAAGCCAGTAAAATTCCTCTACCCCAAACTCGCTCATCTATGTCTTTATGGACCTTGTTTGTGCACTGGTGTGCAGTAATGTTGGGACAGGAAGGGGCCATCCTCAAACTATTCCCACAAAGTTGGGAGCATGAAATTGTCCAAAATGTCTAAGCATGCTGATGCCTTAAGAGTTGCCTTCACTGGAACCAAGGGGCTAAGCTGAACCCCTGAAAAACAACCCCACACCATAATCCCCCCTCCTCCAAAGGATTTGGACAGTGCACAAAGCAAGGTCCATAAAGACAGGGATGAGCGAGTCCTGACCTCAAACCGATAGAACACATGTAGGATGAATTAGAGAGGAGACTGATCCAGGCCTTCTCGTCCACATCAGTAGCTGACCTCACAAATACACTTCTGAAAGAATGGTCAAACATTCCCATAGACACACTCTTAACCATTTCCCGCCCGGTCCATAGGCGATTTACGTCCGGGAAGTGGTTCTGAAATCCTGACTGGACGTCTATGGACGTCCTGCAGGATTTCATGCCGCGTGCGCCCGTGGGGGCGCGCATTGCGGCGATCGGTGATGCGGGGTGTCAGTCTGACACCCTGCATCTCCGATCTCGGTAAAGAGCGGAGGCTCACTCAGCCCACACTGGACCACCAGGAAAGGGCAAAAGAAAAGGGGCAATAAAAAAAAAAAGGCAGTAAAAAAAAAAAGGCAGTAAAAAAAAAAAAAGATGCCAATGAGTGCCCATCAGTGCCGCCCATGAGTGCCCATCAGTGCCGCCTATTAGTGCCCATCAGTGGTGCATACCAGCACCGCCAATCAGGGCCCATCAGTGCCACCTCATCGGTGCCCATCAGTACTACCTCATCAATGTCCATCAGTGCCATCTCATCGGTGCCCATCAGTGCCGCCATATCAGTGCATGTAATTGAAAGAGAAAACTTACTTATTTCCAAAAAATTAACTGAAAAAAATAAAAACGTAATTTTTTTTCAAAATTTTCAGTCTTTTTTTAGTTGTTGCGAAAAAAAAAAAAGAATTGCAGAGGTGAACAAATACCACCAAAAGAAAACTCTATTTGTGGGGAAAAAAAGGACGCCAATTTTGTTTGGGTACAGTGTAGCATGACCGCGCAATTGCCATTCAAAGTGCGACAGCGCTGAAAGCTGAAAATTGGCTTGGGCGGGAAGGTGCGTAAGTGCCTGGTATGGAAGTAGTTAAACCTTGTGGCCAGCCTTCCCAGAAGAGTTGAAGCTGTTATAGCTGCAAATGGTTGGCCAACTCAATATCAAACCCTACGGACTAAGACTGGGATGCCATTAAAGTTCATGTGCGTGTAAAGGCAGGCGGCACAATACTTTTGGTAATACTGTGTATATATATATATATAATATATATATATATATTATATATATATATATACATACATATATATACAGTATATTCTAAATAAAAACACAATGTACATACATTGTCAATCACATAGTCCAGTGACGTAGTTTCACCTCAATCACAATGCTCAATGCCCACCATTCCTTTAAAACCCATCGACACACTACTTGCCTGCTGTATAAAGGAAGAGTGAAGGAGAGCGGGACTTTAAATGAAGTATGTGCGGGAAAAGCTTGAAATGGTAAAGGATGATTGAAGTAGATTATGATCATTTAATACTTTCATATAATGTATCGTACATAACTATATTACATTATTGAAGAAGATCATAAATATACAGTCTTAAATACTTATATAGATAGATTAAAATTCATGTCAACAGAAAGACAAAAATTATAAGATTAAAATACATAGACTTTTATGGAAAGCTTAAAGCAGTTCAGAACAAAAGCCAGGATACACAGACACAAAATGCAATATGGGGTATTGTAGTAACATATAGTTGGAGCATGAAGTTGTTAGATCTACGCGTTTCGCGACTTGAAGTCGCTCATCAGGAGCAAAGATGCATTGTGTTTCTGTAAAGACAAAAGCACAATTTAGGCTGGTTCAGGGCATCTGACATTCTGGGGACTGTGAGCAATCAAAGTCCCAGTTGGTACTTACCGTTTTTTTACCCCTTTATCTGTTAGGCCCCTTTCACATTGAGGAGTTTTTCAGGCGGTACAGCGCAAAAAATAGCGCTGCTATCCCGTCTGAAAAACTCCTTCACTGCAGACTCAATGTGAAAGCCCACGGGCTTTCACACTGAGGCAATGTGCTGGCGGGAGACAAAAAAATCTCCTGTCAGCAGCATATTTGGAGCGGTGAGAGGAGCGGCATGTATACCGCTCCTTCACCACTCCTTCCCATTGAAAACAATGGGAAACCGCGGCAATACCGCCCGCAATGCGCCTGTATAGAGGCGCATTGTGGGCGGTATTAACACTTTATCGGCCGCTAACGGGGGTTAATACCGCACCGCTAGCGACTGATTTCCGCGGCAATCCCGACGGTATAGCGCCGCTATTTTTAGCGGCGATATACCGCCACCGCGGCTACATGTCCAATGTGAAAGGGCCTTAGTCCTGTGCTCGTATGTCTATTATGGGTTTTGATTATTTATTTTACTTGGCTTTGGATTTTTGGCTTCTCCAGGTCATCTCTCATTCTTCACGGGTCCCATTTGTTGTTTCTGGCTATGGGTGTTGTCTTGTCCCTGCCCCCTGCTGGCTTTGCTCATGTCCGGGGGCTGTGACGCACACTGCCTACCTACCCCCTCTCACGCCATTTTGATGCGTGGATGTGTGGGCGGGCACTGCACGTCGATGTCACGCCCTCTTCGCCGCACATGGAGCTTGTCTCCTTGCGGCGTCTATGGCAGCTACGAGAAATGTGGGTAGCTATTGGTGCCAAACCGGCTCTTCCGCTTTGGTGTGGGCGCCTCTCCTCCCCATCTCCTTGCGTGCGTGACGTAGGCAGGGTGTTTCGGATGGCGGCGCCTATATATGGGGGCGCTGCCTTTGGGTGGTTCAGGCATTTGGCTCATTGCATTTCACAGCATACACGCATCATTATTGACTCTACAGGTAACTTTTTTCCTCATCTTCCACATTCGTTTTTTTCTCACTGACACACACTCAGCTTCACACCAATCCCTTCCCCTTTCATGCACCTTTTTTCCCTCTTTTTTGCTTTTCCTTTCAAACACTAATTGTCCAGTAATTTTCACTTCACTCTCTTCTCACCTGCAGTCATTATCTTGACCTAAGTGCATATATTACTTCCTGCCTGATGCCTGTCCATCCTGGGTGTGCGCCTCTGTGTGTGGGGAGCCATCTGCCGTTCAGCACCCTGCCTCAGTCCCTGGCAGGATATTCTACGCCTATTGGGGTCTGTTTGGGCTCGACTTCCATGCCAGCTACATAGGGTTCCCCCAGTAAGCACCAACTAGGACTTTGATTGCTCACAGTCCCCAGAATGTCAGATGCCCTGAACCAGCCTAAATTGTGCTTTTGTCTTTACAAAAACACAATGCATCTTTGCTGCTGATGAGCAACTTAAAGTCACGAAACGCGTAGAGCTAACAACTTCATGCTCCAACTATATGTTACTACAATACCCCATATTGCATTTTGTGTCTGTGTATCCCGGCTTTTGTTCTGAACTGATTTAAGCTTTCCATAAAAGTCTATGTATTTTAATCTTATCGTTTTTGTCTTTCTGTTGACATGAATTTGAATCTATCTATATAAGTATTTAAGACTTTATATTTATGATCTTCTTCAATAATGTAATATAGTTATGTATGATACATTATTTGAAAGTATTAAATGATCATAATCTACTTTAATCAGCTTTACCATTTCAAGCTTTTCCTGCACATACTTCATTTAAAGTCCCGCTCTCATTCGCTCTTCCTTTATACAATTAACAGGGATGGAGGTAATTGACTGTGTCATTTCCTCATATAAAGTCCCACTAAACTCTTCCCTTTCAAAAACTACTTGCCTGCTATTAACTGATTTATTTACCAAGAGAGTTAGGCCTCGTACACACGATAGGTTAACCAGAGGACAATGGTCTGATGGACCATTTTCATCGGTCAAAACCGATCGTGTGTGGGCCCCATAGGTTATTTAACCATCGGTTAAAAAAAAACCAATTTGCTTTAAATTTAACCGATGGATTCCTAACCGATGGGAAAAAAACGATCGTTAGTAGCACAACCATCGGTTAAAAATCCAGGCATGCTCAGAATCAAGTCGATGCATGCTTGGAAGCATTGAACTTCGTTTTTTTCAGCACGTCGTGTTTTTCGTCACCGCGTTCTGACACGATCGTTTTTTTAACCGATGGTGTGTAGGCGCGACAGACCATCAGTCAGCTTCATCGGTTAACCGATGACAACGGTCCATCAGACCGTTCTCATTGGATGGACTGATCTTGTGTATGAGGTTTCAGTCTCCCAGGGGATAACATAGATGGGGCATGATATGAATTAAGAAGGAACTCCAACACCCCTTTTTCAAATTATCCCAGGCTCCTTTATATATATGGATGTGGATTCTCTTCATGCATACCAGACCCTTATTATAGATGAGAGTCTGATATAAATGCCAATGTGAGACCCTTTGGGTCTGGCATGAATTTTAAGGGGGACCCCTTTTAAAAAAAAACAGCAATTTGAGTGAATGAGCTGTGTGATGTCAGTGGTTTCTAATAACACAGCACTGCTTTCTTACCAACCATTGATAGTATGAATCTGTAACATTTATCCACACCGAGCACCTTCAACATTGGGCATTGGAATAAACAGACAGTGAGTGTTTGGTCTGAACTATAGCTCATTCATAGTAATTAGTCAAAATGTCTTCAATGACTGAAATATTGCATTATAACATTAATGTGCACTGATAAACTTAGCAGAAATATGTTACGTTATCTAACTAGTAAATTGCTGCATGTCTCAATTGAGAAATTCCCTCTAATTATTTCCAGAGCAAGATAAAACAGATAATTTTTCTGCATGTTTACACAAAAAAAGGTGCCATAGTTGTATGCACTTAACTAGCACAATATGACTTCAATGATAGGGAGCACATTTTAATGAACATAGCTTACATATGACTTTTTATTGAATCATCATTTTAGCAGATATTTCATTTAGCACTGCATCCTGTACACACACACTTACTCTACATCATAAAATGTACTCACAGCACTTCACCGAAATAATCTGTCCTTCACTATAATAAAAGCTTTCATTGAGTACAAATAGTAGACTCTTCATTTCAAATTATGCTGAGAATAATTATAGCCAATTTTACACACCATCCCCTTAAAAGTTTGAGCTAATTGCCTATAGTTTTGATAATGTTATAATCTGCCCCACATCCAGCTAATGTGGACACAATATTCAGTTTTCTGGTGCATAATGTATTCAACAGCTTCCATTCACACCTGACACCAATTTCCTTTGATGTTCACAGTCTAAATGAGAATGCAGCAGCAAGCTGTATTTGTGAAATATACAAGATGCCTTTAAAATAATGGCAGGCATTTTCCTCATTAAAGCAGCCATAACAGATAGTTAGATATGATGCTGTCCCTCACCTTCTTGCTAATTAATGACTATGATTGCAACCCAAATAAGATCAGGCAATTAAATGTGATAACATTTTAGAAGAGGGGGATATACATTCCATGAAAAACTGCAGGTAAAATGGTACAATGGTGAAATTAACATATAAATGCACTATTCTATTGAAAGGTAAATCTAATAAACTGATTAATATAGTGGTATAGCCATCAATTGAAACCTAATGTATTCAGACCATTAAATTAGCAAAGAAGGTCTAGGGTTTCAAATCTGCTTATATATTGAACCATTTTGCATTTGCCTTCAAACAACAAGTCATAAAACAAAACAAAAATGATGCCAAAAGTTAAATGCAAAAATAAAAAATTTAAATATATGTACTAAGGTGTAACTTTATTTCAAAAATAGCACACTATTACACTATAAGGATGCTTGCCATGAAAATTTTAATCAAAGTAAAGTGTGCAATCAGCTCATACAAAGTGATCCATAATTCTTGGGTTATCATACATATATGATAAAGTGCTAAGGGCAATGAAACTGTGGGGAGCCAAAAGAATAATAGGCAATGATATAATTAATACAGCTGAAGAACACAAATAAAGGAAGTATTACCTACATTTGAAACACAGAAAACATCATGTACACAGTAACTGGTGTTTTATTTTTTTATTTTTTAGTGGGGGCATTTAGAAATATATTGGTATGCTTACCTTTAATTATATGTATAAATCATTTCATATGTTAAGGAGCTTGAAATTCAGATAAAACTGGCACAATAATGTATTGTTGTGCAAAACTGTAACTGCGCTATAATAATGGCAAGAGAGAAACCAGATTTGTCAACACAGTTACCTCTTTCAAGTAGATATTCTGAATATTTATCAATCCCAACAAGAACAATAGTCAAATATTTTTGATCAATTAACCATTAAATTGTGGTATTTTCACATGTGCAAATAAATTTAAATATTGATATCACATAATATCTTAAGGTATATAAATTGATGCAAGTATATCCAAAGCTCAATTCTGCTAGGGGCCAGGGATGAGATGAGAGGTTTGGCCTAGAGCTGAATTAAATGGGTGTTTGGCATTATTACAGCTTATTACCACAGCTGAATGTGACAGCTTCCCACTACCTTCAGGTCTGATATGAATTTTTAGGGGGCACCTCACAAAAAAAGAAAAAGTGTAGGGTTTCCCCAAAATCTTTATCTGAGCATTAGCCTGGCAGGCCAGAAAATAGAGAGATGAACATGTGGCCCCCCTCCAGAATCATACTATCATACCTTGACCATGTTGATAAGGACAACAGCCTCTTCCCCAAAACTCTGGCCTGGTAGGTGTAGGGGTGTGCAGATGGTGAGGTGAGAGGGATCTGTTCACAAACAGAAGAAAGCAGCACCATGTACACATTTAAAAAATACCATTCAGCCATACCTCCATTTTATGTGCCTGGAAGATGCCTTAGGCTATGTGTGTTGTTACCGTACAGTACAAACGCTACTGCATCAGCACCATATTCTAGCTCCACACAATATATATGTGTGATATAAGTTTTTTAATTTTACACTAAAAGTAGCAAGCTTTACCGACAACGCCCGCGATGCTCCAGTGTGAAAGTAGCCATAGAGCAATATTTCAGAGATAAAAGACATCCATATAGCACAGTGGCTGTGGAGAATGTAAGAGGAGCAAAGTCAGATAAGGCAGGTTTGAAAAAAAAAAACAGTGTACTATGTCAGAGACAAGAGTCATAAAAGTTGGCATGATGCACATTATGTAATCCTTTAGGGCCAGATTCTCAAAAGAATTAGGCCGGTGTATCTACAGATACACCGCGTAATTCGAAAATCCCGCCGGCGTATCATTGTTTTGTATTCTCAAAACAAGATACGCCAGAATTAGGCTAGGATCCGACTGGTGTAAGTCACTTACACTGTCGGATCCTAAATGCAATACTACGCTGGCCGATACGTAGATTTCAACGTCGCATATGTAAATGAGCCGAATACGCCGATTCTCGAATGTTTTTGCGCCGCTTCGCCGTAGTTTACGTTGTTTCCGTAAGCGTAAGGTTACCCCTGCTATATGAGGGGTAACCTTACGTCGGTCCGCCGTATGCCATGTTAAGTATGGCTGTCGGGACAGTGTCGGGGTTTTCCGTCGTTTACATAACTCGTCGCGAATAGGGCTGTGCGTTAATTAGGTTCACGTCGAAACCAATGTATTTGCGGCGTACTACGGAGCATGCGCACTGGGCTACGTTTAAGGCTGGCGCATGCGCAGTTCGTTCAGCATGGGGGTGCGCTTAATTTAAATACAAGCCGCCACCCTTTGAATTACGTGGGGATACGCCGGGCCATTTACACCACGCTGCCGCAAATTACGGAGCAAGTGCTTTGAGAATACAGCAATTGCTCCACTAAGTTGCGGCGGCGTAGTGTAAATAGCTTACGGTACACTACGCCGGAAACTACGTGAATCTGGCCCTATGTCTTTAGGTAGACTGCCTTCATCACAGAGATACAAGCCAGATTTTAAATTAAAATTATAGTAAACTATGTTAGAGAAAAGAGTCAGAAATATAGCATAGGTACACTGCACATCGTGTAGGCCAGTTTAGTAGGTTGAATTTCAATGGGGAGCAGATGAATTGGTTTTAATACCAATTAAATATTATAGTCAATTATTTTAGCAACAAATATTGCACAGACATGCTACACATCATGTAAACCTTTTTTTAGTAAGCCCCTTTTCAACGGGGAGAGACAAGCTAAGTTTTAAAAAAACAAAAATATAGCAATTATGTCAGAGACAAGAGGCAAACATGTAGCACAGACATACACTGCATATCATATAAGGATTTTTTAGGAGTTTCATTAGAAGAGGGAAAAGTGACAAGTTTTATCTTGAGTTAAACATTATAGTGAATTGTGTCAGAGACAAGAGGCAGCCATTAAAAACAGGCATGCTACACATCGTGTACTAGGACATAGTTATTGAAGGATATATGAGGCAGGTTTTGAAATCAATTAAAATGTATCATTAATTATCACAAATAAGAGGAACCTTTTTAGTGGATCAAATTTGAAGAGGGAGAGACAACACAGACTTTGAGGTGAAGTAAAATGGCTGTGGATTATGTCAGCAACAAGAGCCATAAAAATGGACAGTGATGTTGTGTTGGAGTAGGACACATTGAAAATGGCAAACCACATGCTTTATCAGCACAAAGTTCCACATTTAAGTATATAGCTGTCAAATGAAAACCGAATAAATATTTCAAAAACTCCATAGTATATAAAACTCTATTTGGCAAGCTGAATTTTGAACAGGAGGGACAACATTCAGCTTGTAATTAAAAAAAGCAAGTTTACAGTATTGCCTTCCTACACATTAAATAAAAATGGGAATTTTTTACATTTTGAACAGGAGAGACACCATCTTGTAATCCAAACTTTAACATTAGAGTGAAAGGTGCGGCTCGACCACAGCTTTGGCCTATGGTTGCAGAATCTGCTTGCCCTCTACTAACTGAGAATGAACAACCTTTGCATCTCCCTTTAAGCCTCCCAGGAATGATGACAACAGGGGACTGCAAATTTAATTAGTAGCTATGACAATAGGAGGATCGGGATGTGGTGCTTTGATGTAATGCACACTCTGGTGATCTACTAAAGGTAGTCATATATTCAAACTATTAACAAGTACTGTAGATGAATGTATAGAAAATATCAGAAAATGTCCTAGGACAAGTCTGATCCTAGCGCTCAGTGGATCTAGTAAGCTTAATATAAGCTATGTGTCAAAAATGCAGAAAAGCAGCTATTATAATAGAAATGGAAAATGTAAAAGTATGTCTCATGGAAACATTAACAGCGCTATATATGAATACTGTGATTCACCTGAGCCAAAAGTTCACACTCTGCCAAAATATCATGTGATGTTCTCACAGGAGCTGTCTCCTATGGTCCACACCGTCAATCAATAATAATGAATGGAAGGAAATCAAGAGAATAGAATAATGCACAAATAAAAGTCTTTGGTTAAAAGTACTTCCTTGAATGAATGAATGAATAAAAACTTATATAGTGCAGCACATGCGAACTTAATCGCCTCCTTAATGTGGGATGGTTCTAATGGTTATTCCTGGCGTGTCCAAACAATGCTTCAAAACGCTGTCCCCCTTAAGGTATTCTACTCACCAGATTCCAATGGTGTAAATGCTTTGAGAATCTCCTTTAAATCAGGGATCGTCAGTCTCTCTCCTCCTGGCCCCAGCACAGCATCAGAAAAAACTCTCAAGGTTAAAAAGGTTCAATGCACATCAGAAATGAAAGCCTGCAGCTTTTTGAAGCATTGTTTGGACACACCAGGAATGACCATTAGATCCATCCCACATTAAGGAAGCACTTTTAACCAAAGACTTTTATTTGTGCATTATTCTATTCTCTTGATTTCCTTCCATTCATGAATGAATGAATGAATGATTGACGGTGTGGATCATAGGAGACAGCTCCTGTGAGAACATCACATGATATTTTGACAGAGTGTGAACTTTTGGTTCAGGTGAATCACAGTATTCATATATAGAGATGTACAGAACTGTTCGCCGGTGAATAATTTGCGGCGATTTTTGCGCGTTCGCCGCTGTGGGCGAACATATGCGCTGTTCGATCCGCCTACTATTAATTAACATTGAGCAAACTTTGACCCTCTACCTCACAGTCAGCAGACACATTCCAGCCAATAAGCAGCATACCCTCCCTCCCTGACCCTCCCACCTCTCGGGCAGCATCCATTTTAGATTCATTCTGAACCTGCATTCTTAGTGAGAGGAGGGAGAGTGTTGCTGCTGCTGAATTTATAGGGAAATCTATAGCTAGGCTAGTGTTTTCAGTGTCCACTCCAGTCCTGAAAGACTCATCTGATCTCTTCTGTAAGGACAGCACCCCAAAAAGCCCTTTTTAGGGCTAGTATATCAGTCTGCTTTTTTTTCCTCTGTAATCTAATTGCAGTTGCCTGCTAGGCAGCGTGTGTGTGTCAGGATCACAGCGTACACTATGCCCAGTGCCACCCACCACTCATCTATCTTGGTGGCACAGTAGATAACATTAAAAAAAAATTGTTTTACTGCAATAGAATAGTAGTCAGTTGCCTGGCTGCCAGCGTGTGTCAGGGGTACAGCGTATACTGTTCCCAGTGCCACCCACCACTCATCTATCTTGGTGGCACAGTACATAACATTTAAAAAAATTATATTTTTTTATTACTGCAATAGAATAGTAGTCAGTTGCCTGGCTGCCAGCGTGTGTCAGGGGTACAGCGTACACTGTGCCCAGTGCCACCCCACCACTCATCTATCTTGGTGGCACAGTACATAACATTTAAAAACCCCAAAAAATTGACTGCAATAGAATAGTAGTCAGTTGCCAGCGTGTGTCAGGCTCATAGTGTATACTGTGCTCACTTGTCCAGTGCCACCACTCATATATCTGGTGGCATAGTAGATTAAATTTAAAAAGAAAAAACACAATTTTGACTGCAATAGAATAGCAGTTAGTTGTCTGCAGGCGTGTGTCAGGCCTACAGCGTCTACTCTGCCAACTTCTGCCAGTGCACAGTGCCACTCATATCTGGTGTCACAGTAGCTTGCACGCATAGTACAACTAAACAAATAAAAAAAATGACTGGCAGAGGCAGGCCACCCCACAGGGGCCGTTGTGGTCGTGGTGCTGTGATTCCCTTTGGCCCTACAATAATGCCCAGTGTTCAGAGGCCACGTACCCTGAACTCGAAAAGTTCTGAGGACATAGTTGACTGGCTAACACAGGACACCCAATCTTCTACAGCTTCCGCTCGTAACCTTGATGCACCATCCTCCTCCAGCTCAGCTTCGGGCACCTCTCAAGTTACCACTCGCATGCATGTCGCCACCACCAACACTAGCATCACAGCTGCTTCACTTGATCTGTCAGAGGAGTTATTTACACATGAGTTGGAAGAAATGAGTGATGCACAACCATTATTGCCAGAGGTTGTAGATAAAAGGGATATGACTCAGTCAGGCAGCATTACACACATGGACGTATGGTGTGATGATGATGTACCTGCTGCTGCTTCCTTTGCTGAGTTGTCAGCTACAAGTGAAGCGGTTGATGATGACGATGTGTCCGGGATGTCACGTGGGTGCCCGCTCGAAGAGAAGAAGAACAGGGGGAGAGTTCAGATGGGGAGACAGAGAGGAGGAGGAGACGAGTTGGAAGCAGGGGGAGGTCGTCGCAAGGAGCTAGTGGCACAGTCAGACAGCATGTATCGGCACCCGGGGTCAGCCAGACAGCACGCCAATCAACGCATGCTGTTGCCACCACCAGAATGCCATCATTGCAAAGCTCAGCAGTGTGGCATTTTTTTTGTGTGTCTGCCTTTGATAACAGTGATGCCATTTGCAACCTGTGCCAAAAGAAACTGAGTCGTGGGAAATCCAACACCCACCTAGGAACAACTGCTTTGCGAAGGCACATGATCGCACATCACAAACGCCTATGGGATCAACACATGATGACGAGTACAAGCAGCACACAAGCTCAAAGCCACCATCCTCCTCCTGGTGCAGCATCTTCAGTCACGTCAACTACTGTTGTCCTCCTTGCCCCCTCTCAACCATCCGCCACTCCGTCTCTCACCTTGAGCAGTTCCTGCTCATCTGTCCACAGTCAGGTGTCTGTCAAGGACATGTTTGAGCATAAGAAGCCAATGTCACAGAGTCACCCCCTTGCCCGGCGTCTGACAGCTGGCTTGTCGGAACTCTTAGCCCGCCAGCTTTTACCATACAAGCTGGTGGAGTCTGAGGCCTTCAAAAAATTTGTAGCTATTGGGACACCGCAGTGGAAGGTACACGGGCGAAATTTCTTTTCACAAAAGGCAATCCCCAACCTGTACTCTATTGTGCAAAAGGAAGTCATGGCATCCCTGGCACACAGTGTTGGGGCAAGGGTCCATCTTACCACTGATACCTGGTCTGCAAAGCACGGTCAGGGCAGGTATATCACCTAAACTGCGCATTGGGTAAACCTGCTGACGGCTGCAAGCATGTAATGCGTGGCTCTGAAGAGGAGTTGGTGACACCGCCACGACTTGCAGGCAGGTCTGCTGCCACCTCCTCTACTCCTCCTACTCCATCCTCTTTGATAACCTCCTCGGCTGAGTCTTCTTCTGCTGCTGCGTCTTGCTCCACATCAACTGCACCCCCAGCTCCCCAGGGGCTATTCCACATCACAGATACGACAGTGTCACGCTGTCTTGGGGTTGACTTGCCTGAAAGCAGAGAGTCCACACCAGACCAGCACTCCTGTCCACCCTGAACGCACAGGTGGATCAGTGGCTGACTCTGCACCAACTGGAGATCGGCAAAGTGGTGTGTGACAACGGAAGAAATTTGTTGGCGGCATTGAATTTGGGCAAGTTGACACATGTCCCGTGCATGGCACATGTGATGAATCTGATTGTACAACGCTTTGTGCATAAGTACCCAGACTTACAGGACGTACTCAAGCAAGCAAGGAAGGTGTGTGGCCATTTCAGGCGTTCCTACACGGCCATGGCGCACCTTTCAGATATCCAGCGGCGAAACAACATGCCAGTGAGGCGCTTGATTTGCGACAGCCCGACACGTTGGAATTCAACACTTCTAATGTTCGACCGCCTGCTCCAAAAAGAAAAAGCCGTCAACGAGTATTTGTATGACCGGGGTGCTAGGACAGCCTCTGCGCAGCTGGGAATTTTTTTGCCACGTTACTGGACGCTCATGCGCAATGCCTGTAGGCTCATGCCTCCTTTTGAGGAGGTGACAAACCTAGTCAGTCGCACTGAAGGCAGAATCAGCGACATCATCCCATTTGTTTTCTTCCTGGAACGTGCCCTGCGAAGAGTGCTGGATCAGGCCGTAGATGAGCGAGAGGAAGAGGAAGAGTTGTGGTCACCATCACCACCAGAAACAGCCTTATCAGCATCACTTGCTCGACCTGCAGAAACGCTGGAAGAGGAGTGTGAGGAAGAGGAGTCAGAGGAGGAATGTGGCTTTGAGGAGGAGGAAGACCAACCACAGCAGGCATCCCATGGTGCTCGTTGTCACCTATCTGGTACCCGTGGTGTTGTACGTGGCTGGGAGGAAGAACAGACCTTCAGTGAGATCAGTGAAACGGGACATGAGTAGCTCGGCATCCAACCTTGTGCAAATGGGGTCTTTCATGCTGTCGTGCCTGTTGAGGGACCCTCGTATAAAAAGGCTGAAGGAGAACGACCTGTACTGGGTGGCCACGCTACTAGCCCCCCTGTATAAGCAGAAAGTGCTTGAAATGTTACCAAATTACCGGAAGTCAGAAAGGATGCAGCAGTTCCAAAATAAATTAAAAAGTATGCTTTACACAGCATACAAGGGTGATGTCACAGCACAACAGGAATCTAACAGTGGAAGAGGTGAAAGTAATCCTCCTCCTACCATGACCGCGCCGGCAAGGACAGGACGCTTTACAGACGTGTTGTTGATGGAGGACATGCAGAGCTTTTTCAGTACTACGCGTCGCCACAGCCCTTCGGGGTCCACCCTCAGAGAATGACTCGGCCGACAGGTAGCAGACTACCTCGCCTTAACTGCAGATATTGACACTCTGAGGAGTGATGAACCCCTTGACTACTGGGTGTGCAGGCTTGACCTGTGGCCTGAGCTATCCCAATTTGCGATAGAACTTCTGGCCTGCACTGCTTCAAGTGTCCTTTCAGAAAGGACCTTCAGTGCAGCAGGAGGTATTGTCACTGAGAAGAGAAGTCGCCTAGGTCAAAAAAGTCTAGATTGCCTCACCTTTATTAACCTCTTGACCACCGCCCCATGTCAAAAAGACGTCCTCTTTTTAAAGATGGATATGTCGGTAACGGCAGCAGCTGCTGCCACAACCGTGATATCCATCTCTTCAGTGGTGTACACGATAACGGCGGTCTCCGTGGCAGATTCGCCGCGAGATTGCCGTTATCAGTGGCGGGAGAGGGCCCCCTCCCGCCGCTCTCCCGCGCCCTCCGCCGCTTACCGGAGTCGTCGGTAGCGGCGGAGGCGATCAGGTCCGTTCAGCAGCTGACTGGGGTTGCGAGTGAGGGAAAAATGTCCTTCACCAGTCCCCATAGCTCTGCTGGGCGGAAGTGACGTCAAAACGTCAGTCCCGCCCAGCGTCTTAAAGAATTTTTTTTTGTCATTTGAAAAAATGACAGTTTCAATTTTTTTTCTTTTTTTTGCATTTAAGTCTAAATATAAGATCTGAGGTCTTTTTGACCCAGATCTCATATTTAAGAGGACCTGTCATGCTTTTTTCTATTACAAGGGATGTTTACATTCCTTGTAATAGGAATAAAAGTGATAATTTTTTTTTTTCAGTGTAAAAAATTATTAACTAAATAAAAATAAATAAGAAAACAAAAACTTTTTATTTAAAGTGCACCGTCCCGATGAGCTCGCGCACAGAAGCGAACGAATACGCGACTGGCGCCTGCATATGAAAACTGTGTTCAAACCACACAAGTGAGGTATCGCCGCGATCGTTAGAGCAAGAGCAATAATTCTAGCCCTATACCTCCTCTGTAACTCCAAAAATGCAACCTGTAGAATTTTTTAAACGTCGCCTATTGAGATTTTTAAGGGTAAAAGTTTGACGTCATGCCACGAGCGGGCGCAATTTTTAAGCGTGACATGTTGGGTATTATTTTACTCGGCGTAACATTATCTTTCACAATATATAAAAGAATTTGGCAAAATTTATTGTTGTCTTATTTTTTAATTCAAAAAAGTGATTTTTTTCCAAAAAAAGTGCGCTTGTAAGACCGCTGCACAAATACGGTGTGACAAAAAGTATTGCAATGGCTGCCATTTTATTCTCTAGGGTGTTAGAAAAAAAATATATAATGTTTGGGGGTTTTAAGTAATTTTCTAGCAAAAAAAACTGTTTTAGTCTTGTAAACACCGAATCTGAAAAACAAGCCCGGTGGGAAAGAGGTTAAGATGAATGAGGCATGGATCCCGAAGGGACTGACAGTGGGCGATACATTTGACTAAAGGCCTGATGAGAGGAGCTTTCTTGGGCTACAAATGGTCCACACGCTGCTGTATTTTATCTATGCATGCCGGATGACTTGCGTGACTTATCCGCCACCAAATAGGGTTCAAGCCACAATGTTTTAGTGCACTTTCTGCCTGGAAAACATCAATTTTTCTGGCTGTTGCTACAGCAGCAGCTGCAACAATACCTACTTTTTCAGGCATGTACATGCCTAATTTTTCTGGCCTCTTGTGCTGCACTGTGGCTGCAAAAACAAAAAAAAAAAGGCACATACATGTGTCAATTCCCCTTCGTGATCGTTACCTTGTTGGGGTGAAGGGGCTTGCGTATCACAATGAAGCGACCACCTCTATGAGTGTGTTGGCAATGGCAATGCTGGCACACCCCAGATGATAAGGTCGTTGCTTCATTGTGAACAGACCAAAAGCAATCGACTGGATAATTTTGCATAGAAAAAACATTAATTTTCTTTGTGATCATCTAAGGTGATCATTAAAGCCTACTAGGCCAACAATGGGCCCACACTGCAGAATCATTGTTTTCTGGGTCACTTAGCTGTCACTGAACTACCTAATCGCGACCATAGGCATTGAAAAACCCCCATCGCCTGCAATCTACAAAACGTTCATTGACGTCAGTGAGAACAAGGAACGGGACATGGCTAACTTGGTATCCAACCTTGTGTAAATGGGGAGTTTGCGCTTGTGCAAATGGACTGTTTGCAGGTATTTGCGGTGCGTTAAACGGGGAGTTTGGTCTGTCAGAGTTTGATCTGTCACTGTGAATCCCTAACCCTATTACAGACAGGGTTAGGGTTACAGATAGGGTTAGGGTTACAGATAGGGTGATGGTTACAGATAGGGTTAGGGTTACAGATAGGTTAGGGTTACAGATAGGTTAGGGTTAGGGTTACAGACAGGGTTAGGGTTAGGGTTACAGACTGTAACCCTAACCCTATCTGTAACCCTAACCCTGTCTGTAACCCTAACCCTATCTGTTACCCTAACCCTAACCCTGTCTGTAACCCTAACCCTAACCATAACCCTATCTGTTACCCTAACCCTAACCCTGTCTGTAACCCTAACCCTATCTGTAACCCTAACCCTAACCCTTACACTACCTGATCGATACAGCATCATACCTGATGTTTTAAAGCACATTATTCCAAACAATTTATGAATGTTAGGTGATTTATGCCCTTTATGGATTAAAAACTGACTCTTCGACAACTACGTCATTTTCCATGGGAGTTTTGCCATGGATCCCCCTCCGGCATGCCACAGTCCAAGTGTTAGTCCCCTTGAAACAATTTTTCCATCACTATTGTGGCCAGAAAGAGTCCCTGTGGGTTTTAAAATGTGCCTGCCTATTGAAGTCTATGGCGGTTCGCTCGGTTCGCCCGTTCGCGAACATTTGCGCAAGTTCGCGTTCGCAAACCGAAAATTTTAGGTTCGCGACATCACTAATGCTGAATATGACGGACCCTCTGGTTGCCTAGAAAGAGATTCAGAGTGAAGAAAGGCTTGGTGTAGGTCCCCCTGATGGCACAGTGGGAAGTAAAAACATTAAAGCTGAAAGTAGAGTAACTATTGACCCGGAGGAATATGTTTGACTTTCGCTAATTGAGGTCAGTGATCCAAATCTTGATTCAATGAAAGCACATGATATAAGGGAAAATCTATTGGATGCCAATTAGAGAAAGGTAGGGCAGAATAACCCTGAAGGGAAAGTAAGGTTGTTTAAAAAAAAGTGTCATGGGGCCTACATAAGAGGTATATATAGTGTGTTCTTGTTAAGTGATCCCAAATTTGAAAGAGAGGGAGGATGCATGACAGGAGAGTCTGGGGTAAAGGGCATCAAGAGGGCTAAATCATGGGAGGGAGGATAAGGTGAGTGGTAAAAGGTTAGCTTGCATTAGGATGACTGTGTGGATAACTGTATATCCAGTCCAACAGTCTTGAAAGATGAATGGCCTTGTATTATAATTCCACATGTGTTCCTCCTGTTCCTACTATATGTTTCAGCTTAGTTAAATACTTATAGCATAGGGGTGGAGGGGAGTTGGTCCATATTTAGTGAAGAATGATCTATTTTAGTATATGGAAGAAATGCCTGGGAAACTGGTGGTGGTCTCAAACACATTTAGGATATGTATTGTTTATCTATTTTTGTAGAGAACCATTCTGCAAAGCAAGTTTGCCCCAATCCCTTAATTTAACTGCAAAAGGGCTTGTAATTGAATTTAAAAGTCGATTACATATGTGCTGGCATGCTTGTATCAAGATATTTAATCACTGAGGCTTGCAAGGAATAGGTAGGGGCATGTTAATTGCTTCAGAATGTGTACTTTAAAGTTGTTATGAATGTCAAAATTGTGAAACTGATGGATCAGGGCAATGTTAGCGTTCAAGATATATGGCAGCAAGTCTTCTGGGTAAAGTCTCTATTTATGGACTTGGTAGTTGAAGTTAAGAACTATTATAGAGGGATTATTCGGATTCCAGTGGCTAGGTGTTCCATTGCCAAATATTTAAGTAAAGGGATAAAGAACCCCCCTGATGGTTCCAATATGAATAGACATGGGTCCTGAGAGGATAACATTAATTCTCACATGCTATGAGGGGAAATGATAGAGAGACATGATTTTTGAGAGCAAAGGAATGATGGTATGCCAAACTGAGTTAGAGTAGCAAATATGCATTTCCAGGATAGACAGTTACATTCTTTCTAACTTTATATTGAGAGGAGGCAAAGGAAAAGATGATTTTAGTCACATTATAGTATATTAAAAGAAAAACCCTACTTGATTAGGTGTATCAATGATGGAATATAGGTCTGGAGATGGTTGCCTATGAGTTTGGTATAGATTTTAGGTCCATGTTGATTAAGGAGATGAGCCTGTATGGATCAAACATAATCATGGTATTTTCTAAGTTAATTGTTGAGAGTGAGGGGTAAGTGTGCTGGGGGGGGGGGGGGTGTAGAGGGAGGAGTAATAGCTCTGAAAAGCTTTTGCAATAGCCTCCGAAGTATATACTAATCCCTGGGTGGGACAAGAGATGTTAACTACAAATGTACATGACTACTCTAATGGACTTATACTTACTGGGCTAGATTCAGGTAGCTATTACGGCAGCGTTACACCGATTCTCAAAAGCAGATTACCTAAAAAAATAGGCTTCCTCCGCCGACGTAACTTGAATGCGGCGGCGTATAATTGTGTGCAATATTACATTGGCCGCTCGGGGCGCTTCCGTTGTTTTCAGAATATGCAAATTACCTAGATACGCCGATTCACAAACGTACGTACGGCCGGCGCAATTTATTTACGTTGTTTACGTTAGGCTTTTTCGACGTAAGGTGGTTCCTGCTATTAGGAGGCGCAGCCTATGTTAAGTATGGACGTCGTTCCCGCTTCGAAAATTTAATTTTTTTACGCCGTTTGCGTAAGTCGTTCGCGAATAGGGCTGGACGTAATTTACGTTCACGTCGAAACCAATACGTCGTTGCGGCTTACTTGGGAGCAATGCACACTGGGATATGTACACGGACGGCGCATGCGTCGTCCGTACAAAACGTCAATCACGTCAGGTCATCATAGATTTACATAAAACACGCCCCCCTTCCACATTTGAATTACGCGCGCTTACGCCGGCCCCATTTACGCTACGCCACCGCAACTTACGGAGCAAGTGCTTTGTGAATACTGCACTTGCTCCTGTAAGTTACGGCGGCATAGCATAAATACGATACGCTGCGCTGCCGTAAGAACAAGCGCAGGTACGTGAATCCAGCCCACTGCTTTTATTTCCAGATTCATGGAGGGGCCGATGAGCAAGTCTTTGCGGTATGGGTAAGATTAGTCTTACAAACCACAAAGCTCTATGCATTTTAGTAATGATGATTAAATATATACCGTATTTTTCGCTCCATAAGACGCACCTGACCATAAGACGAACCTAATTTTAGAGGAGGAAAATATGAAAAAAAAAATCCTCAACCAAATGGTGTACTGAAATATTTAATACCATTTAACAGAATAATATTTCTACACTGACAACCAATGTAAGGGGCACCCTACACTGATCCCAATGTAACTGGGACATTTACATGACCTCAACTGAGCGGCGGACCTGTGCTTCCCCTGGTGGGGATCCCCCTATTGGTCATCCCCGCTTGTTCCTTCCAGCCTCCGGGCCTCTCGCCCCTTGGAGGGTTTGATCTATTGAATCTATTTCTTCTACCTGGTTCAGCCCCACCATCCACAGTTTCTACTGCTGTGGTAAGTTGTCACCACCTTGGTCGAGGTCTTTCCTTTCAACATCTCATGAATGGGAGTATTATATCTCTCCCATTCCCTCACCTTTTCCCCTTCTCCTTCCCACTTTTTAGAGGAGGAGACCTTGCCAACTCCTTGATCTGTATGATTATTCTGTATTTCTTATCATGTAATCTTTTTTAATTCAACAACTCTTATTTCTTTGTATCAGTACCGAGATAGTCCACATACCTTTGGGTGGGCATGTCCTAAGTCTAGCTTCAGCCACTATTCTTCTTGCCCCTACCCTCCCCTTTATCACATCAACTTGGATGATGGTACATTTTTATCAATATTACTTTTTATTATTGAGGCTATACTCCCCCTTCTTGTTCACCTCAACACAACAGGAGTATTTGCATATTGAGATATTTACACTGATCAGTGATGTAAATGGTGTATTACAGTAACCCCCCCATTGCTCTACAAATCTCTGCATTCTTATCTCCCTCTCAGTACAACATTGCTCCTCTAACTTATATGCTAACCTCTATCCCCCAAACCCCTACTCTGCTAACCTCTGCAATCCAACCCCTCCTTCCCATTCAACTCTGCACGCCTCTGCTCACCTCCTCTGCACCTCAAACCCCCCTCTTTGATCCCTCTGCACCCTATACTCACCTGTATGCTGTTCACACCTTCTAGGTGAGCAGCATACAGAGAAGCGGGCGTAATTTGCATATGAATCACGGAGGCAGGCCTCATTAACCACTTGCTTACTGGGCACATAAACCCCCTTCGTTCCAGGCGAAATCTCAGCGTCCGGCACTGCGTCGATTTAACTGACAATTGCGCGGTCGTGCGACGTGGCTCCCAAACAAAATTGGCGTCCTTTTTTCCCCACAAATAGAGCTTTCTTTTGGTGGTATTTGATCACCTCTGCGGTTTTTATTTTTTGCGCTATAAACAAAAAAAGAGCAACAATTTAAAAAAAATATATATTTTTTTTACTTGTTGCTATAATAAATATCCCAATTTTTTTTAAAAAAACCTATTTTTTTTCTCAGTTAAGGCCGATACGTATTTTTTCGACGTATTTTTGTAAAAAAAAAAAAAAAAAAATCGCAATAAGCGACTGGTTTGCGCAAAAGTTATAGCGCCTACAAAATGGGGGAACAGAATTATGATTTTTTTTATTATTTTTTTTTTTTACTAGTAATGGCGGCGATCTGCGATTTTTATTGGGACTGGGATATTGCGGCGGACGTATCGGACACTTTGACACAAATTTGGCGCCATTCACATTTATACGGCGATCAGTGCTATAAAAAGCACGAATTACTGTATAAATGTGAATGGCAGTGAAGGGGTTAACACTAGGGGGTGAGGAAGGGGTTAAATGTGTAGCCTGGGTGTGGTTATAACTGTGTGGGGGGGGGGGGGGGGACTGGGGGAGGGGACCGATGCTGTGTCTCTATGTACAAGAGACATAGATCGGTCTCCTCTCCTCTGACAGCACGTGGAGCTCTGTGTTTACACACAGAGCTCCACGTCCCTGCTGTCACCTGCCGTGTCACCGACGATCGCGTGTACCCGGCGGACATCGCGGCCGCCAGGTACACGCATCGGGTCTTCGGCGATGCGTCGGGACAGTTTTTACCCGCCGCGCGCCACCCAGTGGCGCGCGCGGGTAATGCACATAAAGGCCGTTTTTAAACGGCCACTTGGCACTTGAGAGCCGCGCTGCGGACGTATTTCGTCTATAGCGCGATCTCAAGTGGTTAACATAATAATGGCCATGCAACTTACATATCAATGCCGATCCTGTGGGAGTTAAATAAAGAAAAATACCCTTTTGTTTCTCTCCCTGTATTAGCTGAAAGCAGGGGAGAAACAGGATTTAGCTGGGGCAGAGTGATGCATAGGGCATCATTCTGCCGCTGAAACTATCCCCTTCAGCGGCTCTCCTGGTCAGTATTCGCCCCATTTTTTTTGGGGGGGGGGAGTGCGTCTTATGGAGCAAAATAATACGGTAGTTTTGTTGCAACAAGGATGTAACATACCAAAAAGAAGCATTACATAGAGAAAATTTTCTTTTCCTCTGATTTTTAAAAGTATTTAAAAAGAAATACAAGAAATTCAGACATCATTACGTGTGACAACATTTGGCATTGACAGCATACGGAGATGTACTGTAAGAAAACACAAAATAAGAAAATAAAACATTTTCCAGCAAGTACAGTACTCCCATAGGGCAACACAGGAGACATAAGTTTGAACCTTTTAGGGTATTCAAACATAAACTAAATCCTACACACTGCACCTCTGTTAATGTTACAGATATAGAATGGATGACTGCATGATACACCAGTATCACCAAGTAGTAGGTTAGAGGCAAAGTATATTTAAGCTATTGACGTCTAAGCATTTCAAGTGGCCTCATTGGCCATGATTCACACCTCAAGAGCACAGATCTAGGTCTTGCTATCGTACACATAGGGACATTTTTCAAAGATCTTAACGGGAAGATGTTGCAAGATTACACACTACAGTTGTGTTTGGTCCCTAGAATACTACCAGATCACGAACTCTACTACTTTGATCTATTATGGCACTGGAAAAATCAGCACTTTGCGCTAATATAGCTGCCTGCGGAATATATGATGAAAGCATAAATAATTATATTTATTATGAGATTGGATCAATAGTCTGAGCATAATGTCCTATGTACTTGGATGCATGGCTTCAAATGTCCTATCTAAATGAGTCCTTCTGCAACCTAAAATAAACAAAATGAAATGCTATATTTGTTGATACCTTTAAAATAAAGTAGTATAACTGGATAAACGGCATGCTTCTGATTAAAAACTCTCAATATCACTAATGACCAGCTATAGTTTCCACATCCATGTGTCTGTTACTTTTAGGGTAAGGTTTTGGAAGTTATAAAAATATATATTTTTTATAAATCATCTAATTTATGAGGTGATCAAAATAAAAAGTAATTATACCACATATACAACATAAACACTAGGGCCCAGATCCACAAAGAAATTACGCCGGCGTATCTATTGATACGCCGCGTAATTTCTAAGATGCCCTGTCGTATCGTTGTTTTGGATCCATAAAACAAGATACGGACTGAATGTGGGCTCGATCCGACGGGCGTACGTCTTAGTACGCCGTCGGATTTTAGGTGCATAGTTACGCTGGCCGCTAGGTGGCGCTTCCGTCGATTTCCACGTTGAGTATGCAAATTAGCTAGATACGCCAATCCACAAATGTACGTCCGGCTGGCGTTTTTTTTTACGTCTTTTTTCTAAGGCTTTTTTTGGGCGTAACGTTTACCCTTGCTCTATGAGGCGACGCAATGTTAAGTATGGACGTCGGCCAGCGTAGAATTTTCCATTGTGTACGCCGTTTGCGTAAAACGTTCTCGAATAGGGCTTCGCGTAAATTACGTTCACGTCGTTAGGCATTGAACGGGCGTAATTTAATTTGAAAATCCGATGTGCTACTGAGCATGCGCGCGCATGCGCCATACGAAAAAAGGCGTCATTTACGTGGGGTCAAGCTTGTTTTACATAAAACACACCCCCCTGTTCATAATTTGGAATTCTGCGCCCTTACGCCGGGAGATTTACGCTACACCGCCGTAACTTTTAGAGGCAAGTGCTTTGTGAATACAGCACTTGCCTCTCAAAGTAGCGGCGGCGTAGCGTAACTACGATACGCTACACCTGCCTAAAAATTACGCCGCCCTACGTGGATCTGGCCCTACACAATTACAAAAGTACTACAGGTATTTTAGTGTCATTTAAAACACCCAATGTTTGAGCTTCTTTACACTTTGTCAGTATTTCTATTGTATTTACAACCTTTTGCTCATCCCACTACTCCCTAAACCAGAATGTATGGTAAGGAATTTTCAACGGCTTCATTTATTTCATATATAAAAGTAACTTCTTAAAACTAGAAACTCCTCAATTTTGCAAAGCAAACTTTTATTAAAGATATTTTATGGCAGCAGAAGTAAACGCTTGTGTGAATTTCTATGCCTACATGGACAATAACAAATTCCGAAATATGTAATAAAATTGTTATCTAAAGACATCTGCCTATTATGTTGAAATGGTAAAATAATTGTTGCAGAACAGATGTTTCATTTGTTAATTGGCATATTTCTCATTTTCCATGTTAACTACTGAGGGTTTTTTACAGACAAAAGCATACACATTCTGGATTGCCTATAAAATGTAAGCTTTTGACAGAACAACTGAAAATGCTTTCACATCAAAGATTCTCTGCTGTCTTTTAAGGGCAGTTAGAAGGCGAAATAAACTAGTATAGCTCTTTCTTATAGTTACATCAGTTTAAAGAAAGTATTAAAATAATTAAAACAACTGAAGTGGAAATTATAAGGTCAAATAAAACATGTACAGTAAAAAGTAATTAATTTGTTATTCATGCACAAATCATTTTATGTACATCAATAATATCTAGTTATGTGAATATCATTAACATTGTTTAGAATTTCTACAATGACATGCAGAATAATACATATAAAAATGTATTTTTTTAAGTACTGATTGACAGAGCAGGTATATGTTATGCAAATTTTATACAGGGTATAGACAAAGCTATTTTGTGTTATTGAAGCATGGACTTAGGCTTGGTATAGAACAACGTGTTATTTGATCATCTGTCTTTGGTTCCCAATTATATAGGTAGAATATTTATTTATTCCAACTAAAACAATGATATTTATATCCACTTAAGGCCCTGACAATATGCTGCCTAAAGACCCAAGGTGTTTTTACAGTTCGGGACTGCGTCGCTTTAACAGACAATTGCGCCGGTCGTGCGACGGTGGCTCCACAAAATTGGCGTCCTTTTTTCCCCACAAATAGAGCTTTCTTTTGGTGGTATTTGATCACCTCTGCGGGTTTTTATTTTTTGCGCTATAACAAAAATAGAGCGACAATTTTTTAAAAAATGCAATATTTTTTACTTTTTTGCTATAATAAATATCCCCCAAAAACATATATAACATTTTTTTTTCCTCAGTTTAGGCCGATACGTATTCTTCTACCTATTTGTGGTAAAAAAATCGCAATAAGGCGTTTATCGATTGGTTTGCGCAAAATTTATAGCGTTTACAAAATAGGGGATAGTTTTATTGCATTTTTTTTATTATTTTTTTTTTACTACTAATGGCGGCGATCAGCATTTTTTTTTCGTGACTGCGACATTATGGCGACACTTCGGACAATTTTGACACATTTTTTGGACCATTGTCATTTTCACAGCAAAAAATGCATTTAAAAATGCATTTAAATTGCATTCTTTATTGTGAAAATGACAGTTGCAGGATTTAGTGTACACTTAGTGTGTGTTTACAACTGTAGGGGGGTGTGGCTGTAGGAATGACGTCATCGATCGAGTCTCCCCTATAAAGGGATCACTCGATCGATGCAGCGCCATAGTGAAGGCACGGGGAAGCCGTGTTTAATATGGCTCTCCCCCCCGTTTCTTCAGCTCCGGGGAGCGATCGCGACGGAGCGGCTATAAACAAATAGCCGCGCCGTCGTCTCGGATCGCTCCCCGAGGGAACCCGACCGCCGCGTGTAGCGGGGGGGGTCCCAATCGGACCCCCGACCCACGGTCTAGGCAGGCACGTACAGGTACGTTGATGTTGCCTGTCCGTGCCATTCTGCCGACGTATATCTACATGAGGCAGTCGGGAAGTGGATATAGAGAAAATTGCTGTGTTGGTCAAAAGTAAATACAGCAGCTGTGCACTAAAACCTAAATACCAGGTTAATCAAATATGTATTCCTAAAAGTGCAGCACAAAATATAATTACCATGTGTAAAACACCATGGGGCAGATCCACATAGAAATAGATTGGGCGCAGCGTATGTGAGATACGCTACGCCGCTGTAACTTACTTGGCCGGTTCGAATCCCAAAGAATTCACGCCGTAAGTTACGGCGGCGTAGTTTATCTCTGGCGGCGGATTTAAATCGGTGATTAGGGGGCGTGTTTCATTTAAATGAAGCGCGTCCCCGCGCCAAATGAACTGCGCATGCTCCGTTCTAAATTTCGCGCCGTGCATTGCGCTAAATGACGTCGCAACAACGTCTTTTTTTAAACTTAGACGTGAATTACGTCCATCCCAATTCAACGGACGACTTACGAAAAAAAAAAAAAAAAAAAAAGCTGAACGACAGCCTACTTAACATGGCAGGTCTAACTATACGCGACGAAATACCAGCTTTACTATACCGGAAAAAGCCGACTAGAGACGCCGTAAAAAAATGCGCCCGGCCGCTCGTACGTTCATGGATTGTCGAAATAGCTAATTTGCATAACCGACGCAGAAAACTGACGTGAACGCCACCCAGCGATGCCGAAGTATTGCATCTTAGATCCAAAGGCGGTAAGAGGACGTACACCTGTCGGATCTAACCAGATGCCGTCGTATCTTGGTTTGAGGATTCAAACCAAAGATATGACCGGGGTAATTTGAAAGTACGCGGCGTATCAGTAGATACTCGGCGTACTCGCTCTGTGGATCTGCCCCTATATATGCAAAACCTTTGAAGTGAACAGAAACCCAATATCAAAATATTATTAAATCCAAAAATGTACTAATGCAAAAGTACAAAATATAACATATCAAAAAGTGCAAAGTTCATAAATTGATCACTAAAGTGCTCCTGTGCAAACAGTTCACGCATGCCAGTGTCCCACTCTGGATTGATCGATCCTGGTGGCGCAGTGCTCAGAGATTCACCATTGTGACACTTTCACCATACAGTAAATCAGATGGCGGCTTACCAGACCTCATTCACATCTCCACGTAGTGAACACTCACATTCCCACATGCGTTTGTTTGGGGTAATTTGGAGAATTTTCATTCATTACGCATAGGGCAGCCCATTCACTTAAAAACACTGCCCTACATACAACAATCGCTCCAGAGAAGCTCCAGAACTTTTTTTGGTGCGGAGCATGGTGCATGGTGTGTTACCACAGTTTTTGGTGCGTTTGCCACACTTGAGGACCCTTTAAAATGTAATTGACAAGCACGATGCACATTTGCAACGTTTCTGAAACGCATGGCAAAGTGTGCATTTTATGTGCAATTTTCCTTGCATTTGGAAACACACAGATGTGAATGGAGCCTCATTTGTTCTTGTGTAAATGCACCAATTTCACTTTCAGGCCCCATTTACACCGAGAGTAGTAGGAGCACATGTTTTTTGGCTTGTTTTTTCAGTGGCATACATAGGGAAGCCTATTGATTTCAATGGGTTGCGCTACATGTAGCAAAATAGCTTATGAGACATTTTGGCATTGTGCGAGTTGCACGTTTTTTACTGAGTTTGTCACCTGTTTCATGTGGCAAAATGTGTGTTTGGTTCTGTTTTTGATGTGCCATTAACAATTAATGACACTGAAAGCGCAACTAGGTAATTTTTAGGTGTGTAAAAAGTGTATTTGCTTTTGGGTCATATCAACATTCATGGTTAGAGCCAAGTGGAAGGGATTTACTGTATAAGTGCATTTATTAGGAAGTCTGGTAAAGAGTGTGGAGTGATTTGGTGGATACACATTGCACTATGTGTATTCATTATATCGTTGAAGGGAATATAGTATGCTTTAGGAATACTCAATGTGAATGATTATTCACTGTTTTTGTGACACATTTAAAGAAATATCACACTATTTTAGTGATTTTGCTTTTTTGGGTCATCTTGCAAACACTTGTGGGGGAGGATTCTTGAGAGGAATTTAATTTCAGGATAACTGCTCAGTGGTTTAAGAGAGATCAAATTAAAATCTTTCAGAATAAGGGTATATAGGGCCCCGTACACACCAGCGGATCTGTCCGATGAAAACGGTCCGCGGACCGTTTTCATCGGACATGTTCGCCGCCGGATTTTGGTCTGATGGATGTACACACCATCAGACCAAAATCCCCGCAGAAAACAAACGCGGCGACACGTCGCGACGTGGCCGCGCCGTCGCTGCGACGATGACGCGGCGATGTGCACGACCCTGGAAGTTCAATGCTTCCACGCATGCGTCGAATCACTTCAACGCATGCGAGGGGATGGCGGCCGATCGGACGTGTCCGGTGAGTCTGTACAGACGACCGAACACGTCCGACGGACAGGCTTCCAGCGGACATGTTTCTTAGCATGCTAAGAAACATTTGGTCCGCTGGTAAAAGTCCGCTCAGCCCGGGAATTCCGATCCGGTCGGCTGTACACACGACCAAACATGTCTGCTGAAACTGGTCAGCGGACCAGTTTCAGCAGACATGTTCGGCCGTATGTACGAGGCCTAAGGAAAAAGCACACAAGGATTTTTGGTGATATTGGAAATTTAGAATTTGAGCACATATGATCATTTTGTTATGTATTTTATCATCATTGAACATACTACACTATATTATATTTTATTTTTTCAAGCACATTTTTGTTGGGATGGAGGATCCACTCGTGATCAGCTGGCACTTAGAATTTTTTCACTCGTGGCACCAAAATAAAAGAACAAGCTACATCTAGGACTTTTTTGGGACATTGACTTTATTGGATACATTTTGATTGACTGTTTTTGAGATGGCTGTTTATGAAGAGCACTGTTTCCATAGTTTTGTTTTCCTGTTGGGGGTGGCAGATTATATCAAGCAGCTGGGGAGTCAATGAGCTATTTAGTATTATTAGTGTGCTAGTTTTTTTTAAACTATACTTTCCAAAATATGGAAAAAAATATTCAGGGCTGATCCAGCAACAAGATCAGCACTAGAAAGCTGCCTATGTAGTTTAACCTTCAACATCTTACAGTGAATCTATCATAGATATTTCACTGGACATATGCAGTAACCTGTATGCTTTTTATAAATCAGTAGAGCACAATTTCCGCTATTACCAAATCATAAGATTTAATATCTTATGTTTGCCATTAATACAAAACTGCCGTTAATGAGTTCTCAGTATAGGCAGGCATCTATGCACATGGGCTCTACTTGTTAGTAACTGCAGGATTATTATTGTTCACTTATGGCTATAGATATAAACTAGACACAGAATCTATCTTTTTTTTATTCATTGCCATTTATAAGGCAGTTTAGAAATGAGGTATCTGTTTTAATTATTTCAAATGCACTTTAAATTGACTACCAAAACGAATACTTATTCTTTGAGAGCAGATGTCTCAATTGCAAGATAAATGTATATACAATCAATTGTTTCCTAAATTCTATGTGTGCAATGTTGGATCCTGCGAACCTAGATGATCCCAGAAAGTAGCAGGCTTAAACTCCACTCTTATCCTAAGGGGCACCTTGGTGGTCAATAAAAAGGCCGGTGATCGGACATCTCACTGAAGCTGCTAGCAGTGTTTTGGAAAGGCCTTCATCTGCTGCACACACTACACATGCTGTTTGCGATTGTTATTTCCAGGGCTCCTGGTAAGATCAGTGTGTACTGGTGGGTGGTGGTGGTTTGTATGTGTCAAACGTTCGTTTGCCAGTCACTGGGGATGATACATGCAAGTGCTCCATACAGTATCACACTATTTTAGTTCATTTGTTTTTCCCTGGATACTCTGCTGGAGGACCATTGGGAGGATCGCTTCAAGATTCCGATTCCCTGTGCAGCCCAGGTGTATGGCTACTTGCTTGGCTTGATCCATTTTGGATCGTTCTATCTGGTAAGGGTCAGTAATACCAGGAAGCTATGATCCATGTCCGTGGTTTATCCTCTGATTCAGATTTCCTATATTTTTTTTTGGATAGCTGTTTTTGAATTTGATTTTTCACTGAATTGTTCACAATATTTGCTATACCACATTTTTTCATTATATCACATTTTTTATGAACTTTCTTCTTCATTGTTTTCATCATTGGACTTTTTTATATTTATTTTTGTCCCCTATGATTGGATAAGACACAATTATCACTTTTTTTTAGCACGACTCACCTCTTTCCATACCATTAGATTGTCATACCGATGCTCAAATCAAATCATAGCAAAGTGAAGGCCTAATGAATTATTTATCACTGAACATGAAAACTTGTGATTATTTTCCAGCATTGCCTGCAAGTGAGTTTTGTTTCACTAGTTGCTACTAAATTCAAATTTAATAAGAATTTGTTGGTGAGTGGTAATTACAATGATACTGCTGCCCAGTTTACTGGCCTTTGCTGCTTCTAGCCCCAAGTGTGCAAAAAAAATGTGATTAATTTTCAATTCCCATTATGTATAAGAGATTTACAAAAATTAGAACCCGTGTCGAAACATCAAATGTTCCATCATAGTTAGACACATATACTTACTGGTGATTGTTTTAGTTCAAAGGATTTAGATTTTATTTGAATTAGCTTTTTCTAGAGAGTGAAATTTCAGTCACTGGGCGATGTATTAAAATGAATTAATATTTTGATAATATTATACGTTAATAATCTGCTTAGTGAAAGGAAACTAGGAAAAATCATATCCCTTTCATTTACTCTGCATGGTACTTAGGTTAGTATAATGATCTGCCAGCTCTCGGTCAAAGCATGATTGTCTAGGTTCATATATTATAAAATTTAATGGTTATGTATTAGAAAATACTGCCTCACAGCAAGGTGGAGTTGTCAGTGTAATGATAGTATTTTGTGGCCAATTATCATCTGATAGATTTCAACATAAATAATTTTGTGCATAAAAATGTAAAATGTAACTTACAAGGTCATTTTTAAACTTGTATTTTAGACTGAACGTAGTTTGGAAATCTAGTCAAATGTATACAGTATGTTAAAATGTTAGGATCTGTGACTTACACATTTTGATTCACCTAAATGCCCACATGAACATCTGTCTAATCTGCAAAGGATAACGCAATTCAGGAATTGAAGCAGTCATGACGCATTAGTTACATGATTCTCCACAGATTGGATAAATCTACATGCACGTAGTCAAACACATTTTAAACACGTCCCAACCTTCCAGGAGTGTAGATTTAAATTGGTCATTACTAGTTATACATTTTTTTTAAAGTTACCTGTCTTTTTCCCCACACAAAGCAACAGGTTCACTTAGGCCCCTTTCACACTGAGTGCGTTCATTTTGACAGACTCCGCTTGCTCAGCAGGGATCGATTCATTGATCTCCACTGAGCAGAACGATTACAGGGTCCGTCGCCGCGGTCTGTGCAGAGACAGACCTGTCAGAGCCCCTCTATCCTCTATGGAGATCAGAAGAAAACAGATCTGCCTGTCCATTTTCATCAGATTCCAACCGATCCACCAGATGATGGATATAGGGGTCTCCATTCCTCTGGATTTGGCAGACTGAATCGAATAGCAGAGGAGGTCATTGGACATGTCACAGCTGACATCCATCCACTCCATAGAGGTAAATGGAGCATATGATCAGGTTTGCCTTGAAAAATGGACAGGCGGACCTGATAGGACAGCATGTGTGAAAGGGCCCTATGCTTCACAAACTAACTTTTCCTTCCCCCTCCTGTTGCTTAGTTCTACTCTGTTGGTAATTTTCCTTATTCAGTTTGACCTTCTTATAAACTACAACATAACAAATTCAGGAGTTTTCCTACCTAGCTTTAAATGCTTTCATAGGATGACATTGCATGGCACAGGGAAGAAGAAAGTTACTACAAGCTGTAGTATGTTTTATTAAATACCTTGCTTATAGTTTTCACAGAACTGACAATCGATTTGACACACCACAGTTACCCAATGTATTTTTTCTTTATTTTTGTATTTTGCAGCTCAGTTTGCAACCCCATGGTGTTGCTAGCAGCAGGGCTCTGAGCTGGGAGCATCTCTCTTATACAGGCCCAGAGCCTGCACTGACAGTTCCCTCTTCCTCCTCCATCGGGCGAATAGCTCGCTTCTCCTCCTGCCCCTATCCTCCTGTGCACACCACGGGAAGTGTGAAGCTAAGCATCTTGTATTTGAATCATTCAAACTACGGGCTTCACACTTCCTATGGTGTACACAGGAGGAGAGGGGGTGGAGAGACAGAGCAGATCAACTCTCCCATCTGTGTGAGGAAAGAGGTAGGGGGAACTGTCAGTGTGGGCTCTGGGCTGTATGAGAGATGCTCTAAGCTCAGAGTCTTGCTGAGGAGGCACTGAAAGGCGCCACTGATGGGCAGCACTGATGGGCAATGATAGGCGGCATTTATGAGCACTGATAGATGGCACTGATAAGTAGCACGATGAACACTAATAGGTGGCACTGATAGGCTACACTTATTGGCACTGATATGCGGCATTGGATGAGCACTGATAGGCTGCATGATCAGGCGGGCTCTGATAGGCTGTCCTGATTATCAGTATAAACAATGAACTGATAGTCTAGCTGGTAATGGCTCTCCTTTCCTCACACAGACACAGCGTGGGAGGAAAGGGCTGCCGATAACCTGCAAGTCAGTTAACATGTGATCAGCTAGTCATATGGTAAATAGGCTAATGTGATTGACCCTTCACCATGACCTGTGATCATCACAAGCGCACGGATGCATGCTCTAGGGGCATATAGAGACAGGGTTCTGGGATGATGCCCTCCAGAACTGTTACCCTGGGGCTTGGATGGAAGAGGGGGGGGTCAGGGGGGCCCTATAGTTTCTTTCAGCCGGAGCCCTGAAGGTTTTAAGTATGCCTCTATGATTGGTCATAGAAGAAAGATCCTGTTTTGACAAATTATCTTTAAATCTCAGGTGCTCACATGTAGAACTTATTTTTATAAGAGGTGTTTATTTTTTTATTTTTTTACTATAATGGTTTTAAAAACACAAATTGACACAGCAGTCCTGTCTAGGTATTTACACAAAGTCTGCACAGAACCTAAACAGTAAAATACAGTACAGCTAATCCCTGGTCACATTGCTGTGACTTGCCATGCGACTTGCAACACATAAAGTCACATGGACAAGTGAAAACACGTTTATTTCACCTGGTCCAATCAATGAGACTCAAATCTCAGCTACTTTAAAAGGTTCAATTCAAAGTGAATTAGGTCCCATACACTCTAATGTCCATGAAAGTTGCAAGCAAGTCGCACTGCACAGTCACACTGGAAATTGCATGGCAATGGGGGTCGCAACAGTGTGAACTAAGTTCAACAGTTTACTCACAACATACGTAGCTCAGACACACACACACATACATTCACACACAGACCGTGACGAAAACAAAGGTATATCCAGAAACAATGCACGAAAGTGGAGAACAAAAGGTATATCTTTTTGTTCTCCACTGTTACCATTGAGACCCACACGACATTCATAGTGGCAGAGGGGTCTGCCCAATAGGACTGTAGATATATGCATCCAAGGTTACCATATCTCCTCTTTCTTGGGCAGGCCCTAACTGTGGTAAACTATATTTTGGAAGTTCTGAGTTCACCTGATGAAATACTTGTTAGGTTGGGGGAGTGACATTCTTCAGTTTAGAATAATATCTTTCTGGGCCGAAACAAAAAAAAATGGAGCGATAGAGAGATCACCATACTAGCACATGTTTTGTTAGTGCAAGGATTCCCCCACCCCCCTGCTGTGCCTTTGTGTCTGAAAAGAAGACTGCACCCCACCACAACACACTGATCAGTGCTTGCAGCCATTGGCTGCCAGATGGTCATCAGATGCATGACCATTTGACAGAATCTGGTCATAAGACTGGCTTCTGTAAAACAACAGCTGTATACACTGTCTGAAAGTGGGCCAGTTCTAGCTGAATCAATACATTTTTTTGCAAATTTTTGGCCCATGTGTACCTAGCTGAAGGCACAGGGAACTTCTTTAAGAACACAATGGCCCGATTCACAAAGCACTTACGCCGACGTATCTCGATATACGCCGCGTAAGTGTAAATATGCGTCGTCGTATCTGTGTGCCGTGCCCACAAAACTAGATACGCCTGAAAATAGGCTTCTTCTGACCAACGTAACTTTCCTACGCCGGCTGTATATGGGCGCAGATTTATGCTGGACGTTATATGGCGCTCCCATTGATTCCTATTTCAAATATGCAAATGAGGGAGATACGGCCAATTCGCGAACGTACATGCGCCCGACGCAGGCTACGCGATGTGCGCGTAAGTTGTACGTCCGGCCTAAAGTTATTCCTCATAAAGCAGGTGTAACTCAGCACCAGACGTGCACAGGTCAGCTGGAGAGCAGCTGCAGCAGCACCGTTACTGACGAGCTGAGCAAACCACAACTTGCAGGACAACACATCTGGATGCCAACATGGCAGGCAGGGCCGCCATCAGGAATTATGGGGCCCCTTACACAGCTTCAGGCATGGGCCAGGGGGTGCTGCCACGATTGAGAAAGACGAACTACAGAAAAATATTTAGAACAAAAAGAACTAAAAAGATTTAAAAATAAATAAAAAATATCCCAATTTTTTTTTTATATTTTAAAAAAGGGGGCTTGCCATCTGGGGTCCTGTGCTCACACACACCACATCCACCTCACATTGGATTAGCCCAAGTCCACCATGCAGGACTTGGGAGCAGCAACGCCACGCCAAGGCCCCAATGGTGTGACTGTCCATTCATACCACATTCACCCGGTCGTGGGATAACCTCTCCCTGACGACCCAGGGTGACACGCCTTGCTGGCAGGAATGTCACCCACTCATTCACACACCAGTCACACTGTAGCCTGCACTACTGACTGTGTGCAGTCACAAAAAAAAATCAAAAAGGGTTCATGCCATTGGCCGACATGGCATGCCCTTACTGGAGGCCGGCACATCCTTCTGTGCATGACACTCAAAAGAAAAAAGCTCATAACCTGAGCAAAAAAAAGGCACTCATTTGCCCTGTCGTGGGCCAGGCATGGTGCCACGGCTCCAGCTCCTCAGTTGCCTGGGGGGAGCCTCGGGTGAGGGGGGGGGGGGGCATCAGGAGGAGGATTATCCCCAGGTCTGCCACTCCTGGCAGGTGCTGGCTGCCTGCCCTCCAACGCAGGGCAATGCGGGTGAGGACCGCGTTAGTCTGTGCCTGCATCCGCAGCTGGTGGGTGGTGGTGTGGCCGCTGGTGGTGCCTCGTCTGCCCTCCCCTCCACCTTGATGGCAGCAGTATTGGCCTGTACAGCCACTGCCAGGCTCTTTACCTCTGCCACGAGGCCTGCTGTTGTGGCCTGCAACTCCCAACGCAGGTGACCAGAGCAGCGCAGTTACCACTCACATCCTGCAAGCTGTCAGTTATCTGGGCCGAGGAGGCCAGGCTGTCTGCCATACGTCGCAGGTCCCCGGCAATAGCACCCATATGGCGGGCCTGGCGGCCTTGTTCCCTCGCAAGATTTTCCACAAGGGATTCAGGAACACCCTTGTCTTCCGCCTAGCCTTCCTGGGGGCAGGAGAGGCTTGGGGCCGTCTGTACAGGGAGGCCCTTGAGGGGCTTTCCCTGATGGGGGTGGACCCTGCTCCGGATGCCCCCCCTGTCTTCTTTATTAGCTCTATTACCAGGGGGGGCTTCTTCTTCCACTCTCCGGGGGTCTTCTTCCACTCTCCGGGGGGGTTTCTTCTTCCGCTCTCCGGGGGGGCTTCTCCGCTCTCCGGGGGTCTTCTTCTATCTCTCACCTCTTCCGCTGTTGACTCTGCGAACCCCGGTTCTTCTGCAGCTGTCCGGTGCCTTCTTCTTCAGCGCTGGCTGCCTGCTATCTTTGTGTGTTTAGCTCAATTTCTAGCAGGCAGCCATCGCTGTCTTCTGTGACGTCAGGTTCTTCTCTTCTGTTCTTCTCCCCTCTTCCGATGTTGCCTCGTCGCCTCTTGTCACTACAATGATGGAAGCGCGCCTTGCATCCCATTTATATAGGCATCACCGTCCCATCATGCTCCGGCAGGTACCCACGTGGTGGGTGCCTACCCACGTGCACCACCACGTGGGTACCTACCGGAGCATGATGGGACGGTGCCTATATAAATGGGATGCAAGGCGCGCTTCCATCATTACAGCGACAAGAGGCGACGAGGCAACATCGGAAGAGGAGAGAAGAAGAACCTGACGTCACAGAAGACCGCACTGGCTGCCTGTTACTAATTGAGCTAACACACAAAGATAGCAGGCAGCCAGCGCTGAAGAAGAAGGCGCCGGACAGCTGGAGAAGAACCGGGGTTCACCGAGTCAACAACGGAAGAGGGGAGAAGATAGAAGAAGACCCCCGGAGTCCGGAGAAGCCCCCCCCCCGGAGAGCGGAAGAAGAAACCCCCCGGAGAGCGGAGAAGACCCCCGGAGAGTGGAAGAAGAAGCCCCCCTGGTAATAGAGCTAATAAAGAAGACAGGGGGGGGCCTCCGGAGCAGAATAATAAATTATTTTAAAAACCCTTGTGTTGTGTGTTTAATAACTTTTACTTTTTGCCTCCAGGTGAATGGATAGGGGTACGATGTACCCCATATCCATTCACTTAGGGTGGGGGGCCGGTATCTGGGGGCCCCCTTATTTGAGGGGACTCCCAGATTCCGATAAGCCCCCGCCCGCAGACCCCGACAACCAACGGCAAGGGTTGTCGGGAAGAGGTCCTGTCCTCATCAACATGGGGACAGGGTGCTCTGGGGTGGGGGGGCCCGCAGTGCGCCCCCCTGCCCCAGAGCACCCACCCCCCCCATGTTGAGGGCATGCGGCCTGGCACGGCTCAGGAGGGGGGGGGGGCGCTCGCTCGTCCCCACTCCCTTCCTGACCGGCCGGGTAGCGTGCTTTGGATACGGGTCTGGTATGGATTGTAGGGGGACCCCCTACGTCGATTTTTCGGCGGAGGGGGGGTCTCCTTACAACCCATACCAGACCTAAGGGCCTGGTATGCTCCTGGGGGGAACCCATGCCGGTTTGGATTTTACAAATTGCCGTGGAGTTCTCCCTCGGGAATGCATACCAAATGCCGTCGCTTGAATGGGCCTTTACAAGGTGTGACTAACTTTACACTTTGTAAAAGCAGCCCTAGTTTTACACTTGGCAAACTAACACTTACGGCGAAAAAACTAAGCACAAAAGCTTTGAGGATCGCCCTAAGTGCTAATTTGCATACCAGAAGAGGCATTTCGACTCGAAATGCCCCCCAGTGGCGGATGCGGTACTGCATCCTAAGATCCGGCAGTGTAAGTCCCTTACAGGTGTCGGATCTTCTGCCTAACTTAGGAAAACTGCTTCTGAGGATCAGTTCCAAAGTTAGAACCAGAGATACGACGGCTTACGCCGGAGTATCTCTTTTGTGGATATGGCCCTATAACTTTTGCGCAAACCAATCAATAAACGCTTATTGTGATTTTTTTTTACAAAAAATATGTAGAAGAATACGTATCGACCTAAACTGAGGGAAAAAAAATGTTTTTTTTAATATATTTTTTGGGGATATTTATTATAGCAAAAAGTAAAAATATTCATTTTTTTCAAAATTGTCGCTCTATTTTTGTTTATAGCGCAAAAACTAAAAAACGCAGAGGTGATCAAATACCACCAAAAGAAAGCTCTATTTGTGGGGAAATAAGGACGCCAATTATGTTTGGGAGCCACGTCGCACGACCGTGCAATTGTCAGTTAAAGCGATGCAGTGCTGAATCGCAAAAAGTGCTCTGGTCTTTGACCAGCAATATGGTCCGGGGGTTAAGTGGTTAAATTATTTTCTAGTGATCTCCATATTTTTTTTTTGTGTCATGTTACCACAACAACATTATTATCTTGTATTTTTTAACCTCAAGGAGGTTGGTTGGCGTTGGTGTCCCTTTTTAATTTTACATTGTATTTTTGAAATGTATTGATAAAGGGGAGGGTAATGGCGCTTGCTAATACACAAAAGAAAATAATAATAAGAATATAATATATCGTATGTTCAAATCAAAATCCAAAAACTAGATCCGACAATCCCTACGAGCCAGAAAAGATGTTTCACTCCTAATCAATAAATGCCCACCAACCATCAACGGAAAGATAAGGGGGGTGAACTGAGTGATTATTAATGAAAACGTTAATGTAATAGTAGTAAATATAATACCACCAAACTAATAATGCAAAATCGCACTACAATTAATAGAAAAATTATATCACATAAGCAAATTAAACATAGTGATAAACAATGGGCTAGATTCATGTACGAGATACGACGGCGTATCTCCAGATACGGCCCCGTATCTCTGAGTTGCGGCGTCGTATCTATGTGCCTGATTCTTAGAATCAGTTACGCATAGATTTGTCTAAGATCCGGCCGGCGTAGGTCTCTTACGCCGTTGTATCTTAGTTGCAATTTTACGCTGGCCGCTAGGTGCCACTTCCGTAGATTTACGTGAGGAATATGCTAATTAGGTACATACGCCGATTCACAAACGTACGTACGCCTGACGCATTTTTTTTACGTTGTTTACGTTAGGCTTTTTCCGGCGTAAGGTTGCTCCTGCTATATGAGGCGTACGCAATGTTAAGTATGGACGACGTTCCCGCGTCTAATTTTGAAATTTTTACGTCGTTTGCGTAAGTCGTTCGCGAATAGGGCTGTACGTAAATTACGTTCACGTCTAAAGCATTGACGATTTGCGGTCGGAATTTCAACCATGCGCACTGGGATCCTTTTACGAACGGTGCATGCGCCGTTCAAAAAAAAACTTCAAATACGTGGGGTCACACTAAATTTATATAAAACACGCCCACATCATCCAAATTTGAATTAGGCGGGCTTTCTGAAAACGGAAGTTCTTTCTGAAAACTGAACTTGCGCCCTAATTTACGGCGGCGTAACGTATCGGAGATACGTTACGCCAGCACAACATTACGCAGGGCTATCTGAATCTTGCCCAATATAATTAATAAAACTGAAGAGTGGAACCGCAAGTGTCAACCATGATCCACTGACAAAGTTAATAATTATAAGTGAAAAAATAAATGCAAGTGTCAAAACATGCATAATAAATAGATGAAGGAAGATACAGGGCCAGATTCAGGTAGATCAGCGGATCTTTAGATCCGCGTGATCTATCTGATTTAAGATACCCTGCCGCAAGTTTGAGAGGCAAGTGGGTAATTCACAAACCACTTACCTCCAAACTTGCGGCGGCGTATCGCAAATCCCCCGACGGAATTCAAATTCCGCGGCTAGGGGGAGTGTACTATTTAAATCAGGCGCGTCCCCGCGCCGATTTAAATGAGCATGCGCAGTCCGTGAATTTTCCCGGCGTGCATTGCTCCCACTGACGTCACTAGGATGTCAGTGGTTTCGACGCTTACGTAAACGACGTCCATCCGTATTACAGAACGATTTACGCAAACGATGTAAAAAAATTCAAAATCGATGCGGGAACGACGGCTATACTTAACATTGGCTGCGCCTCATAGAAGCAGGGGTAAGTATACGCCGGAAACGTCTGAACAACACTGCGTCGGGTCCGCGTACGTTCGTGAATTCGCGTATCTCGCTGATTTACATATTATTCAACGTAAATCAGCGGAAACGCCCCCGCGCCATTTTTAAATTACAAATAAGATCCGACGGTGTAACACAGTTACACCTGGCGGATCTTAGCAATATCTATGCGTAACTGATTCTATGAATCAGGCGCATAGATAAGACCAGTGTAAGTCAGAAATACGACGGCGTATCAGGAGATACACCGTCGTATCTCTTTGTGAATCTGGCCCACAATGTGAGTCTCTGTGCACACCTATCACTCCAAAGCTACGTGCAAAATAATTTTTTGATCAAGTGTTCAAAATAAATCACCACTGAATTCCAAAGTACATAGGTGCTCCAATAAAACAAAAGAATGCTTGAATCCACACAAGATCCCACGGTGCAGACGTGCAGAAAAAGTGCCGTGAGGTAATAGGCTGGCCTGGAGACATCGATCAGCGTAATCTACTGTGCTAGCAAGCCAGCAGTAGTGGAGATCTCTATAGGCTTATTATAGCCTCTTTGAGGTGAGAGGCTTGGGGAAACGGAGCACTTTTTCTGCACGTCTGCACCGTGGGATCTTGTGTGGATTCAAGCATTCTTTTGTTTTATTGGAGCACCTATGTTCTTTGGAATTCAGTGTTGATTGAAGCACTCTATTGTGATTTATTTTGAACACTTGATCAAAAAATTCTTTTGCACGTAGCTTTGGAGTGATAAGTGTGCACAGAGACTCACATTGTATCTTCCTTCATCTATTTATTATGCATGTTTTGACACTTGCATTTATTTTTTCACTTATAATTATTAACTTTGTCAGTGGATCATGGTTGACACTTGCGGTTCCACTCTTCAGTTTTATTAATTATATTGTTTATCACTACTGTATGTTTAATTTGCTTATGTGATATAATTTTTCTATTAATTGTAGTGCGATTTTGCATTATTAGTTTGGTGGTATTATATTTACTACTATTATATTCACGTTTTCATTAATAATCACTCAGTTCACCCCCCCCCCCACCCCCCTCAACTTTTCGTTGATGGTTGGTGGGCATTTATTGATTAGGAGTGAAACATCTTTTCTGGCTCATAGGGATTGTCGGATCTAGTTTTTGGGTTTTGATTTGAACATACGATATATTATATTCTTATTATTATTTTCTTTTGTGTATTAGCAAGCGCCATTACCCTCCCCTTTATCAATATCTTACTAGTGTGTGAGCACTATTTAGTTGTGGCTGCTGCTTAGTTTCATTAATTTTAATTAGTTTTATTGCTCTAGTTAGTGTGGTTTTGCGCATTAGTTCCCCCTATTATTCATTTTTGAAATGTACCTGCCTATTCACAAACTGTAATTTTTAAGAAGAACACATAGGCAAGTATTTGCTGAAAAAAAATATTCATTATGGGTCATAACAAAAGAAAGAGGAAGGCAACGCTGGAGAAACTGCTAAAATTTGGAAGCCTTTGGACCCCAGGGCAGACATCAACTATTTGAAAACCAAAATTGGTAGCCTGAGGAGTCCATATAATAGGGGGCACAATATAGTCCTGGACTCCGAGAGATCGGGACCAGCAGCAGATGACATATATTTCCCCAGTCTGTCCTACTCCAAAAGCCTGCATCTTCTGTCAGACCAGACTGAACCCAGGCCATCACTTTTTTGTCTTCCTTTAACGCTTCCTTCCAGGCTGTGGCTCTGGGGGTGGAGTTGTGGCAGCAGGAGGAGGAGTTGGATGGTCGAGCTCACAAAGGTGGCTTTTCCTGGTGAGTTCGCCCCTCAACCCCTTATTTAGGGCCATAAGAATTATTTCCTCACAGAAGAGGCGTTGGCCCTCCTCCATGTCCTGTATTTTAGATGCTACCATGCAGCCATAGGCCTCTTGAAGGTTGGGGGGGTTCTGAGGGCCGCATTAGCTTACCTAATAAGGCCGAGTGCTGCCTCCTCCATGTTCCTCCCTGTCAGGAACGAGTATGGAGATCAAGATGCTAAGAAGGCTGCCCTTGTGGCTGAGTGCAGCGCGACCCTGGAGTTGGGAACAGGAAGCGCGGTGCTCACAGAAGCACGGTAGGCCAGGTGCTTGCTTGCAGTCTGATGAGCTCAGCCACTGAGGGATGGCTGAGGCAGGCAGAACTGAGATTGTTGTATTTAAATGAAGGGAGATACCAGAAGCCAGGCCGAGGGTCAAACACAGGTAGGTCAGTCCAGAGCATATACAGGGGCAAGCCAAAGTCATACATGAGCAGGGTCCAGGTACAAGCCGAAGGGTCAAGCCGGGTGGTCAGGAAGCAGAAGCAGAGTCAAGAAGCAGGCCGAGGGTTAAACACAGGAGATCAGGAAGCAAGGTTAAGGCAAGCCGGGTGATTGGGAGACCAATCACTCTCACGTTGTTCTTACAAAGTCTGTTTTCCATTTTGTCGAGCTTAGCCACCTGGAGACTCGTTTTCTCCAGTAGCCCCCTGAGTTCACTTTCTAGCGGGACCAAGACATCCTCTATAGTGCTAACTCTCTCTTCCAAAGCAGTGGCCCTTTCCACAGTCCTACGCAATTCCTGATTCATTGAAAATAGTTCATTCTTTAAACTCTTTAGTTTATTATCAAGACTGACAATGGACTCTTTACAAGCATTAACAGCACACAGTACATCTCTCAATGCCAGTTCTTCCACTAGCTCAGGGCCTGCGACAATGGCGGGCTCAAATAACACTGATGTTGCTGGTTGAGGTACATTTCCAGGCATTGCTCCCCCAGGCCCTTTGATACTTACGGTTTTAATGACACTTGGGTTAGTTGGTTTTGGTGCTACCGAGCCCTAGCTCTTTCTAGCGGATGAGGACCCCACAGGGGCCTTAGCCTGTATTACTTGTGTTGCTGGTGGCGAGAGACCCCCCTTGGTAGGTGAGTGGGATGCAGTATGGGCAAAATGCTCCAGCTTGGCTACTGCCGCCACCTGGTTCCCTTTCTCCTTCTCCTTAGTCGATCGTGTAGTTGGAGCACCCTCTAAATGTGGCTGATCATCAGCCCCTCGCTTTTTAGTCATAGTGAACATAATGGTAAATTGTCCAGTAACTTCTCCAGCAACCACTGGTAGATCCTGTGGATTTCTATGGGCTCACTTATAGAGCTAATACCAATACTAATACTAATAGTAGACAAAGGGGGCCGTCACAGGGGATGCTCCACTGGGCACAGTTCACAATGCAAATCTCGGCACAGTGTACCAACACACAGGCAATTTAAGTGTCCAGGTTAGCCTCTGCAGCTTTTCCACACAATAATCTGCACGATGATCTTTCACTTTATTTTACCCAGCCTGGCTGGCTGCTGCTGCTCCACTCTAATCATGGCTCTCCAGCCCAAACCCTACACAATTTGTCAATATAATGCACTGTACGTGCTAGTACGCTCACCGCTTGGTGGTACAAGTGGTCAGAGGAAGTCTCGATGTCCCAGGGGGTCCCTCAGCTCCCGCCGTGCCAATGGCTTATACTCCCAGCACACTGGGTTCCTCTCCGCTTCCCCCTCCTCCTCCACAGCTCGTATTTCCAGCGGCTTCTCGCAAGATCAATGAGTCACAGCCGCTGTCGGTCCGTACGCAGTACCGGGTTCACACGTACCAACCGCAACAGTATGTGCAAGTGCGGCGAAGGTATTGTGGCGCTATAGTCTGTCACATGCTCCCTTCACAGTACCCCAGAACCATTATTCACAGGGAGATAGAGCGGGTAGGGGTCATACAGACATCCTCACTCCTCACAAACTCTCACCGCCTCCATCAACATTTTTTATGATTTTGAATTAATTCACAGCTGTGTTATTTGTATTTTTTACAGTATATTTGCCTGGAATTCAGCTTTAAAACTAATAGGAAGAAATAAACATAGCAACTAATGACAGCTATCCAGCATCTTAACCCAAATAAAAGTTGCAAAAGAAACCTTAGAGAATATTGCAAGCAGAAATCTAACACTAACACATCATAGAAAATGATTTTAAAGGGTTTATTAATTCTGTTTTAAGAATATATTACTGATCACAAAATATTTGTTCCATACTGATAACAGTTTGATTTTCCACAGACCAATGTGAAGGTCTTTGTCTACACAATAAAGAATCATACATTTTATGGGAGGGTATTATGCACACCAATCAGTAGATTACATTTTTTTTTTTCACTAATTGCAAGTGATGCTTAATACAGCATTAGATCTAGAATCCTTTTGATCAAACCCACTGCATATGTAATAACCCACAACTCTCTAGGCAACTATACTTGCCTTTCTGTTCTCCATCTGTCAGTCACTAGGGGATATGTGAATTATTCCATATGTCAAGCTTGTCAATCAACAAAAATTGTGGGAAATATCTGCTTACTGTACTGGATTTTATGGTAAGAAAATATTAAAGGAATAGTATGTTTTGGAAGATATTTATAGGCACATTAGGGTATTTAGAATAAGCCAGATGTTTTTAATCCAAGGGAAAAAATGTGAGTAGAGAGTAAAGTACTAATCATAGTACTTTAGCTACTTACTATAAAAAGATAATCTCCAAACATAGCCTCTGATAAATTTGAAAAAGAAAGCTCCCTCTAGACACTAGGCAGTTAACAAAATACAATTGTTTCAATATCATTTTGTTGTGTAACTGACATGAAAGAGCAAATAAACGTAACTCATTTACGTTACGCCGCCGCAAGTTTTTCAGACAAGTGCTGTATTCACAAAGCACTTTCCTGTAAAGTTGCGGCGGCGTAGCGTAAATTACCCGGCGGAATTCAAATTCGGCGGGTAGGGGGCGTGTATCCCCGCGCCGAATAAACTGCGCATGCGCCGGCCGCGACTGAATCCCAGTGCGCATGCTCCAAATGACGTCGGCAACTCGTCATGCTTTCTTCGTGAACGTAAATTACTTCCAGCCATATTTGCGAACGACTTACGCAAACAACGTAAAAATTTCAAAACTCGGCGCTGGAACGACGGCCATACTTAACATTAGCTACCCCTCATATAGCAGGGGTAACTATACGCCGGAAAAAGCCGAACGCAAACAACGTAAAAAAAAAGCGCCGGGCGGTCGTTCGTTTCTGAATCGGCGTAACTCCTCATTTGCATATTCCTTGCGTAATAATACGGAAGCGCCACCTAGCGGCCGGCCTGGAATTGCAGCCTAAGATCCGACGGTGTAAGACACTTACACCTGTCGGATCTTAGGGATATCTATGCGTAACCTGATTCTATGAATCAGGCGCATAGATGCGACTGTCGGAACTCAGAGATACGACGGCGTATCAGGAGATACGCGGTCATATCTCTTTCTGAATCCGGCCCACAATATGCAACCCTATTTTGTTACGATATTTAAGAGTAAATGTACTATACAATAATTTGGACCTTCACTCACAAGATAGACTTTCCCTCACTGGATTGTTACCTCCTCCACATTTTTTTTCACTGAACCCCCTGCCCCAATGCCTTCATTCTTACTTAGACAAGCATACCATTTTCCTTCTAAGTTATGTATGTTTCATTTTCCAGAAGGCTTCAGAGCCTCTACACTGTTTTGGAGGAGAACAGACATTGAGTTGAGGGAGTTGAGGAAAGTGGAAAGATAGCGCTGGATTGGCTACTTTTACTGGTCTTGTTATCTTATGGCATTACTGTTGGTGTAAATTATCTGGTTTCTGGTCAGGCAGCTTCTACACACCAAAGTATCTCCATAGTCTCCTTGGCTTGTAGTGTGATGTTCATAGGGTTGAAATTGAAGCACCACACCTCTGCTATGAGGTCCAGATACAACTTTATTCCATTAAAGGTCAGAGATACAATTCAAAAATTATCCAACGCATTTCAGGGGACCAAATGCCCCCTTCATCAGGGCTTGACTGGCAACAAAGTGAACAAACCAGAGGTAAACAGGCCTAGACTACAGCTTGTTTGGCAGGTGCTGCCAAACAAACTGCTGACTAGGCCTTTACTTTAAATTCACACCAAACAAAATACCATTGTATGCCCAGTCTGCTTTTAGTTTGTTCACTTTATTGCCAGTCAAGCCCTGATGAAGGGGGCACTTGAACCCTAGAAATGCTTTGGCTACCTTTTGAATTGTACCCCTGGAATAAAGTTGTGTCTGGACCTCTTAGCAGTTGTGTCGTGCTTCAATTTCAACCCATTTTTACATCACATGGAGTTGAAGGAGGCATCATCAGGGAACCAGCTGCCTGAACCCAGAAGAGACAATTGGCTGCTGATAACATCAGAAAGGAGGATGGTTGCACGGGACCCCATGTGTATTAGAGAGCAGCAGACCCAGCAAACCAAGTAAAAGGGAATAGAAAACACAGGCAGTGAAATTGCTCTTTGAAGTGGAACTGAACTGTATACACACCCTGTACACTGAGCTGTACACTCACAGTTTGATAAAAATAACTTCAGCAATACCAAGATGAATGAACTCCCATGCATTCACAGGAGTGATGTCATCTTGGCGTAGCCAATGAAAATGGCAGAGGATCAGAAGCCAGAAGTAGACCAGCTGAAGATGACAGCGGTCAGTGTGGAGCTTTGGGAAACCGCAACAGTGGAGTGAAGGTGAGTATAGTTTTGCTTTAATATACACTATTTTGGATAAAGCTCTGCTGCAAAAAAACAAAAAAAAACACACACCACACAGATGATGTCTTAGTATTTTCCTATCCTTAAAAGTAGTCCACAGTGATTTTATTATGCAATTATTGTACCAAATAGGGGTGCCTGTAAAAATGTCTGTCATGTCTTTTACAGCTTTTTACTGTTAATGTTGTGTTTATTACACATAAATACTGAGGGCCAGATCCACAAAGCAGATTCACCGACTTAACTCGAGATACGCGGCATAATTAAAATTTACACCGCGCGTATCTTTGAGCCTGATCCTCATCCTCAAAACGAGATACGCCTTAAAATCAGGTTTTTCCGTCCTACCTAAAATAATTACACTGGCGCATCTTCACACGCAAATTACGCTAGACACGCTGCTGTTTTGATAGGCAAAGATGCAAATGAGGGAGATAAGGCGATCCACAAAATTAAGTGTGTGCACCGTAGATTACGCCCTGTGCGCTTCTGTTAGTTTCATGGTGTAAAATTACACTTTATAAAAGCAGCCCTAATTTTACACATGCCGTGTAAAGGTCAGCTAAAGCAATACCATTAAGGAAGAGCTGAGCACACACTACAATCTGTATGCCAACATGCCAGGGGCATCCATGCGCATAGCTAGACTAGTGACTTCAGTAACCGAGGGTACCCCCTCTTCTGAGGGAACAGCAGTCAGGAGACGCCTCGCAGAATGCATCTTTGCACAGTAAACACACACATTAATTATGTCACAATGAGAATGCATGAATGCACACCACTGTGGTCCCTAGCACAGACACATCACATGCACATCTAATTGGATTATATCCAAGTACCCCCCAATGGTACTTGGGAGCAGTAACGCCCCGCCACGGCTCCAATTATGTCACTGTGCATTCATACACCATTCAGGGACCTGGGATCACTTCTCCCTGGTCCTGGGGATCCCTACTCCACCAAAACTGAGGGTGACACCCTTATTTAATCAGGAATGCCACCCCCCCCACATTCACACATCATTCACACACATAAACCAAATCATAAGTACAGTATACTAAACAAAATCATAAAAATAAAAAAACAAAAGTACCCCTGCAAAATTAATTGCGGCGGCGATTGCTACACCTGGGCCGCCCACGGCCACGGCCAACCGGAGGATCTTCATGGGGGGTGTGAGCAGGGGAGGGAGTATCTTCATGGGGGGGTGTGAGCAGGGGAGGGAGTATCTTCATGGGGGGGTGGGTGAGCACGGGAAGGAGGAGCCTCCCCTGGTGTCTGTCCTCCTGCTGGCCTGCCCTCCAAGGCCACGGCTATCCTTGTGAGACAGAGAGTGAGGGCAGCCGCATTGGCCTGGCCAGCCCGGGTATTGTCCTGCACAGCCTGGGTCAGGGCAGTCATCTCCTGGGCCACGCCTGTTGTGGCGGTCTGCAGGTCACACAAGCATGTGATGACCGCCAATGAGTTTGGGGCCCCATCACTGATTGCCTCCTTCATTGCACCCAGGCTGTGCTCCATCTGGGTCATAGTCTCTTTTATCTGACCCAGATGGCAGGTCTGCCGGGCATTGTCCTTCTGCAGATTGGCCGGCAGACGCTCGGCCACCCCCCTGGTCTCCTGGGTCGCCATCCTGCCTGCCGCTGAGGCTTGTGGCCCTGGAGGAGGGGAGAGAGTGACCCTTGTGGGTTGAGAGAAGAAGGGACAAGATGCGCCAATCTAAGTGCAATAAGCCCAAATTTAATAAAGGATACAAATAAAATAAGTATACATGTGCAATGCCTACTCACAAACAGGGGTAGATAGTGGGCACAGAACCGGAATGGAGAGATGCAGATGATCGGTGATCAGATGCGTGCCTGGAGTCATTCGGTGATCTCAACTAGCTGGTGTCCAAATCGCGGGCAGCAGCAGGCTGATGATATTCGATGTCCGGGGATAGGAACACCAGAAAAGCCACGGAGATTCGGCGTGCGCTTCACCGTGGAGCGCAGCGTCCCGCCGTCGCACCGGAAATGACGTGGGAGTCCAGGCCAGCCAATGGGATTACGCATTTCACAGCGTCAGCTGTTTCTTCAGATCCATGCTTTACTTTGGAGCATCCAGTGCCATCACAAGACTTCAATTCTACTTCCTTCTGAGACTAAAATCAGCCAGTGGGTGTGGTTCCTGAAAACGGTGCTGCCGCCAAGTGTCCCTTACAGCCAGTTATATTATTTCAATCCAGGACTTTCATGGACATTGTCTCTGGACTTTTTTATTAGACTCTTATATACCTCAGCCCATTGTGTTTGCCCTATTGGATCATGCGCCACATATCCTCTCTTTTCTTGCACCTTGTGGGTTGAGGCCTGTTGGGGAGGAGTGGGAGGGGCTACCCCTGATGGTGGCCTGACTGCTGCCAGCCTCAGGGGTAGCCTCAGGGGTAGCCTCAAGGGTCAACAAACCTGAGGCCAAAAGGACTTCCCTGCCAATCTGCATATCTTCTTCCTCCACCCCCTCATCCTCCTCCCCCTCATCCTCCTCCCCCTCAACCTCCTCATGAGGGGAGGTTTGGCCACTCCCCTCCCCTGGGGAATCCTGCCCTTCTTGGGACTCATCAGCAGCCTCTTGTCCTTGGGGTGGTGCAGCAGCCTGGCCTGATGGCCCAGCAACCTCCTGGTCATCTGTGGAGGACACAAAACAATCACAGGTTTGAGGATCCACACACTTGGCACATCTTCCCTTCCCCCACCCACACATGCTAATCACCAGATAGAAAAACCAAAAACGTACCTGTCCTCACAGGAACATCTGATTGATATCCACGCAGGCCCACCACCTGCTCTGGGTGGAAACACCGGGCCACTGCCCATTCCTCCTCACTCAGCCTGATGGGGCAGGGTCCCCCTCCTCCAGTGCCCGTGGTATGGGCATTGATCCTGGCCACCTTGTTACGGACCACGCTCTTAAGATCGTTGATCTTCTTTTGTATGCCAGCGGGGGTCCTCGTCTCCCCCCCGCCACATTTATCTGATCCGTAACTTTTTTAATCATCGCCTTCCTTTGGGCTGGGGAGGTGTTCCGGCTATCAGGGCCATGCAAATAACGCCCATATAGGACGATGGCCCGAGCAAGTATTTGCTTCTCTACCAGAGTAAAATTGAGCTTCCTGCGCTTGGGTGCCATCACAGACACCACTCAGCAACAAGAATAAACTCACAGGACAAACAAACAAAAATAATCACACAACAAACAAACAAAAAAACTCACAGAAGAAACACACACAAAAAGCAAAACACACAAGCAGACAGCTACTAAAAATTCAAAAACAAACACGCAAAAAACAAACACAAAATACAATCAGAAAAAAACAAACACAAAATACACTCAGAAAAAAACAAACACAAAATACACTTAGCAGAAACAAACACCAACTACAATCTACTACTCCTCCAAAACTTTTCTATCACACACAACTCACCAACACACACCAACAAACGATCAGAGCAGAAGCAACTTGCTCTAGGAAGGGGAACACAGGGATATACATTTGCAAGGGAAGTGTGTTTGTCTGGGGCTATTTATACACAGGGCGATCCTCAAACTAAGTACGCTTGGCCTTTTACCTATCTCACTGATTGCGCCAAGCCAAGTTCTGCACATGCCCAGTGAGCAGCAGATTCGTGCGCGCATGCGCAGTACGGCCGGCCCTTCATTTGCATGGGGTCATGGCTCATTACAATGAAGCACGCCCACTTCATTCCTACTTGCAATAACCCCGCCTTACGACTCGGAATTTAAGTTACACTTGCGCAATTTTGGACGCAAATGCGCTGTGGATACGGCACTTACGACACAAAATTAGGGCGCCTTAACTTAAATGACATAAGTTTTGATTAACTTATTTTGCGCCGCTGTTTGTGGATCTGGCCCTGTGTTTTAATTATGAGGATAATGTAATTTAGACACGGGTGTCTCTATAATGCCGCGTACACACCATCGTTTTCTGCGATGGAAAAAAACGTCATTTTCAAAAACGTCAATTTAATTGACCGTGTGTGGGCAAAAACGTCGTTTTATGTCTTCTAAAAAACGACAGAAAAAAATTGAAGCATGCTTCAATTTTATGTGTCGTTTTTGGCCGACGTCGTTTTCTGTGTTCTAAACATTGACCGTGTGTACGTAAAAACGTCGATTTAAGCCCGCGCATGCTCAGAAGCAAGTTAGGAGACGGCAGCGCTCATTCATGTAAAACGACTGTTCAGAATGGAATCAGCACATTCGTTAAGGTGTTTTTCAGCTTATAGACAAGAAAACGAAATTTAAAGCACAGTCACTGAAAATCACGAATCGTATCTCACCAAACTTTTACTAACACGCAGCAACACGATATCAGCAAAAGAGGCCGTCTTCCGCTTGGAAACGACCCTTTATAGTGACGTCGTGCGTGATTGACGGAACTGCGCTGTGCTAGAGCGTTGTGAAAAAGCGATGGTGTGTATGCTACGTCGTTGTTCAAATTGAAGTTTGAAAAATGACGTTTTTTTAAAGCACATAAAGCGTCGCATTTTTCCATCGCAGAAAACGATGGTGTGTACGCGGCATAAGGTGTACAAATATTTGTAATGATTTAATTGGTGTGACAGTGGGACATTGTTTAGATTGCTTAATGTTAAATACATCTTATTAATCGATATAAAGTACAGAATTTAGAGATAACATGTTAAAGTAGTTCTAAAGTCAAGACAATTTTTGCCACATTTTTTGCTACTGTGTCTACAAAAGAAACAGGCAGCAGCAAAAGCCATTGTCTCCTGCTGCGGAGAGAGTAGGGGGCATGGCAGAGCCCCTCTGTATGTGCCTATGGATGCACCAAGCCTGGCTCGGGAGTACACCAGCACCCAGTTTGTCAATGGCGCACTGAGAGAAGAGGTGGAGCAGAGTGCCAGCAGTGGATCCCAGAAGAGGCGGTAAGGGACCTCTCTGTGCAAAACCATTGCACAGAACAGATAAGTATAACTTCTTTTTGATTTTAGAACCACTTTAAGACGCATGGAAGCAGCTTTGGTCTTGGGGAAAGCATATCTGTGCATAAACAATGTTAATACCTGCCATATTTTACACAATCTCAGCCTCACCCTAAGAAGAAATTTTCCAGCTCTCAGAACCATTATTTGACAGACTTATTTTAGCAATGAAGCATTTACTGCACATGCACATACATAGTAGTCTCCATCATGTGTTTTTTTTTTTTTTTCAATTTGTTAACTGGGATTAAAACAAGATACACAATAATGTACAAATAATGTAAAAGTACATTAAATACAACAGTCTTCAGTAAAGTATGAAAGTAGCCATCGGGGTACAATGGAATTATATACGTAGAACATCGTTTTGAGGTGCAAGGCATAGAAGAGTAAAAACAATGTCTCTGGATGTAGGATGAGCCACAGGAGACTGGTATACATACAAGAATGGGTAAAGTCAAATTATATGAATGTTAAGATAGCGGAAATTCAAATATTCTGGTAGCATGCCTGTGCATGGAAAGGGTCATTGACCCCGGTGGCCCTTTGAGCAAACCTCCACCATGTGTTTTAAGGGAAACAGTCACCATTTAGGTGGGTGATGCCATTCTGACCATTCTGACCTGTATGAAATAGATGTAACACTAAGAAAACTTCTGAAGAGAGGCAGAATACCTTAAATTGTAACCAAAGGCAAAAAACATTTTGGATGACGTGGAGATGTATTAGCATAACTATTAGGTTTTTATTGATGTCTGTGCCCCTGTTAGGGAGATTCACTCTCTCTATTTGCCCTGTTTAACATTACCATTGAACGAGAAAGTAAAAAAAAATCCCAAATTTTAGGTTGTCCCCAAAAAAGTAATAGAGGGGAAATCTTCACATGGGGGCATTGGTTCTGGTGACCTAGGGGCCCCAGCGGATTCCCCTAATTTGCAGGGATTTCTTCCCACTTCCAATATTGGCACTCACTTTAGAAAGTGAGGCAAAATCTCACAATGGCAAAAAAAAATGACAGGGGTTATAACCCTCCCCTATTCTATCCAAATGAAAAAATAAGATTTTTCTATAGTTCCACTTCAATTTCTAGTTAAAACATTCAAAGAATCGGCTTAAAGCAGAGGTTCCTCCAATTTTTTTCTTTTTAAAGCCAGCAGCTACAAATACTGCAGCTGCTGACTTTCAAAAAATGGACACGTACCTGTCCAGCGCGCCCGTGATGTCAGAAGACGAGGCTGAGCAATCGCTCAGTCCTCGGCTGCTTCCGCCTCCATCCTGGGTAAGGAAATCAGGAAATGCCCGGTTCCCTACTGCGCATGCACGAGTATCGCGGCACGCCGTCACTGGTCCCTGCTCTTTGCTAGGTACAGTGTTTCCCAGAAGACAGCGGGGGGGTGACGTAAAGGGGCCGGACTCCCGCGGGAGTCAGAAACAGTCAGAAACAGTAAGTGTTGCAAAATAACACAGTGCTTCCTGGGCTTTAGTTAGAAACTAATACCACCAATTCCAATAACTATTCTATACTGCTCTGAATGAAAAAAAAAACTGACAGCTCTCCCCCTCTAAGATGTTGTGTTCTGCCACTGTACACAACTCTGGTTCAGCCACATTGAATATGTCATCCGATTCTAATCTTTAGTCTTTAGGAATGATGTGCTGGAACTGGAGAGAGTCTAAAGAAAGCAACAAAGCTGATAGGAGGACTGGATGATCATAGTTATGAGAAATGGCTATACACACTTTATTCTTCCTGGAGAAGAGATGCTTAAGAGGAGAAATGATTGCAATATACAAATATTTAAATTGTGATTCTAGAATAGGTAGAAAACTATTCAGTCTCAGGTGGCTAAAGAAGACATGTGGCCACCCAATGAAGTTGGATGAGAAACAGTTTAACTTTAAATTGAGTAGGGGGTTCTTTACTGTCAAGCCTCGTACACAAGATCGGATATCTGATGGAATCTAATCCGATTGATTTTTTCGTCGGATATCCGATGAAGCTGACTTTCATCAGTCTTGCCTACACACCATCAGTCATTAATCCGACCGTGCCAAAACACGGTCACGTAAAACACTACCAAGTGCTGAGAAAAATAAAGTTCAATGCTTCCGAGCATGCATCGACTTGATTCTGAGCATGCATGGATTTTTGACCGATGGACTTCCACACAGACGATCGTTTTTTTCTATCGTTTTTTTTATCCATAGGAAAAATGTAAAACATGTTCTATTTTTTTTCACTGATGGAAAACAAACTGATGGGGCCCACACACAATCGGTTTGTCCCATGAAAACAGTCCAGCGGTCTGTTTTCATCGGACAAACCGATCGTGTGTACAGGGCTTTAGGAGCTGTAAAGATGTGGAACTCCCTTGCACAACTGGTGATGTCGCTAATTTCTAAAAACTTTTATATGGGAATCTAAATGAATGCACTATACAGGAGAATGGAAGATGGTAGAGACATAAATACATACCCCCACACATGTTTAACTGGATGGATTGATATTTTTATTCAACCTTAGCAACTATGTAACTATATTTCATAAAGTATTCAGCTATTCCAAAGAATGACCTTACCTGCTTCTAACTTTTAGGGTAGGCCAAACCATGTTGGCCTCGATCTTACCTGTCCCTGATCTTCCTTCATCCTACCTGGTGTCCCAGTTACTTGACTTCGGTCATGCCTATCTGACACATACTTGGTTTAACTGTTAGATTAGCAGCTGACAATTTGACCAGAATGTATGGCAGCTGTGTGTGGTGTTGTTCTCAGGTATAAACGAACACAGCTATATTATCATGTAAGTGACTGCAAAGGGCCTGACCCTTCCAACAGATAGTTTATTACCCTCTGAAAGGTGGCTGGCATGTCCCTCACTCCAAACAGCATTAATGTGAACTTGAATAATCCAAATGGAGTGATGAAAACAGTTTTTTTCTGAGCCACAGATACCCTACCCGTGTCTATGATTGTTAGATGACAGGTGGCTGTCAATGCTTCAAACAACGTATTAACCCTGGGCATGGGGTAGGCATCACAAGTGGTAATAGTATTCATGCAGTTCATGTCCTTTTATTGCAAAATAGAAGTGTTAGTGGGGCTCAGGCGTGTCAGGATTTCTGAATGGCCCCAATTGCAGTATCTCATCAATCTTGTTCACTATGTCTTCAGCAAAATGTGGTAGGCAGATTGTTTGGAGGGTATTCCCCCATGTCTACCTTGTGGACTGCAAGGGGAATTTTTCCCTGTTTTTTCCCTGATTTCCCATTGAAATTGTCATAGTGTTCTGCAAGTGCTTCCAGCAGCTGAGTCTTCTGGGTAGGAGAGAGGTGTTGGTTTATCCATAGGTCAGTTCCCAACTCTTGAGTGTCACCTAACAAATCTCAAAGTTGGTCAGCTTCTTCCTCCTCTGGACGACTGCAAACTGGCATTACATATGTCGTTATTTTACGGCGTGTAAGGTGTGTTTTAACCTCCCTGGTGGCATGATTCTTTCAGATTTAAGGTGCTGAAAGCGGTACCGATATTTTGCATGGAAAATTTCCATTTTATATTGTAGGCCTGTAATTCCTAGTAATAACTCACTTCATTTTGTCCAAACAAGAGTCTAGTAGACATCCCGGGTATGATAAAGATTGAAACACAAAATCATAAATTATAATATAATAAATAACTATAAATAATTATAACAAATAATAATATAATAATAATAATAATAATAATAATAATAATAATAATAAAAATTATTCAATAATGTAATCAAATCAAAAACACTGAAATTTGCTCATTTGCAGAATTGTCGCTGTCATTAGATTTAGTGTTTGATGACGAATTTCCCCACAAATCGCTATCGCTCAATTCTGCAACTGATTCAAATTTATTATCGCTGTTTTCTAGCTGGTCTAAAAGCACTTTTGACATAAAGGGACACTTTTTGGTTGCTATGGACAATCCACAGTTTCCAGGCAGAAAGAACAGTTTTTACTATATAAGTGCATGCAGGACACTGGGCAGACCACTAGGGACAAAGGGTGTGTGTAATTATTTCATACAGTACTGTAAGATTACAGTATACTGTATGTGTACTGTGTTTTAACATTTTTGAATTTGGTGCCGATCTTTGCCCCTGTGCGTGGTAATGTTGCAGGGAACGGAGCTCGGTGGCACTCGGCACTGTGTGAATCGAGCGACGAGACGGCTCGATCACAAAGCGGGGAGACATTGGAGGATCCAGGGACAAGGTAAGTAACTCCCTGCTTGTATCCTGCGATGCAATCCCGAGTTTGGCTCGGGGTTATCGCTATTGGTGCTGAAATTCCACCCCAAGCCAGACTCGGGAATACCGCTCAGCAGGTTAAACGTGTTTGCATGGAACTCTTTCTGTTTTATACCTACTTCTATAAAACCTACCACATAAATGACATCATTGAATTGCTTTGTGATTGGATATGACCCCATCCCATGCTTCCAGTTGTTTTTCATAAAAGACTATAACATATGCCTTCTGACCCATCTAAAACAGTGTCTCCCTTTTGTCCTAGAACCTCAGTATATGATCCACGACAGAGACCTCAGGACAATCAATCTATCTATCCAATGCCACTCAGATTAGGTGTAAAGATTCTTTAACTCATCTTTCAGTACACAAATTCTAGTAGTAAAAAGCTGTGGACTCTTGGGGATCTTTCTATTGGCAAACAGCAAGTGAGGCAAATGCAATTTCTAGTTTTCTTCCTGTGACTCCATAAACATCTTCAGCATTTGTTTCAAAGCCCCAGTCAAACACTTCTCACAGAGAATATAGATAGATTTGTTGGGACTTTTAAAGCACATATACACCAAGATAAGAAAAATAGAAAAATTAATAAATAACAAATCATAAATTGGATTCTCCCAGTCCTACACCCCTCTCTATGATACTCCCAAATGATCCTATACATCCTTCCACAATTAATTGGGGTTCCATTATTGAATACACAGGTTGGTACTATGATCAATGCATGGGTTGTATCTTGTTTGTTTTAGTTTGCAATATAATATTTAAATATTTGTGTATAATATGTTTGTTTTATTTTGTTATTGGATTGTAACATGTATTTTTTTTGTAGTGATCAGCTCATATACAGTGCCTGTTGAAAAAGATCTCCTGAAGAATCCGATAAATGGCGAAACATGTAGAGATAAATCAGATGTGCACTTGTTGTTTGTATATTCTACTGATCCAATATGTGAATGTTTCAATTTATCTATATTCTATGTATACATTAGGGATGTGGCGCCTTTAACCAAGTTGTTCAACAACCTAGCTCAGCAACCTTTTTACTTCTCACAGAGGTTGTTTGTTTGTTGGTGTTAAGGACTAGATACTATATAAGTCATTTGTATCTGACCTTATGTTCTTGCATTAGGTAACACTAACTGTAAACCATGAACACTGCAAGGTTATGCAGGGAACCCTGTGTGATGGTAGAAAGGCCAGATAGACCACAAATAGAATACAACATACAGTATATACAAGGGAAGGGCTGCAGGAATTGTGCTTTCCCTGAACTGACACTTATAGAGTGGCATACTACACACACTATATATATATATAATTATATCTAAATAGATATAATTAGAATGTAAATACTCCAAACATATGTGAATTTTGGTTGAATGCCAGCAGGTTCCATCAGCTGCTGTTTTTTCAGTGACCTTAGAATTTACTATATATGAGAACTACTGAAATTGAAAAAATGAAATAGGCATCAACTAACTATTAGAACATAAATAAAAAATAAACAACCCATTACTTAGGAATCTTGGGGGTTATCCACAAAGCCGCGGCGCAACGTAACTTTTCGGATTTAAGTTACTCCGCCGCAAAATTCCCAAGTTAGGTGCCGATCCACAAAGCACTTACCTGGAATTTTGCGGCGCTGTAACTTAAATCCGTCCGGCGCAAGGCGTTCCTATTCAAATGGGCGAGTCCCATTTAAATTAGGCGCGCTCCCGCGCCGGATGTACTGCGCATGCTCCGTCGGGTAAATTACCCGACGTGCATTGCGCTAACTGACGTCGCTCCGACGTCATTTGCTTAGACGTTAACGTAAATGGCGTCCAGCGCCATTCCCGGACGTCTTACGCAAACGACGTAGAATTTAAAATTCGACGCGGGAACGACGGACATACTTAACATGGCTTAAGACAACTAGGGCTTAGCCCTAGTTTTACGCGGCGGAACTCGACGTAAACTACGTAGATTTAGAGCGACGGGCCCGTCGGAGCGTTCGTGGATCGCCGTAACTGGTCATTTGCATATTCTACGCCGGCCGCAATGGCCTCGCCACCTAGCGGCCGGCCTAGAATTGCATCCTTAAGATCCGACAGTGTAATTCAATTACACATGTCGGATCTTCGTCCTAACTATGGGAAACTGAGTCTGTGGATCAGTTCCATAGTTAGGACCAGGGATACGACGGAGTAACAGCAGTTACTCCGCCGTATCTCTTTTGAGGATCTGGCCCCTTCTGTTCATGTGTGTGCAATAGAGTTCCCCTTTGTTTCCACACTAGTGAAATTACATTTGTTTTTAGCATACATTTCGATGCAGCAAAATGCAAACGTTTTGCTGCATCAAAATGGACAGTGTAAATGGAGTATGATTAGTCATGTATTATAATTTTAGCTTGATTTACCTGTTTTATCCTTCATTCAGTTTACCTGCCTTTATAATGTGATTTTATAATTGTGATTTGCAGGTTATGTGAAATAAAGAGATTGATTTGATTAAGTCTGACACCCTGTTATTTCAAATATTTTTCATCTTCACTGTCATCATGGTTAATAATACACTGACATCTGTTATACTTCACAGTAAGCATCTGCAGGTCTGATCCATCACATTCTGTTAAACTCAGCGGTATTCCTGCTTGTGATATTACTAAACATCGTATGGTAGGTGGCGCTGGTCTTCATCAAAAATTATTACCAGAAAATTTGTGTGAAATGCTAAATAACTATTAGAGGTAGGAATGAGACTCTGGGTTGTTGCTGATAAGGGTTTAAGGCAAATTCTGTCAGTTCAAGATCTGTTATCCTGACACATTTGAGCACAGATTCACCTGGGCTAATATTTTTTAAACCATAATGCACTGCATGACTTTTGAACATTGACCAGCAGACACAGAAAGACCAAGGTGATTTTGGTTAACCACTTGCTGCCCTCCATATAGCAAAATGATGGTGGCAAAGTAGTTCTGTTATCCTGATCGAATGTCATATGACGCGATTAGGATAACTAGCCAGCGCGTGCATACGGCGGCGTGCAGCCCGGCGATCGGTGGTGCGACATGTCAATCTGACACGCCGCAACTCCAATCTAGGTAAAGAGTTTCTGACAGAGACTCTTTACCACATGATCAGCCGTGTCCAATCACGGCTGATCAAAGTGTAAACAGGAAAAGCCATGTATCGGCTTTTCCTCACTCGCGTCTGTCAGACGCGAGTAGAGGAGAGCCGATCAGATGCACCTCTGACAGGGGGGGGTCTGTGCTGATTGATTATCAGTGCAGTCCCCCTGAGGATGCCCACACTGGACCACAAGGGACACCACCAGGAATGCCCACCACTTGTGAACACCAGGTATACCACCCATGGCCACCAGGGATGCCAATCAGTGCCCGCAATTGATGCCAATCAGTGCCCATAATTGATGCAAATTAGTGTCAAACACTAATGCCTACCAATCAGTGATATATGAATGAAAAACTTATATAGTGCGGCACATGCAAACTGAATCGCTTCTGGGCGCTTGAATGTTACTGTCTCTTGACATCAAAAGAGCAGAGTTGTAATCTGTCTTCTGAAGGCCAGGTGGTTTTCCTCCATCCGAATGCTGGTTGGTAAAGCGTTCCATAGTCTTGGACCTTGGAATGCAAACCTTCTTTCTCCTTTGGACTTGTATCTGGCTTTGGGTACCTTGACCAGGTTTTGGCCAGTGGATCGCAGAAGGCGATTGGAATTGTGGGGTTCTATCTTGTCGCAAAGATATTGGGGAGCCTTCCCATGGATGCACATATGTGTCAGACAGAGTGCTTTAAAAGCAATTCTGTCCTTTACTGGCAACCAGTGAAGGGTTCTCAACGAAGGTGAGATTGATTCCCATGTTTTTTTCCCAGTCACAAGTCTGGCGGCCGTATTCTGAACGACTTGCAGGCGAGTGATTTGGTATTTTGGCAGTCCGAGGTAGAGGGCATTTGCATAATCCAGTCTGGAGTTCACAATTGTCCCCACCACGACTGCTACGTCTTCATTAGGGATAAATGGAATAAGTCTGCGTAGTAGGCGCAGCAGATGGTGAGAGCTGCTGACTACTGACCCTATTTGTGCATCCATTGTCATGTAGGTGTCGAAAATGACCCCGAGACTTTTGACTTTGGTGCTAGGGGTGATGGTTTGGCCCAGAATGGGCAGGAGTGTCCAGGTTGTTGCCAGTTGACTCTTGCGACCGGCACGAAACAGAAGAAGTTCTGTTTTGGAGCTGTTGAGTTTAAGATAACTCTTCGTCATCCAGTTTTCTATCAAAGAGAGACATTTCTCTAAACTGGGATGATGATCCTTTTTATTGCAGATGCGAAAATACAGTTGCGTGTCATCTGCATATGAGTGATAGAGTAGTTTTTGGCTACTGATAATCAGTAGCATACATCAGTGTACATCAGTGCCACCCATTAGTGTCCATCAGTGCCACCTATCAGTGCCCATCCATGCCCATCTGTGCCACCTTTCAGTGCCCATCAGTGCCACTGACATGTGTCCATCAGTGCCATCTATGTGTGCTCATCAGTGCTGTTTATCAGTGCCACCTATCAGTGCCCATCAGTGCTGCATATTAGTGCCCATCATCAGTTCCCATCAGTGACACCTCCTTAGTGCCATCACATTGATCTCACCTCATCGGTGCCTATTAGTGCCGCCTTATCAGTGCCCATCAGTGCAGCCCCATCAGTGCCCATCAGTAAAGGAGAAAACATACTTATTTACATAGTTTTGTAACAGAAATAATTTTTTTTCACGATTTTTGGTCTTTTTTTTTTGTTTGTTTAACAGAAAATACAAATCCCAGAGGTGATCAAATACCACCAAAAGAAAGCTCTATGTGTGGATTTTTTTTAAACAGTTTTTAGGTAAACTGCTTTTTTCTTTAAATGTGCCTTTTTCTTTTTTTATTTAGGAGCCAGTAAAGCATTGCACCCGTAATCAGCAGAGGATATTTTGCAAAATATTTGATAAACGTACCAATTCCATTGCCACATTATTTAATGTGCTTTTTACGGGCTTAATAAAAATGTAACTGAGGTAAACAAAGCTAAAGACCTAGAATCAGTAAGCTTGACCTCAGTTATGTACAAACTATTTGAATGTAGACTAAGGAAAGATATATATGAATATATGTTAGAGATTATTCTAATAATGGAGAAATAGTCATATATAGCTTACTAGGTTGGCCTCAGAGGGATAAAGCATATGGCCCGAACAGCATGGACATGTGGCCGCCCCGCGGACATTCTAGTCATTCTATTTATTATAAAAAAAGTCATGGTCACTTTAAGAGCATGTACAGTATGTCAGATAGGAGAATAGGGTCATGTGACATTGGAGATTAGTAAGGAATGTCACATGACCACACTGGAATGTTCCAGAAGGTCACATGACCAGTGGGAACATTCTGGAAGCGGGGCAAGTTTATATAAAAGGGGTCCTCCACGGGAATCTCCTCACAGCTGGTCAGAGTACTGGAACAAGCTCCCCCCCACCCCCGTCACAGGCACGTTATATGGTTTTGTCACCCTTTAAAAGTAAAGGGGGGACTTTTTTATTGATATGCGGTATTGCTTGAGTCCTGAAGACTGGGCTGTTTCTATTTATTAATTACAAGTGCTAATTTTATGCATTAATAAAATGATTGAATGGATTTAAGTTATTTGCAGTTTACACCATTAACCACTTGCTTACTGGGCACATATACCCCCTTCCTGGAAATTTCAGCTTAGGCACTGCGTCGCTTTTAACTGAAAATTGCGCGGTCGTGTGACGTGGCTCCCAAACAAAATTGATGCCCTTTTTTCCCCACAAATAGAGTTTTCTTTTGGTGGTATTTGATCACCTCTGCGGTTTTTATTTTTTGTGCTATAAACAAAAAAAGAGCAACAATTTTGAAAAAAAAAACACAATATTTTTTACTTTTTGCTATAATAAATATCCCAATTAAATAAATAAAAATAAAATGTTCTCAGTTTAGGCGATACGTATTCTTCTACATATTTTTGGTAAAAAAAAAAAATCGCAATAAGCGTATAGCAGGGGTCTCCAAACTTTACCAACAAAGGGACACTTTATTGCCCTTCAGACTTTAGGAGGGCCGAATTGGGGCCAGCAAGGGAAGAAAAAGTCACGAGTCCGGCATCAGTGAGAACATATATGGCCTCAGGGTTGGTGGTCAATAGGAAGAGGAGTATTCACCCTATTAGTAGGAGGAATAGTATCCCATCATTGGTATCAGTGGATAATATAGTGCCCCATTGTTGGTGTCAATGGGAGGAATAGTGCCTCATGTCAGTGGGAGGAATTGTGCCCCAAGGGCCGGATAAAGGCTAGCAAAGGGCCACATCTGGCCTTCGGGCCGCAGTTTGGAGACCTCTGGCGTATAGTGACTGGTTTGCGCAAAACAAAATAGGGGACATAATTATGTTTTTTGGTTTTTTTACTAGTGATGGAGGCAATCTTTTATTGGGACTGCGACATTATGGCGGACACATCGGACACTTTTGACACATTTTTGGGACCATTCACATTTATACAGCGATCAGTGGTATAAATATGCACTGATTACTGTATAAATGTGACGGGAAGGGGTTAACACTAGGGGGCGAGGAAGGGGTGCCCTGCATAGTGTTTCTAACTGTAGGGTGAGAGTACTGACTGGGGGAGGTGACCAATCTGTGTCCCTATGTACAAGGGACACAGCATCGTTCTCCTCTCCCTGACAGGACGTGGATCTCTGTGTTTACACACAGAGATCCACGGTCCTGCTCTGTTACTGGGCACGCGCATCGAGTTCCCAGTAATGGTCTGAAAGGCGAGGACGTCATATGACATCCTCTCAGAACAAGAGAGCTATCGTGCCGCCGTCAATTGACGGCGGCCAGTAGTAAGGAGGTTAAAGTTATATTCCAAATACGTTGTGAGTGTCTTTTTTTTATTAGAAGGTAAAATTGGGTATTGAAGGAGGGATTGGTGCGGCCTACATTCCCATGTTTTTTGAATATTTGTTTAGAGCAGTTTAAATTTGGTTGTTAGTACTGTTGTTAATGCAATATATTTTAACTAGTATTTAGAATTATTTATTACTGTTATTAACAGTAACAGTTTACAAATTATAATTGCATTGTACAGACTGAAAAATTCAGAAAAATGTATGTCCATAGGTACATTGTTATTATTATGATCTGATAGATAGAAAAGAAATACATGTACCCATTTCCCTGATAATACAAACCATAGCATTAAAGCTTAGCAAAACAGTAACATGCTTCAGAAAGATCTTTGTAAAATGTCAACATAGCTAAATGGCAGAGGAAATTCAATGCTGGTAAATATTGATTATTGCCACTAAGTCATTTTGATTTTATTGCCTCTGTACATTCAAAACAAAAATGAAAAACACTCCAATTGATGTTAAACTAGCTTTTAAAAGTAAGATGCACATGGTTCACCTGTAAGAGGTACAAAGGCTGGCAACTAAGGTGTTCCCAAGGATCCCAAGGATCACCGCTGATCTCAGATCATAAACAGTTTATGAAACAGAGATAATCGAGTGAGAAGATGTTTGAACATGTTCTCTCGCCGATGATCTCCACACACAGAGAATCCTCATTGACTGACACAGAAATGGCCAGTTTATGAAGCTGCGATCTCAGCGCTTCACTGGCAATCTGGGTCAGAATTCACCTTCCAGATTCACCAGCTCAGAGGTGGAGAATCGGGGAGTGAGGAGGGAATCTGGGGGGATCTGAGAGAGAAGGAGGAGGATTATTAACTTCTTTCTACCTTGTTCAGACCCCCGAAAACTGTAATCATGTCCCCCTGACAGATTTATGTGTATATTTATTTATATATATATAATGTGTGTGTATATACATGTATATATAATGTGTGTGTATACGTAAATATATATTGTAGGGGGCCTCGTTGTTTTATTAACATTAACCATGCCATCTGTCAGTGTACTAAGCACTGATAATGTATCACTGCTTAATAAACTGACATCTTGGTGTTTCTGAAAATTTTTGGTACTATTATCTCGTAGAGTGTCACAAGATTCCAGTATCAGCGACCGTTCTCCACTGTTGGAAGCATTTGTAAATCGCTTCACTCCTCCAAAGGTGAAGCGATCTACTCCACTTTATATACTGGCATCTAGAGGAGAACGATCTCCTCTGAGAATGCTTAAGAATGAAGTAGTGAATATATTTCACTTCTTCATAAACGAACACCTGAATGAGAAAAAGATAACTTGCAGGTTATATGTTTAGTATTTATTACAAGTATAAGGACATTACACAAATTTGACAGATGCACTTTTTATATCAATAACTGTACAAAGAAAAGGGACATCAGCTATGCAGGATGAAAATGAAATAAATTATTAAACTAAGGAGTGAGTGGTTAATTAGTAAATGCGGTTAATTTGTGTCATGCCACACCAGGGGAGGTAGCAAAGTAAAATCAGTTATGGAATTTCAAATGGTTGTGATAATTTTCATGCAACTAAAAGTGTCCAGAATTAAAATTACTAAGGATAATATGGTAACATGTTGATCCAGGAAAACAATAAATCTACCTTGTCAGATCAGGAAGGATCAGAAACATAATATTGGTAACGGTTGTACACTGGATTTAGGTTTAGTTTTTCTTTGAGGCAATATTGTTGGGGCATTTATAAAAGGTTGAACATGATGAACATTTGTCTTTTTTTGCAAGCTAATTTATGTAAATTAGTCTGCACAGCCACCTGGAGAACCTGGTGCACCATTGTCCACCGAATCTGAACCTAACTTGCACCTTATTCAATCAGAACTAGAAATGAAGCCAAGCACTGACAATAACGCATTGCGGCCTGCCCATCTATCAGTCACAGCAACCTGTCATGGTCTCCTGTTGTTGGCGGGAGTAAGGAGAGAGGCGCTGCCGATTGCCTTGCACAAATGGTTCCTTACTTATGCCCTGCATCTGCTGTTGGTTCACCCAGACCAGAGAGGGATGTTTTCGATTGCATGCCACAAAGACCTCTGTAGTAGTATACATGTTTCCTTTATGTAAGTGGATATTGAATACAATTTTGCTTTTTTATCTCTTATACTCATCTGGCACCCTGATTTGTTCTTCTTTGCATGTGTTATGAGCATATCCCTCATAAACCTTGGCAATGAGTTGCCAGATTTTGTGTGTTCCAGCTGATCACCCATCTAGCTCTATATTATCCACAGACTGATTACTACTGATTACCTTCATTGCCTTCCCACTGTTGTTTGTGTGCGCTAATTAACTTGTTCATTTTGAAGATTGGTTTTTATTGCTAGCATATATGTACCTACCTAACACATCTCAGTATGCATTTCTAGATTTATGCTTGACAGATCTGTCAAATTTTTATAAGTGGTTAGCAATCCTGGGAGGGAACCTAAATGTGGCTTTGGACCCTCTCTTAGATGTCTTGTCACATCTGTCATATTCTTAGACATTTTAAGACTTGTCTTAGAAGATAAATACTGATTGATGTATTGTATTACCAACATACAGTAGTGATGTTAGAGATTACACATTTTACTCACCATCACACCAGTTCTATTCCAGAATTCACTATTTCTTGATACCGAATGCTTATTTAGATGCAGTTATCTCAACTGCTATAGAAACACTGTTTTCTCAGATTATGTCCCAAAAACAGTCACTATCAGAAAAGGCAAAAATTCACAGAAACCTTGGCATTGGTGACTAAATGAAGACCTCTTAAAGGATGAGAGATTACATTGTCAAACTCAACCCCTGAGATATCACCCATGAATATTTGGGAAGCCCATACGTGTGTTATCAGGGGTGAACTAATAAAGGCTTCGGCCAGACATAAGAAAGAAAGGTTAGAAACACTTTTGTACTTTGTCATTCTTTCTGTAGCTCAAAGGAGGGCTATATAGATCAATACCTAACAGAGGTGTGATTATCTAAACTATTGTTTGAGGCTCGGGATTCTATGGAAGATTCTCCAAAGTTTGCAAAATTGGAGGGAGTTATCAAAGACATGCCAACTGGAAAAACTCCTGGGCCAGATGGTCTCACTCTTTTATATTATAAAACTTCCCAGCAGAAACTGTTGATGTGGTTCCTAAGCCTTGTACACACCTACGGGTTTCCCATCGGGAAAACTGCCATGAGAGCTTTTGGCTGTGTGTATGCTCAATCACAGTTTTCCTGACAGGAAAACTGCCGGGAAAAAAAAGAAAACCAGCTCTTTTTTTCCCACCAGGATTCCCATCGGTGGACCATACACATGGCCGGGTTTCCCGACCAAAGGGTTTCCCGGCAGTAAAAAGCCGGGAAACCCGTACGTGTGTACTAGGCATAAAGGGCAACCCTTTACCCAGAGACACAATATGTGCACATATAACTGTTATAGCAGCTGTAAGATGACAAGGACCTGTCCTACTATACCAATACTAGCAATAGACCAATTTCTCTTGTAAATACAAGCTTAAAAAACTTCACCAAAGCTACATGTCTTCTTATTCACATATTCAGCATGATACATCATGATTAAGTTGAGTTCTTGCCTGGCAGAATGGCCAGGGACAATACTTGCAGGGCATTAAACATTATTCAACTCGCAAAGTATCTCCTGCTGCTGCTCTTCTTATATGCAGAAAAGGCCTTTGACAGAGTAAGCTGAAGCTTTCTAAAAAAATGCTCATTCACATTGGCCTGGGTAACAATATTCTCTAACGGATAAATTTGTTTTATGTGCTCCCAGTCGCAGCAGTTAAGGTTAACGAGAAAATCTTGGCAGATTTTACTCTATCAAACGGTAATATTGGGGCTGCCTGCTCTTGCCACCCATTTTTATAATAGCCCATGAGCCTTTATTGAGAGGGTAAACTTAGAAATATTCGGTGCAGGGGTGGGAGTGATACAATATAAGGTCGCCGCATATGCAGATCTCCAGACTGGAGACAACCGTTTCTAATCTCCTACAAGAGCTTAAGGTTTACTCAGAACTATCTAACTGTCTAGCGGGGTCATCCTGTCAGAGTCTAATGACAGCCCATCCCTGCTGGGACTTTATTCATGCTTGTAAATATGTAGGATACCTTTAAGGAGTTATGCATTGTGGGATTGCAAGTAGCGGGAGATATGGACTTCATTGACTCTTAGGAGAAACAGACTACACATCCCACAATGCCCTGCAGCACTGGAACATGTGACACCTCCGCACAGACTTATGGGGGAGGTTACTTAAGGAAAGGACGCGCCTGATCTCTCTCTCTTGGGACCAGCATCTTCTCCTCTGCGGAGCTGCTAAGGACAGCACAGCGTGTTGCTAGGCCAGAAGCCTGGGCCTAAATTCACAGAGAGAACAGCAATCCGGAAGAAAGCAAGACTCCAGTATGCAGCCTGTGTTCCCGGAGATCGAAGAGGTAGCCCAGCTGACAACTGAAACAGTGGAGCACCCTCGTCCGGGACCCTTGTGCTGTGGAGCAGCGATTTACCAACGCGCCTACTGAGAAGAGCTCAGGCGGATCGGCCTGTCGGGTGAGAGAGCACACGCTCAACTTCTAACTCTCCCCTTAGACAGATACCTTAGTGCCACCTCACAGGCCGTAGACACATGTTGGCCTCCAGCTGAAACTTGAAGGCCCCGTTAACCGTTTAAGTGTCTTATAGAAGTGACTGACGCTGACGAGCGATCAGTTCACCAACGTTTGCTGTTCCAGATACTTTGTTGTGTAGCTTCATTCGCCAATTGCCACTTGTGGATTATAAATTTAACGTGCACCATCCAGCCGCAACGTGGACCTTAACTGTTTTACAGGACTGCCCATTAGAGGGCGCTCGCGAGCATAGACTGCCTACCTTAGTTTAAGTGAATGGTACCATTCTTTAGTTTAGGTCTTTTCATTGATATTGGTTGCTGATTCCTGCAAGGGCCCTTGCTGAATCATAGTGAGTCATTACCTGACAGTTGTTTGTTTGTGATTCAAATCTAAGCCTGTTTCTTAAGTTCACATAATGTAAACTTATCCTTTCTGATTTAAATACATCAACTGTGTGCAGTGTATTTTCTTTTCTGGAGGGACAATCCATAAAAGCAGGTAATACTGTTGTCATATTGTTACTGCATGTTGTTTGCCTACTATTGTGACCCCAGCCAAGCAGCGGTCACAATACCTTACCTACCAGACTTCTGATGTGTCAAGGGAGGGTTCGCGTCAATTAAATAGGGGTGAGCCAAGTCAAAGAGAGTAGATCCCAAAACAACCAGTGGCTCCTGCGGGGGTAGCGCTACATAACTATAACATTAATTTAACTAAATCAGAAGCCTTAAATATCACCTTTCCCCACATTAGAATGCAAACATTAGAAACCAACTTCCCTTTCAAGTGAGTAAGAGGGAAACTCAAGTACCTTGAGGTTTATCCTACTTCAGAGTTAGACGACGAAGTTTAATGAAAACTTTCTCCCCCTGTTAAGTATATTTTACTGGGATCTGAAGAAATGGCAAGGTCTCAGTCATAGATGGTTGGGAGGAACATCATTCTGAAGATGAATCGACTCACTCGATTACTGTATCTTTATCAAACACTCCCATTATCAATTCCTTCTAGTTTTTTAAAATCAATGCAATATGAATTCTCTCAGTTTATGTGGGCATACAATAACCCTGAAACTAAAACAGACATGTTGAATCTGCAATATCCCCAACCCAGCTCTTTATTTGTATGTGCTTAATCTAGTGTGGGTCATGAACTTGTGCAAACATGCATAGACCAAGATGTAGGCGACATTTGAACAGGCTCTATCACCTTTCCCCTTCAGGATCTTTTGTGGATATCAATTTCCTGTCATTCAATACTTCAAAACAAAACACCCGCTAATAGGCACAATAGAGATGATCTAAAAAATAAAAGAGAAAGTTTTCTTTCTAAAAAAATATCAGTTATGACCCTAATTATTGAAAGTCCTTAGTTTCCCCTGGGGATACAAGTTCCAAGCTTCAGTTCTCTTATCCAAAACAATATATTTAAAATATTTTTTTGTAGGGGGATACTGGAAATCAGTCACCGACATACAAACTATCATTTCTCCCCAGTTGCCCTTTTTTCAGATCTTACAGGTCAAACATTTACTTACCTCTTTAGGTAAAAAACCTCCAGACCTTCCTCAATTGTCGACATTTGAAACCTTTTGCATACCTTATGTATACCTTATGCATCTCATCTCCAGTTTAACATGGCCTCTGTATTGCTTACTCCATTCTTGTCACACCTTCACACCTACAGAAAATTATTTTCTGATGAAATGGTAAAGAGACCTGAACCAACAATTTTCAAATGAACAAAGTGAATCTATACTCTATTTTGCAAAAAAAAAAAATTGTTAGATAGCGCAAGATTATCAGAGCATAGACAATAATAGCATATAAAATATAGGTATATAATTAAGAGAGTAATAATACAAAAATGTATTAATAGTAGTAGTCCATATTCCAGAAATATTCAATTCAATAAATAGTCCAAGATAGCACTAGCGGCAGCAATCCCAAAGCAGAAGCAGGCTCTGAAAATGTATAGAAAGAAGAAAGAAGGATGCACCAATCTAAGTGCAGTAGAATAAGAAGTTTAATAAAAATGTGTAAACACACATCCATATTTACTGTTTTGTACTTTCCATATGCTGTGATTTATCCTACTCTGTAAGCATTGTGATAACTGCTGTTCCTCTGAGTTGTGTATTATTATTTACTTGCTGTAAGATTTATTGTCTTGCTGAAGTATGCAATAAAAATGTAACTTAAAAAAAAGTGCAATTCCCAAGATTTCATTATATTTTGATGACAGCTGGAATTACATTGAATAGCACCATGTCTTGCAAAATTGTCTTTCCATTTTGCTGGAATACAGGTCCTCGCAACATTAGTCAATTGAATCACTAATTAATGTTAATACTTTTACTTGACCTTAGATCTTGCAATGTTCCTCATTAGAGCCCTGCAGGTGCAGAAGCTGATTGATGATTATGAAACCACTCCCATTAGATTTATTGAACACATGGACACAGTCAAACACACAGGGATTTCTTCAGAATAACAAAAGGTAGAAACCCAAACTTCACTCCTGCATTCCATAACTTAAATCATTTTAAATGTTTAAACTCTACTTATTGCAAAAAGGTACCATGACATAGCATGCAAACCACACTGTGACAATCAGATGACATACAATTCACAGATTCAATGTACCATGTTCAGCAATATTTCAATAAACAGAAGTACCAGTAAAGAACATTGTAATGTGTGTAATACTGCGCTGTCTTCAAAGTGTAAAACAAAGAATGATTGTGTGTTAAAACACAAAGTGAGATAGATCTTGGAAGAGTATATGTGTTAGAAAATAGGGTGCGCTGCAATATAAAATTAAATGTGCAAAAAAATATGTGAAAAATTTGTATGTAGAACCAAAAAAAACAAAAACACACTCTGGGGGCAGATCCACAAAAGGATTACACCGGCGTATCTATTTTAAAATTCCCGCGCCCTTACGCGGCCAAAGATAAACTACGTCGCCGTAACTTACGGCGCAAATTCGTTGAGGATTCGAAAAAAAAAAAGTTGCGGCGGCGTAGTGTATCTTAGATACGCTGCGCCCGGCGGATTCTTACGCGCAGGTACATGGATCTGCCCCTCTGTGTGTGTGTTGAAGATCACCCACTTTTCCCCTTAAGAGAAGAAATGGGTGAAAAATGATGGACAGAATCCTAAAGCCCAATGAGACAGTTCCTGTCAGTGAAATGTCTGGATAACATTGACCACTCGCAAGAACCTGTCACTAATACGTGCAATTAGTATCAAAATATACAAATAAATGACAGTGTACACAAAAAATTGAAAAATAGTCCAAAAATAAAGTCCAATGTATCCAGTGCTCATAAGTTCCTTTCCAAGCGTAAAATGCAGTGATGATAAACAAAACACCCAAGGAAAATGTGATAATACCCAATGGATAGAAAAGCCACCACCTCAGGAATCACTGCCGCTTACCAGATTTCTTGATCTCATGAACAAGATCGAAACAGCTTATGGCATATAACCCAGCCATGGTCTCTGCTCTTCCCAAACCAGTTCCTCTCTTGTCCCATACAATTGGATCCCAGTGAGAGTGGAAACTCAGTCCGCCAGATTTCTTGATCTCATGAACGAGATCGAAACAGCTGTTTCGATCTCGTTCATGCGTTTAAGAAATCTGGTAAGCAGCAGTGATTCCTGAGGTGGTTTCCTTTCTATCCTTTGGGGATTATCACATTTTCCTTGGGTGTTTCGTTTATCATCACGGCATTTCACACTTGGAAAGGAACTTATGAGCACTGGATACATTGGACTTTATTTTTGGACTATTTTTCTATTTTTTGTGTACACTGTCATTTATTTGTATATTTTGATACTAATTGCACGTATTAGTGACAGGTTCTTGCGAGTGGTCAATGTCATCCAGACATTTCACTGACAGGAACTGTCTCATTGGACTTTAGGATTCTATCCATCATTTTTCACCCATTTCTTCTCTTAAGGGGAAAAGTGGGTGATCTTTAACACACACACAGGGTGTGTTTTTGTTTTTTTTGGTTCTACATACCAATTTTTCACATATTTTTTTGCACATCTAATTTTATATTGCAGCGCAGCCTTTTATGTAACACCACTAAAGAACAACAAATTGTTTTCTGGAAGTCCTAATAAGTTTCTATATACTACATTCATAGGACAGATTCAAACGTAACTTTGCATAGAACAACATAGCCTAGAACCTAAGAAACAGGACAAAATTCCAGTATTTGTCAACATGAGAGTAGATTCGCACAAGCCACCCCATGTTTTATTGTGTTTATGAGGACATCCTCTATTTTCATAAATTACCTTTTGTGTGGTATGTAGCCATTCCCCCGAAGGAGCTGCTTAAGTTTTTTCAGCTCGTTACTCTGCCTCTCAACCCTAATAACAGCTTCAGCTCCCTCTGGAACACCTGGCAATAGTGTATGTGCGACCAATGAGAAACAAACACATTATGATACAACACAGAAATTGTCTATACTGCAATATGTCTGTGAAGGAATAGCAAACAGTAATGGTTTATAGTCAAGTAATCAATAAGAGAGCAATAACTGAGATTTAAGAGCAATATAGCTCTCAATCTTATATTCAAGCCGCTTTCAGGGGATTACAAACCTGATAATGTCCCCAAGAGCAGAGGCACACTTTAATGGTAAATAAAGCACAATATGGCACTTAAAATTAGATTGGTTACCTTTACTCTATGAATCCAGGCAGAAGGAGAGCAGAGGAATGACTCCCTTTGTGTCAGGCCTCTCTCTACAGTCCCCTGACAACACAGACCCAACTTTACACATTTATTCAAGTCAGCAAGTAATGGCTTAACTTTATAGGTAAACTGTCCCACACACCCAATGCATATGCAGAGCCCTGAATATGTGTGTGTGGATCCGTATGGCCCTAAGAGCTTCAGTCCTTTTTGAAGCAAAGATAAGCTTTGGTGTCTTCAGCTAGCCACTTTCGTTGGTGCACTTTAACTCCTGGGTAGCAGGGCCAAACAACACAACTGGCCCAGATTATCAAATGAAACAAGAAGAGTTTTGTTCAACAAGGTGAGAGGACAATTGTGTCTTATACATTGTCCCAGAAATGGGTAGCCTTATCCTTTTTTCCTGTGGTACTACAAGTGTCAGCAAGATGACTACCAGCAACGATTTCTGTATACACTGTTCAAATGACTCCTTCTGTAGTGCAGTGTCTCTGTTCCCTGCAGATGGGCAAAATTTCCTCTCACCACATCCTGCGATCAAGGCCCAAACGAACGTCCTGGAACAGGCAGGCTTTCATGGCGACCCGACCGGTCCCCTCACGTTAGAACAGTTTACTGTTGGTGGGGGATGCGCTTCAATATTCACCTTGGATCCCTCTCTCTCAGGCTGTACGCTCCGACTAGCGGCAGAGGCCGGAATCATGCAGAGAGATCATCTGAGAGACAGTACCTCTCTCTCAGGTCTGGTCTCTTTACTCTCTCATGGCTGACTGACTTTTACCTCAGGACACAAAATGAAGTATTTTACTTCCCTGTCAGCAAAGCCTGCTGGGATTGTATTTCTCACTGTATACCAGTCTATAAGACCGTTTTATGTGGGAACTGCATGTCCCAGAATCCATTGCAGCTCTCTCTGCAGTTCAGTACAGTCTCTCCCATTGGCTGTTGTAACTGTGCCTTTAATTGGTTTTCTTCTTCCAGCCAATAGGGGCACAATCGAGGCTACTGAATGCATAGCTCTGTGTGTGTCAGCTAACATTACATTACTCAGTCAGTGAAAAAAGGGAGGAAGGAGGGGAGTGAAAAATCCTCCTTTCAGCTGCTGACAGGCAGCTCTCCCTAACACAAGCTGGAAAGCCTGTGTACATTGTTCTGGCCAGCTTGGCCGTATCGCGGGTTATAGAGTGAGACACCCGCTACAGGTATAACTTGGTTAACTGTGTGTACCCATTGATGCACTGACGGTGGGGAAGTTTGAATCCATTTAACCACTTCCAGACCACCTGCTGCTGTTTTATGTCGGCTGTTTGAAGAGGATTACCGCTGTTATGGTAGCAGCTAGCTACCATAACCCCAGTATCCTCTTAAAGAGCGGGTGGTCCGCTTCAAGATAAAAGTGGTCTCTGCGGCGGATTCGGAAAAAAAACAACAACATTTTATCAAAATATGTTTTACATTCAAAACTGTAGCTAAAGGAGCCTCCACCATAGTAGGTGATATCAACATAAGCCAGTCATTTCAATTGTCCAGCCAGATATTAGAGATCAAGATTAGTCAGTACAATACCTGTTTCACTCTTACGCATCTGCAAGGTGGAGAGTTTTAATTTACAGTGGCTATTAGCCCAGAAAAATTATATGAATTGAGTGTCTAAAAGTTTTAAAAAAATATTTAGGCTTTGCCACAGGCACTTAAGGCCTTGTACTCACGACCGGATCTGTGCGCTGGAAACTGTCTGCCGGACAGTTTCCGGCGTACAAGGCTGATTTTTGTTTGGTTCCGCTGGCTTGTACACACCAGCGGACCAAATTACCGTCGTACCGGAACGCGTGCACGTAAACTACGTACGACGTCACTATAAAGGGGAAGACCAAACTTAATGGCGCCGCCCTCTGTTCCTCTTTTGCTAGTTACGGGTTTGCTCGTGTTAGTGAAGGTTTGGTTAGAGCTGATTCGCGCTTCTCGGTCTCCAGGCTTTGACAGCGTGTATTCACGGGTTCAGTGCGTGTGCTTGCGGTAACGTAGTTGTCATTCGGCTATAGGCTAGCAGGTTGTTTCTGCTTTAGCAGTTGCATCCTGTGCGCTCGTATCTGTTTGTCACGCGTTTGTCGCAGGTAGTGCTGGATTTGCGAGTGCTTTCTGTTTGAGTGTGTTCTTGACTGACCAGCCGGCCGGTTTGAAGCCATGATGGAGCAGCAGCGTCAATTTTCGCGAGTTGGTGCTGTTTATGGGATGGCTGCTGGATATGTTCATTTTTCCAGTACTTTGGCCAGAAACAGGGGGCGGAGGCGTTTCTGGACCAAGAATTGGTTGCGCCAGCGTGACCAGTTCTCACATATGCCTCTGCTTAGGGAACTCCAGGAGAATAATCCTAATGACTTTAGGAATTTTCTCCGCATGACGGACCCCGTATTCAACAGTCTGCTGGAACTTCTGTCCCCCTATATCACGAGGCAGGACACTGTGATGCGCCAAGCCATCACGGCCGAGCAGAGGCTTATTGCCACGTTGCGGTACCTGGCGACTGGGAGGAGCCTGCAGGACCTCAAGTTCTCAACAGGCATCTCTCCGCAGGCGCTTGGGGTCATCATACCGGACACGTGTGCTGCCATCATCAAAGTTATGCATGAGGAGTATATTAAGGTAAGTTTCCTGGCTGTAATAATGTTGCTAACTAACTTTATTTTTAATTTCCCAGATATGCTGTGTGTTTAACTAACGTTCCCTTTTCTCCCTATGCATGTTGATATAAGCTTTACATGTTTTATTCTTGACCTACCTGCATATTTGTCCCTTACCCAATATTAACCTGTCCAGCATGCTATCCTAGGGACAAACCCACCTTGCCATTTTTTAAAACAGGACTTTTTGGTTTTTTTGCCCCCCCCCCCCCCCTTCAAACTTTTATTGTCCCCATCAGAGGGCTGTGGAGTCTCTTAATGAAGTGGCCCTATATATTTCATTTCCCAAATTCTCCATGCACATTTTTCTAATGCAATTTTAATACTTTGAAGTGTCACAAGGATGCTTGTAGGATGTTTTTATTCCAAAGTACTAAATCTCTTTTTTTGTTTGTCCCCACAGCTACCCTCCACACCACAGGAATGGCAGTCTGTGGCTTCCCAATTTGCCCAGCGGTGGGATTTTCCAAACTGCGGTGGAGCAATAGATGGGAAACACGTCCGCATTGTGCCCCCACCCCACTCGGGGTCCTACTATTATAATTACAAGGGTTATCATAGTATTGTGTTGATGGCGGTGGTGTCGGCACAGTATGAGTTTCTATATGTGGACGTGGGGAAGAATGGCCGGATGTCTGATGGGGGAGTGTTCGCACGGACTGATTTCTATGATCGTCTCCAAGCTGGTGGTCTGGCATTGCCACCAGATGAAGATAATGTGGAAGGACTTCCGTTTGTGTTCCTAGCGGACGAGGCTTTCGGGCTTGGTCCTCACCTCATGCGGCCTTTTCCCCAGAGGACCCTCACCTCAGAGAGGAGTGTGTTTAATTTTCGGTTGGCCAGGGCTCGGAGGGTAGTCGAGAATGCCTTTGGGATACTCACCAACCGGTTCCGCCTGTTCAGGACATCGATACATCTGGCGGAATATAAATTGGACACCGTTGTATTTGCCTGCTGCATTTTGCACAACTTTTTACGCAGGCACTCCCAGACGTACCTACCCAACATCGGTTCTGAGGCAAGACTACCCTCAGATCCCCTTCCCGGGCTGGACACTGGTCGCGCTGGCTTGGCCCCCCAATCAGCTCGTGAGGTACGCGACAAATATGTTGAGTACTTCATGGGTCGGGGGGCCATTGCTATGCCAGATCATATTTCTTTCTAATTCGGCCCCCAAAGAAAGGAATATTCTCTCAAATAATAAATAATTAGACCATTGGACTTTATACAGTTGTTTGTCATTAATGCTTTTTCTCTTTTTATCTGTCTTCCTGGTTCTCTAACTAACTTCTTCAATTTTACTGCATAATTGATTTCTCCACTTTTAGTAAATAACCACATTTTGCACAGTATTCACTCATCTACAAACAGGGTATTGAGTCTAGAAATAAGAAGCAACTCCATTTGTAAATTTTGAGGTCAAGTTTTTTAATTTTTGCTTGTTCATGACCCCAAAAATTATTTTATATTTTTTTCATTACTCCCTGCTTTTGTACTTAGGAGTCTACAAAAATTTTTATTTTTTTTTTTTTTTTTCAGGTAATTCAACCAAAAATATTATGCAGATTATACATTTTTTAACAAGTTCACATTTTTGTTTATCAAATATAGTTAGATTTATTGTTTACATATATATATATATATATAGAATATTTTTGGTGGGGTGTTTACCGCCTTAGTATTTTTTATTTTCTGCATATTTTTTATGCACAAAAAACAATATTTTTTTAACAAGTTTGATTTTTTTTGGTGTGTTTTTCAATAAGAAAATTTGTTGTTGAGATTTAGGAGTCAAATCTCGACTTCACTAAATTCAGTGATTAGAGAGATTTATAATTCTATATATATATCTTTTTAATTTTTTTTTCGGTGTTTATTCTTTATGGTCTAAACTTTATAGTATCCAAAAATGTTCAACATGGTCAAAAAGTTACAAAATACAATTATAAAAATATAAAAACTCACAACAGCAGTCAGTCATGGTGTGCTTTCACACTGGAACACGCCAAAATTTGAAGATACACACATTCAGTGCAAACTCGCCAAATGTCATTGGTTCAACAGACAAATGGCCACATGTGCTATCTGACATCATGGGTGATCAATGTCTGTGTTCTGTGGGAGCAAACCCTTCCTCTCAACTACTTGAGGATGGAGGAGGGGGTTGGACCCACAAAGCACAGACACTAGATATTCTGTGATGGCAGATAGCACATGTTGGCACACTGTGTGTGTATCTTCAAATTTTGGCGTATTCATTATTAAAACAGTAAAAATGTTTGTGGGGGCGGGGGATGGGCGGGGGGTGTTTCAGTCTTTGACACGGCCCATCATGTCAATAATATTTTTAAAATTAGATTTGATGACCATCATTCTTTGCCGCATATTGTCCATTTCCGTGCAGCATTCCAAAAGGACATTTGTTAAATTCTCTTCCATGACAACCATCCTTTCACGCATATTGTGCATTTCAGTGCTGCACTCCATTACCTGCTGAATAATTATAGCAGCACTTGCACGTGAAAATATTGGCACACCATCCTCCTCCCCTAAAAAAAAAAAAAAAAACTGGTCATTTACAAAAGTATTTTTCGATGAGGCCTATCTACATATGTTTTTTTTAATCAAGCTAGGGTGACACTGACCTGATGGGCTTCTCCTTTCCACCTCTTCGACATCTTCTATCACTCCTCCTTCTTCCACCACCTCCCCATCATCTTCTATCACTCCTCCTTCTTCCACCACTTCCCCATCATCTTGGACTCCTCCTTCATCCATCAATCCACCTTCTTTCAATTCGCCAAATTGTTCTTCCGCCACTTGCCCTTCATCTGCTATAAATTCTAAGTCCAAAATTACTTCTTCCTCCTCTCTTCCTTCCTCCTTTCTTCCTTCCTCCTCTCCTTCCACATTCTCTTCTCCTTCCACATCCTCTTCTCCTTCCACATCCTCTTCTCCTTCCACATCCTCTTCTCCTTCCACATCCTCCTCCTCCTCCACATGTTGAGATGGCAGATTTTGGCCTTGTCTGGCCCTCTCTGCCTCCTCCAAATGCTGGCGACTTCTTTCCCCTGAAATAAACAAAAAAAAATGTAGACTCATCAGCACACAGATATTGGAGAGCATAAATCGCACACATTGCTTAGAAGATGCTTTCATTTAGTTACTTTTATCTTTCACCAAACCTACATTTTGCAATTACTTCTATGGCAAGCTCTGATCCTGCCCCTTTTTAGCAAAGTGACACACATGGATGTCCCCCCTAAACAGTATTTCTGGGAGACCCTACCAAAACCCATTTTTGGTTTGGGGAGACACAGGTGCTCTGCATTGCAGATGTGAAAACATCTGCTTTATTACCACTGTTTTTAGAATGAATCCTGTTTGCCTTTCCCATTCTCCTAATTTTATTTTTTTGAACTAGCTTTTACACAATGTTTACAAACAACGTTTTTGGCCAGTGAGCCATGTCCAGGTGTGTTGTTCCTGGAATAACCGAGCCTTTCTGAGAAACTATGTGATGTTACGTGGTTTACTAAGAACACTATTTGTAAATATGTAGGTATTTATGTCATAAAAAATAAATGACAACATGTCTTTAAAATTACAAGCAGGCCAAGGAGGCTGATGGTGAAATATACATGGCAACACATTATTGCAGACAATCACCCACCCACCCCCCCCCCAACCCCAATATATATTTACTTACTTTTACGCAGAATTTTAAGTATTTTCTTCATCTGATGTGGCTCCCTCAATTTTAAGTCTGACCAGCGTTTCCTCAGCTGTTCCTTGGACCTGGTGATCCCAAACATCCTCTGCATTCTCCTCGCCACCTTGTCCATAATATGTGCCTTTCGGCGGTTAGGGGTCTTGTATGGCCCTAATTCACCATCATAGTCCTTCTTTCGCATGATGTAAACTAACTCCACCATTTCCTGGAACCGCATATTAGTGGCTTTGTATCTTCTTGCCCTTGATCGGGACGTCCCTGCCTCTGTCCCTTCACTTGTGGCATGAGAGCATCGTGCCCGCTCGTGTGACATCGCCATCTTTCCTTTCCCACAGAGATTATGGGCGTGGAAAAGATGAATTCTTACGCCATGGGCGGAGAAGAGGGCGGCGTTTAATACATACGCGGAGTGTAGAGAATGCAAACAACGTGTTTACGTCGGTTACGCGGAGAATCTTCGAGCGCATCCAGAACATACACAGTTAACGCCATATTTCCTAAACTCATTGATTAGGGGCCTAGCAAAGGTGACGAGGGCCGGGTTTAATAAATACGCGGAGTGTTTAAAAGGTGCACGCCGTGATTACGCATCTTACGCGGTAATTAGGCGAGCGTGAGAAACGAGGAGCGAGAGACAGGAAGGTAAGGAAATTAAAAATGTGATCAGCAGAGGCCTGGAAAATGTAGACACATGGGATGGGGGTTTGGGCTGTTGGTTGCACCCTTTTTAAGCTATTCTGTCTATGGGGTACCACAATGTTATTTTGGTATCCAAATGCTTTTGGACACCTCACAAAATAGAGATGTGAACAATGCTGTACCTCATTGACAAGTTTTTGAATGGTGTATTCAGATCAGGCAAAGTATTGTTCAAGTGTTGGTTGTACAGAGGTCATTAGGAAGTGTCTTTTATGTCATCCATTGTCAGGGGCATGAGATTTACACATGAAAGAGTGCCTAGATGAATACTGTCATTTGTAAGCATTGTTTATTTTTCTATATTAAAAATATTTACTGCAATGTTAACAATGGCTCTGCATCTAGCAAATCAATGTTTGGTACAACCAATGCGGCCGAGCTGCCAATCATTGTTTAAACAAGAGAGACTGTGTTTGTAATTAGATATAGGTAATACATTTGAAGACACATATTATATCAAGGTCAACGCTGATCCTTTTGAATATTTATTTTTCTTTGGTTTATGTTTTGCGAATCTAGACTCAAAAAGAAATATCATTTTTCAAAAAGTGAAATGGACCAACTACAAACCAAGGAAGCTATAGAGGCCTTACTTCAAAAATATCAGGACACGCCCATCCTGTGGAATTCAAAACACGCATTATATTGCAATAAAGATGTACGAGCGGCAGCACTAGAAGAGCTAGCAAACTATATGCAAACATGGGTGCCAGGATGCACTGCCAACATGGTGAAGGATAAACTTGCCAACCTCAGAAGCACATACAGGAGAGCATACAAAGCTAATAAAAGCAAAAAATCGGGAGCAGCAGCAACACAAGCAAAGGAACCCAAACTGTGGTATTATAAACAGATGGCTTTTTTGCGGGACGAAATGGAAGGCAGGAAAACGATGTCGAGTCTTTCTTCCAACCTTTCCTCCATGCTACCTTCCAGCGGACCTTCCCCAGATGACCACAGCCCTGCAGAGTCGGAGGAAGAGGGCCTGGCTGACAGAGATGCAGATCTGCCACCCTTCGATGAGGAGGTATAGTAGTTTCCTCTATATTTCTGGCGTAAATAATTCTTGGTGGATTAATGATTTGATATTGTAAAAGAAAAGCCAAGCTGGGAAAAAGCTAAAAAAAAGGTGTACAGACAAATAGGTGTCAGAGATGACAACTGCAGGGGTCAGAAGTAGAGTGTATTCAAGTAATAATGAACAGAAAATACTAAACGAAAAACATGAAAATGAGTGTGGTTTTATTTAGCGAAATTGTAAAAAATGTCCTTTTTTTTCCACACAGGAAGAAGAGATCAGCCAGGAGGCGGCAGATCCTCAGGTGTCTGTCAGCCAGGAGGAGGCCGGGGTCAGTGGCAGCCAGGAGGAGGCCAGGGTCAGTGGCAGCCAGGAGGAGGCTGGGCCCAGTGGCCTGCAGCAGGTCCCCCCGGCCAGGAGAACCACCACCAGCCAGTCTTCTCCCCCCCAGGTGAGGCCATCAGGCCGAAGGAGGCAGTTGAGGCCTGTGGAGGAGGCAAGCCTCCGCATGATACAGGAGGCAAGCGCCATCATGAGGGCCCCCCTCAACCCCACAGAGGCCTTCAGTGCCTCATTGGCCCACGATTTGAATGAAGGGGAGGAGGACCAGAGAAGACTGGCAAAGGCCCTGATGAACCAGGTCCTTTGGTGGATGCAGAAGGGCCTGCTGACCCCAGACACTGGGCTATGTGACCCGGCCCGGCTTGCGGAACACCATCCTCCTGCTGCCACATCGACCCCACCTGCAAGACCCCGTGTTAGATCCGTTGGAAGGCTGCCTGGAGGGAAGGCTGGAAAGAGGAGGAAACGTTGATTCTCTGCCTTCCATTTCCTTCCACATAAAGGACATCTTGTTTGGACTACCACAGTTTGGGTTCCTTTGTTTCTGTGCTGCTGCTTCATATTTTTGGGTTTGGCTCCTGAGGCTTGGAAGTTTATCCTTCACCATGTTGGAAATGCAAGTTTGCATATAGTTTGCTATCTATTCTAGTGCTGCCGTTCTGTTTATTTTTTGTGATGACATTTGCCTGAATAAAAGGCTTTTTGCTTTCATTTGAAAACATGTCTATTGTTTGTTATACTGTGGGGATTATTAGGCAGCAAACCTTTAATAAATATACAATGGGTCATTTACAAAGGACACACTCCTTGGGGGGGGGACATTTGGTGTGCCAACATGGTTTAATATTCTCAAATGAAACACAAAAAAAAAAAAATAAGAAAATAAAAAGAAAAAAACATGTTAAAAAAAATAAACTAAATGGTGACATAACTAGAAACAAAAAAAAAAAAAAAGATGCACATTCCTTTACAAAAATGACTACTATAAATTATGGAGGACCACCAACCAAAACACACGTCTGGCATAGAAAACATTATTAAAGGATTACATCACAAGCAAGAAATGTGACATTTCAGTATGGGACAACTCTATTGAAATTGCATCAGCAAGAGAACGGGGTTATTCTAGCAAGAGAAGAATTAATAAAACGAGGCAAGAAAATGTGGTTTAGTGCGCCTTTTTAAGACATTGTTCTCTTGCTAGAATAAAAGGTTTCTAATGACGAATGTGCCATATCCCAAACAAACGCGAGTTTTACCTGAACGAGCGCTCCCGTCTCCTCATTTGGACTGAGCATGCGCGGGGTTTTTGTACGATGCTTTTGTGTACAGACGACCGAACATGTCTGACGGACACGATTCCAGCAGACTGTTTTAAAGCAAGACCAGGAAACAGTTGTTCGTTGGAAAACGGTCTGGCCGACGATTGTTTGCTGGAATCCTGTCCGTTAATGCCTACACACGAACGAACATGTCCGCTGAAACTGGTCCGCGGACCAGTTTCAGCAGACATGTTTGGTCGTGAGTACGGGGCCTGAGAAGTAATATAGAGATACTTGGGTAAAAGGATAATTTTTATTAGGTATATCCTGCTGGCTACAGACAAAGGTACTTTATTCCACATATTAGGTTTGGACTTTAGCAGTCACAGTAGATGATCTACATTGGCTTTGACTGCATCTAGAGGGTTTACTGTGACAGTTATCTGCAAGTATTTAAAGGAGGTCTGCCTGTAAATTTTTAGATCAGATATGTGCAAAAAAAAATCAATTGTCTGTATGCCTGCTGTCAAAGAGGAATCATGCATGTATAGAATGAGGTAATTTGCATATAAACTTATGTTGTTGTCAGTTCTATCTCCAAAAGTGATGCCTTTAAACGAGGAGGACTTTCAGAATCTTAAGGTTAAGGTTTCTATAGCTATGGCAAATAAGAGTAGTGAAGGAGAACAGCCTTGGTGGGTTCCTCTGTTTAATGGTAGGGAAGCTAAAAGTAGACCATTGACCAGTAGGTTAAAAGATGGAGTAGCATAGAGAATGGACACCTATTTTATGAAATGATCATCAAAGCCAAAACAATACAGAGAAGCCTGTAGACAAGGCCACTCAATAAAATAAAATGCCTTGGCAGTACCTAGTGAGGCCAAAGCACAAGTCTTAGACCCCTTTCACACTGGAGCGAATTGCAGGTGCTATAGCGTTAAAAAAGCGCCTGCAATACGCCCTTAAAATCTGTCCCCATTCACTCCAGTGTGAAAGCCCTCGGGCTTTCACACTGGAGCGGTGCACTAGCGGTGCGCTAGCAGGACGGTAAAAAAAGTCCTGCTAGCCGCATCTTTGGAGCGGAGAAGGAGCGGTGTGTTTACTGCTTCTCCTCCGCTGCTGCCCATTGAAATCAATGGGACAGCGCGGCTATACTGCCTGCAATGTGCTGCTTCAGCAGCGCATTGCGGGCGATTTTAACCCTTTCTCAGCCGCTAGCGGGGGGAAATGCATTTTTATGCAAATTTTTCGGACGAAAACGAAATTACGAAACTAAATATTTCAGTGTGCACATGTCTACTTGTAGCCAGTTTTTAATCCATGTACTCACCCTATGGTCCATGGCAACTGACCTGAGCTGTGCAGTAAACATTTATGGGGAACTGTATCAAATGCTATTGCAAAATCCATATACACCACATCTACGGGCCATCCTTTATCTAGATGGCAGCTCACCTCCTCATAGAAGGTTAATAGATTGGTTTCGCAAGAATGATTTTTCATGAATCCATGCTGATTACTGCTAATGATACAGTTGTCATTGCTAAAATGTTGTATATAGTCCCTTATCATCCCCTCCAAGAGCTTGCATACAATTGATGTTAGGCTAACTGGTCTCTAAATCCCAGGGAGGTATCTTGGCACTTTTTAAAATATTGGTGCTACATTGGCTTTTCTCCAATCAGCTGGTACCATTCCAGTAAGTAGACTGTTTATAAAATTTAGGAACAATGGTCTGGCAATTACTTGACTGAGTTCCTTAAGGACCCTCGGGTGCAAGTCATCTGGTTCCGGTGACTTATTAATGTTAAGTTTTCCAAGTCTATTTCTAATTCTGTCCTCTGTTTGCCATGAGGGTGCTTCCTGTGATGTGTCATGAGGATAAACATTACAGTTTTGGTTCCTGAAACCCTCCGATTCCCTCATGAAGACTGAGGAGAAGAATAAATCCAATACCTTTGCCATCTCTCCATCCTTAGTAACCAAATTTCCTTCATCATTCTTTTTGGGACCAATATGATCTGACCTCTCTTTCTTATTATTTATGTACTTAAAGAATTTCTTGGCATTTTTCTTACTCTCCTCTACTATGTGCCTTTTGGGCCAGATTCTGAAAGGACTTACGACGGCACAGCGCCATGCACGCCGTCGTAAGTCCTAATACGACCCGTCGTATCTATGCGCCTGATTATTAGAATCAGTTACGCATAGATAGCTGTTAGATCCGACAGGCGTAAGTCTCTTACGCCGTCGGATCGTAACTGCATTTTTACGATAGCCGGTAGGTGGCGCTTCCGTCGAATTCCACGTAGAGTATGCAAATTAGCTAGATACGCAAATTCCCGAACGTACGCCCGACCGACACAGTAAAGTTACGCCGTTTACGTTAGGCTTTTCCCGGCGTATAGTTGCCCCTGCTTTATGGTGCCATAAGTGCGGCGTAACAATGTTAGGTATGGCCGTCATTCCCTCTGGTTAGGGGGCCTATAGCATACTCCCAGAATTACTTTTCCCTTAGTTTTATCCCTTTGCAGCTCTACCCATAAGGATTCCACGTCCTCCCTTGCTCCCTTAGTGATGTTATCTCTCACATTCACTTGTACATCATTTTTGATATACAGGCATACCTCTTCCCCTTTTTTACCCTCTCTAGCCCTGAGATATAGGGAATACCCTCTGAAATTCCTACAAAATCGAAATTCTCCTCAAACAACAGTAGCTCTAGTTCTCCCATCTTGTCTGCCAGACTCCTGCCACTGGTGAACATGCTACGTAGTTTAGACTGGCCCCATTTTGTCTCCTTATTGGGTGTTCTGACATTGCATAGAGAATAATTGTTAAAGCAATATAATTACAGTAGCTATGCATACAAGACAATCTTTTAACCAATGTGGTAAAAGATTTGGTGTTTGGCCATACTTTTATGCCCTGTATACACGATCGGTTCATCCGATGAAAACGGTCTGATGGATTTTTTCATCTGATGAAGCTGACTGATGATCAGTCGTGCCTACACACCATCAGTAAAAAAAACGATCGTGTCAGAACGCGGTGGCGTAAAACACAACGACGTGCTGAAAAAAATGAAGTTCAATGCTTCCAAGCATGCGTCGACTTGATTCTGAGCATGCGTGGATTTTTAACCGATGGACGTGCCTACAGACGATCGGTTTTTTTTTCTATAGGTTTTTCATCCATCAGATAATTTTAAAACAAGTTCCTAATTTTTTTAACCAATGGATAAATAACCGATGGGGCCCACACACGATCGGTTTAGTCTGATGAAAACAGTCCATCAGACCGTTTTCATCAGACAAACCGATCGTGTGTACGTGGCATTAAGATACCAGACAATTATTATTATTTTTAAATTGTTTAAGATACCAGACAATTATGATGAAGGAGGTTTTTGTACTGAATCGTTGATTCATCAAAAATGTGCAAAATACGGGTTTGAGTTGCTGCTTATGGTTTGCAAATGTCACTAACTTGTGATGGATTTTGCTGCTGTTTGTGTTTATTACAGTCAGCAAAATGTGTTATACAATAGCATTTTTTTTGTGCCCTGCTAAATATTCTAGTATTTCTGTTTTGTAAGTATCCTAGCTTACAATTCACTTGTTTGAAAACTATATAAGTGAATGATCCAAGATTTCATAGGTAATTTGCATAAGCTACAGATTATTATTAAATTACATGATTCCACAAACACATTAATGGAACTTGATTTTTTAGGTTTGATTAAAACTGCTATTTTAAAAACAAATGATCATTCGAAGCACTTGATGGGTTATGCAACAGGGCTGTACAAAGATCACAGATGTGTAGCAGCTCTGCTCCACAATGAGGTTTATTCATTAATCAGATCAAAAAGGTGACAACTATAATGAATATGTAGCCTAATTATTTTGCTATAGGTTAACACACATAGCAGGTTAACATTTGCCTTACAAGAAAGACTCTCAAAGACCAATTTGACCAATAGGAGTTACAGTTTCCTAAACCTCTCATTGACTCCAGAGGCAAGATCAATTTTGCTCTATCACCCTTTAGTATATTCAACCCATTTGCTGCTGGAGCATTTTTTCATTTTGCATATTCATGCTACAATGTACATTTTTTACATGAAAATGCACCTTTAATCAAAAATAGGCATTGACTCTTGAATACAATTGGTAACAGCTACAATTTTGTATACCAAATGATATTTGCATGCATGTAAATCAACTCTGTATTTTAAAAAATATATATAAGCTCAAACTAATTTTAGCTCACACAAACACAAAATAATCCCCTATTTTTTTTGGTAAGATGAGGTTGTATCAAGTAAATACCAAATATGTCAAGTTAAAAAATTGCATACAACTGCAAGGTAGCAATAAACCCACTTTACATCCACCCAAATCACATTTAGTACAGAGCCAGCCACAGGGAAGTAAACAAACTTTGCCTACTAAAGTGGGCAGAAGTCTGTTTACATGCTGGCTCTGGTGTTGCTGTAATAATCATTGCATTGACAGCAAAAGTGTTAAAGCTAAGCTGAGTTGGGAGGGTCTGGGTCTGTATGCTCAGCCCCTCCAACCAGATTTCCCTATAGGGTCAACAATTTATACACTTTACACCTTAGTCTATAATGGGAAGGGGGTTCCCCCCCCTTTTTTTTTTTTTAGTACCCATTGCACTTTTTTAGTACTTTTTTGGGTACTTTTTTAGTACCCACTTTAGAGATTTGGCACTTAAATACTTAGATTGGGTTTACACATATGGGGGAGTGTCTGGGTGGGTATGCTTAGCCCCGCCAACTAGATTTCCTTATAGGGTCAACAGTTTATACACCTTTACACTTTAGTCAACAATGGGTGGGGGTTCCCCCCCTCCCTCCTCCTTTTTTTTCTCCCCCCTCTACATGTTATAGTCACATTGCACCGGCACCTTTGTCACTTTATAAAGTGGGCAACTCTAATACTTAAACACAAACATAAGAGGCAGGACCAATAGGGTCAGGCCCACATACATGGGGAGGGCACATACCATATACGTATCACTTCACCGAGATGATTTTTCCCTTGGGTAATATTAAATACACCTAGGTATCAACACGGGAGATTCCCCCCTCCACCCCCTTTTTTTTTTTTCCTGGGTCTCTCTCCTACCTCTTTCACAGATTATATCAATATGAGGATCTAGACCTCTCAGTAGAGAAATAATTTTGTTTAACCTCTAGCCTGGACAAGAGGACAGTACCATCGAGTAGATTAAGAGTCTGGGACTCCGAGGTACTTCTTATGTTAAAAAAAAAAAAAAAAAGAAGAAAAAAAAAGAATACATCTAGGTGGATTAAAGGAGAATATGTCGAGACCGGCTAGAATGGGGAAGGGAAATGTATGTGTATTTTTATGTATATGTATCGAAGATGTAATGTCTTTGTAATGATGATGAAATAAAAACCAATAAAGAAAATTTATAAAAAGGTAAGCGGAGTTTGAAGCTTCCTTGTATACATTCTTTGTGGGAGAGTTTCACTAGATTTAAAAAAAATCTCTTTCATTTATGGCCAAATTTTGCTAATCAGAAAAGTTGAGAATGAATTTCTACTGGGTGAAAATGTAGAAAATTTACAACATTACCAATGAGTGCCGTAACTCGTAATGTCATCCTGTAACTGAAATAATGGCAAAACAATCGAGAGAATGGACTTTTTAGACACCACACAGATCACAATGGAATTATAAAAGGTACACTTTTTTTGAGTATTATTTGTAAAAACTCTTACAAACAAAATCCATCACAAGATGACTTCACAGATTAGAGAAAGAAGAACACCCCTTCAGAAGTATAAAATCAGTGCTGAAGAAGCAGGTAACCGAGAAACATGTAAAGGAGATATACAAGCATGGTGGAATATTACTTTGAATAAGTACTATTAGCATTGATCTTATACTTCAGAAACAGAAGTCATCTTCTTGAAATGTACTTTGTTTTTGAGTGTTTTTACATGTAATAACTAATACATTTTGTACCTTTTATAATTCCATTGTGATCTGTGTGGTACCTACAAAGTCTGTGATTCTCTTCAGATTTAGCTAATGCTTATGACTCTGGACAACACACCAGTAATTTTGGATTCTGTATATTATAATGTGAAAGGACAACAACACATTCTAAAAAACATGATGACAGAACAGAAGGTGGTTTATTGAATGCCTTAAATGTATCATTCATGTATAATAGGCAAATTAACATACAGTAGATTATGACATAATTTTATTGCTGTTTACCAAGAATATTGTAGATGTATTGTTACAAGTTATAATGTTTAATATCAGGGCACTTCTTGCTTCACTACATTATTTAAATGCTGTTTTCTTTTCCACATTTTACTGTGGCCATTTCAATCATCATTCTTCACAGACACACTAACAATTTAACAATTATGTTGACCGTTTGAAAACTATGTTCTCGTCTAAACTCAGAAAAGTAGATAGCTATAGAAAATAAGCTGCTTGAGTAACAAAGAATTCCTGAAATAGATTGAAAGAGGTTACAGTTCTATCCTATTAGCTTTAGCAGCAGACAATAGAAAAGGTAAGATAATTCAGCTTTTACAGCAAGAGAAGAAAGCTGAATCGGTTTCATTTTCAACATTAAGTAATAAATGAAACCACCTGGGGATCATGGGAAAGCCTGTTCAACGCTGTCATTATACTTTATTTTGTTTGTCTCCTCCTACCAAAGGGCCTACATGGACCCTTGAGGACATACAATCCTTCCAGTTTTCTCACTAGTAACAAAATATACAAGAGCAAACTGTACAAGTAAAAGATCAGCTGCAATAACGCTGTTAACCCCTCTGACATTTAACAAGTTTGATGGGTTTGCTGAGAAGTTAAAGGAAGAACAGTAACTTGAAATTGACAATGACTTAGTGAAAAAACAATTCAAGTGTAAATGGTATAAATCAATTAAATGCTCTATAGTGAGATGGTGGCTATAACAAAGAAATGGATTGCTGCAATAAGGCATCTATTCTGCTTCAACCCTGTATTTATAATGAGATGTAGCCAAAATATCATATGGTCCAAAAACTGACTAGCAATACTAGTACAGTAAAAGGGACTTAGCATTATATTAATTATGTTGGACTCTACATTAAACTTTGTGGGAAAAAAACGCAGAACTAATCCACATGCATCATTAACTTTTAAAAAAGGCCCTAGTTCCCTTCTGTCACTTAATGACATGCATAACAGTTTAATGCAACTCTACTTTTAATTATCAAAGCCCTTTCTTTAAAATATCAAGTATCCCACATGAAATTGTCCTGAGTTCTATTTACGGTCTCATCTGTCACTGTAAATGTCATCACTTTATTTCTCTTTTGGATGCTGTGACAAGCCGACTCTTATCCCAAGCTTTATCTCTTTTCTCTGTCCCTTATTATCCTACAAAGATCCCCTTTTCATACTTTACAGCTGTATCCGCTTTCCACACGTGGCATATGATTGCCTTGGTAAAGGTATTTTCTGTTTCAATCTCGCATTTTCCCAAGGGAGAAAAAAGGGACAAGCTTTCTGGAGTTGATTTCACTGAGAAAATTGTTTAGAATTGCCTCATTCCTCAGCAGATTAACAAATGCATACAATCCCAGCCTAAGTGCTATTGTATAGCACAATTTGTCCATTATACTTTGTCCATTCCGTTTAGAAAAACCCTCACCAATTAAAGTAATACAGCCCTCCAATACCTGCTACCAATTAAATCTGAGCTGTATTACCTGCCTTGATGCAGCTGTTCACCGACTCCTGCCACTTACGAACATTATTAGTCCAATTCATTACCAAGGGTAAGTGGCAGGAATTCAAGCTAGTCATTTTCTATAGGAGTTAAGCTGAATTATTACATTTCATATGAAGGCTTTGACAGATGAAAATACAAATGTAAAGAATTAATACACTGCTTCATTTTTACTTTTAGAACACAAGCTAGGATGTCCACTGAGGGCTGATTTGCTAAAGGAGTAATTTGTATCTGGACTAAATGCACCTTTGATCTCACCAAACACACAGTCAACTTAGGGAGCAACTGCAGAAAAAAATAATGTACAACTAGTGAGCTATTAATGCAATTCAAGAAACTCTAAAATTGTGTTAAAGCTGTAATGCAGCCAGGATTTTGCATTCTTTTCATTTGAGCTTTTAAGGAGACTAGTAACCTCTTGTTCCATGATCCTAGCCTGTACAAATTCCCTTTTATGTATGTAAGAGTGTCATCAGTGATCTCAAAGACAAGGTGATGCATGAACCAGAAATGACACTGGCTGTTTTTTTTTTTTTTTACAAAATAAGGCATGTGGTTATTAAGATTTTGCTCAGACTGCAATTAGAGGCCAAATAAAAAAAAAAAGTGACATGGGGCAAGAAAATGAAATCCCCTGGGTGAGTTTAACTGGTTCCCGACTGGCTCCTGCACATGTATGTCAGCAGACTGGCACGGCTGGTCAAAGTGACGTATATATACGTCACTTTGAAATTCCAGCCATGCGGGCACACGCGCCACTGCCGCGAGCACCGTGACCGCGGGACCCACGGACTCGATGTCTGCCGGTGTCCCGCGATCGGGTCACAGAGCTGCAGAACAGGGAGAAGCAAGTGTAAGCAAGCAACTCCCCGTTCTGCCTAGTGACGCTGTCACTGTTTGTCTGTTCCCTGTAATCCGAAACAGCAATCAGTGACGTGTGACATGTAGCCACGCCCCCTAACAGTAAGAATCACCCCCTAGGGTACACTTAACCCCTTCAGCGCCACCTAGTAGTTAACCCCTTCACTGTCAGTGTAATTTTCACAATAAACAGTACATATTTATAGCACTGATCGCTGTAAAAATGACAATGGTCCCAAAAATGTGTCAAAAGTGTCTGACGTGTCTGCGATAATGATGCAGTCACAATAAAAATTGCAGATCGCCGCCATTTCTAGTAAAAAAAAACAATATTAATAAAAATGCCATAAAACTATCCCCTATTTTGTAGACACTATGGGCTAGATCCACGTAGCGGATCGTAATTTTCGGCAGGCGTAGCATATCGTAGTAACGCTATGCCGCCGCAACTTTGAGAGGCAAGTGCTGTATTCACAAAGCACTTGCCTCTAAAGTTACGGCAGCGTAGCGTAAATCTGCTTGCGTAAGGGCAGGGAATTCAAATGATAAAGATGTGGGTGTGTTTTATGTTAATTTTACGCGGGAACGACGTCCATACATACATAGGATACGCCTCATATAGCAGGGGTAAATATACGCCGAAAAAAGCCTTACGGAAATGACGTAAAAAAATTGCGCCGGACGTACGTTCGTGGATCGCCGTATCTAGCTAATTTGCATACTCGATGCGGAAATCGGCGGAAACGCCACCTAGCGGCCAGCGTAAATATGCACCTTAGATCCGACGGCGTACTAAGACGTTCGCCAGTCGGATCTAGCCCAGCTTCAGGCGTATCTTGTTTTGTGGATACAAAACAAAGAAACGCCGGAGCAAACTAGAAGTTACGCGGCGTATCAATAGATATGCCAGCGTAACTTCTTTGTGGATCTGGCCCTATAACTTTTGCGCAAACCAATCAATAAACACTTATTGCTATTTTTTTACCATAAATATGTAGAAGAATACGTATCGGCCTAAACTGAGCAAAAAAACCTGCAGAGGTGATCCAATACCACTAAAAGAAAGCTCTATTTGTGGGAAAAAAAGGACGCCAATTTTGTTTGGAAGCCACATCGCATGAACGTGCAATTGTCAGTTAAAGCGATGCAGTGCTGAATGGCAAAAAGTGGCCCGGTCATTTGGCTGCATAATGGTTCACGGCTGAAATGGTTAAAGGAAGAGTTTTTATGGAGTACACATTTTAAACATATGTTTAACAAAAAACTTTTGCTAAACACAAGTTCTATGCCAAAAGGTAATTGCTTTGTTACTTTTCCCACCATGGCTTTAAAATTTTATCTCAAGGATATTTATTTATATTTTTATTTATTTATGTTTACATTTTACAGTGCATCCGGGAAGTATTTACAGTGCTTCACTTTTTCCACATTTTGTAATGTTACAGCTCTATTCCAAAATGGATTAAATTCATTCATTAAATTCAAGCTTTTAACATACAATTCTGAATGAAATACAGTATTTACACGTATACATCAACAACATATAAAGTCTCTACCTCCACACTATGTTGTGTTGTACTGCTCCTTTTTACAGTGCATGTCAATAAAGTGGATTTACTAAAGGAGAAGAGACAGTTTACTGTGCAAAGTAAAGTTAGTTTAGTTACTGTATTTCATTTAAATACAGCTGTATTCACTGTATTAATAAAATGATATGCAAGGTAAATGAATAAAAAACAGACACATGACTGAATGAATGAAACAGACACATCTTTACTTTATTAATTTTTCAAAGTAAACAGACTATTTTCTGTGTACACTTCAACTTGCCAAGTGGGTCCCCAGGTTGCCAGCGACAGGAGACAAGGTTACTTCTGTACGCATGTGCAGGAGTTACATCATCAATGGCCACCCATGGCCAAAGTGTAGTGCCATTGGACCTAGAAGATCAGCGAAAAAGGTGGCAACTTTAGCAGACAAAATGGAGACTAAATGGAGACTAGAGCCTGGATGTGTAATCACTGGAGAAAGGCACACTGAGATGTAAGATGTGCCATGATGCCATGATGTGCAAGTATAATATGCATACTTGCACATTATGACAAGAGCCCAGCCAGCTGAATTTAGTTCCACTTTAAAGTCACATTAAACATGACTTTATAGAACACACTCCAATATAAACTCTAAATACAGATTTAATAAAAATACACAATATTCTTGTTTTAGTAAATTTTTTGCCTCCCAACAGAGTGTCAGACAAGTATGTTGGAGGATCAAGTGGTGTAAAAAATGGTGCAAGCAGAAGAATAGCACGCCTCCTGCTGGTAAGGGATGTTATTAATGGCAAATTCTGATGTCCTCTCAAACTGTGTACAATATGTTTCTACCTTATTGTGTAATCACGGAGCTTGGCAGTGTTTTTTATAATCAGATAGTGAGATGTGATGTAATTTGCCTGTCTACTTTGGCCTTGAGTGATTTTTTATTCGTATGATTGTGTGACTGACTACAGAATTGCATTTTCAAGGATTTCTATAGAGAAAAATCAAACAATTATGAAATGCACAATTTTGTGATCAGTCTTGTGCACAATGATTTAATTTAGTTAAATTGCATACATTTTTAGAGATTAGTCATATAATTGACTTTTGGTTTAACAATGGATCAATGCACCTTTTTTCGCTTCAAATGTTCAGTTTTAGATCTCTTTTTTTTTATTTATTTCCCCAAAGCTGATAGTGTTTAAAAAAAAAAGAACTGGCTTGATGAGGTAACCTATAATATATATATATATATATATATATATATATATATATATATATATATATATATATATATATATATATATATATATATATATATATATATATATATATATATATATATATATATAAAATATACTATACAGTATACTCAGATTGTGAGATTAAACACTAGCTCCAAGTAATTTAACTTTCTCAATTAGATCTTATACTGTACAGTATATAAATGCAACCACGGCATCCATTGTTTTTATCTGTACTAGAATTAATTGGCATATTGACAAATAAGAATGTAGCAGTAGAAAAGACAATGATCAACAATGACTTTTTCAAATATATCTGGATATAAACATATACAGGAATATACTGTATATTTTTAAATTGTCAGTGACATATGTAAAACGATTGCATGTTTTTATTAGGGGAAGTGATAGAGGAAGGATCTTTATATTAGTGTTTTCCTCTCAATTAACTTTTAGGCACTTTTCCCAGCTAAATACATTACATCTTTGGCAACGCTCCAAACAAAACCTTACGACCCAACACTGGATTCTGTATTTACACAGCCAATTTAGATTTCCATGTTGTGAAATGGATAATTGCCAATAACCCTTTCTTCCCCTCCACAAATCTAAATCCATGGATTTCTGTATACAACTGTTATGTACATCACATGTTTTACATGTCTTCTTGTAATTAAAAAAATAATGATATACCTGTGTATATATATATATATATATATATATATATATATATATATATATATATATATTTATATACAAAAAATATACTGTCATATATTGTTTAATTTGATAATGATAGATTCTGTTTCATGCTTCCTGCGTCTGCATCCCATACAATGTACATTAGTGGACTTAGGAACAGCACATTATCATAAAGTGAAACTAATTTCTGAAATGCAACTTTTTCTTTTTATTGCACTGAATGGACAAATGTAATCCATATGAGCTTGTTTTCAATAATAATTATTTTAGTAATTATTTAGTATGTGGTAGTATTGAGTTTAGCTAGATCCGCTCTTCCTAGTATACTGACAGGCAGGCAGGTGATTGTGCTAGCTGCAGTATTTTAACTTGGTGTACTGTCTGTGTCCTCTGCATAGTGTGCACCTAAAGCTATGTCAATATATTTGCTGGTGTTCTTAAATTAATTCCTACAGGCAGGGATCTGCTCATATTAATACCACAGGCAGGGGATCTGCACATATTTTCACGTGGTGTACTGTGTCCTCTGCACAGTGTGCACCTAAAGCTACGTCAATAGATTTGATGGTGTTCTCATATTAATTCCTACAGGCAGGGATCTGCTCATATTAATACCACAGGCAGGGGATCTGCACGTATTTTCACGCGGTGTACGGTGTCCTCTGCACAGTGTGCACCTAAAGCTACGTTAATAGATTTGCTGGTGTTCACATATTAATTCCTACAGGCAGGGATCTGCTCATATTAATACCACAGGCAGGGGATTTGCATGTATTTTCACGTGGTTTACTGTGTCCTCTGCACAGTGTGCACCTAAAGCTACGTTAATAGATTTGCTGGTGTTCTCATATTAATTCCTACAGGCAGGGATCTGCTCATATTAATACCACAGGCAGGGGATCTGCACATATTTTCACGTGGTGTACTGTGTCCTCTGCACAGGGACCTAAAGCTACATCAATAGATTTGCTGGTGTTCTTAAATTAATTCCTACAGGCAAGGATCTGCTCATATTAATACCACAGGCAGGGGATCTGCACGTATTTTGACGTGGTGTACTGTGTCCACTGCACAGTGTGCACTTAAAGCTACGTCAATAGATTTGCTGGTGTTCTCACATTAATTCCTACAGGCAGGGATCTGCTCATATTATTACCACAGGCAGGGGATCTGCACATATTTTCACGTGGTTTACTGTGTCCTCTGCACAGTGTGCTCCTAAAGTTACATCAATAGATTTGCTGGTGTTCTCACATTAATTCCTACAGGCAGGGATCTGCTCATATTAATACCACAGGCAGGGGATCTGCACGTATTTTCACGTGGTTTACTGTGTCCTCTGCACAGTGTGCACCTAAAGCTACGTCAATAGATTTGCTGGTGTTCTCATATTAATTCCTACAGGCAGGGATCTGCTCATATTAATACCACAGGTATGGGATCTGCACGTATTTTCACGTGGTGCACTGTGTCCTCTGCACAGTGTGCACCTAAAGCTACATCAATAGATTTGCTGGTGTTCTCATATTAATAACACAGGCAGGGATCAGCAAGTATTGTCAGTATTTGTGCAACTTCATCTCCCTGCAGGCCATTAGTATGTCTGGAAGGACAAAAAGGAGAGGCAGAGTGTCACAAGCCGATAAAAGAGGTCAATCAGGCTCTGCGTCTAGAGGCAACAGTGCTGGTCGTGGACACTGTGCATCCTCATCAGCACGTGGCCGTGGGACACACTCGTCCTTTTTCTTGCCAGCTGGCCTTGTTGAGCCGCAACATGCTGAAGACTTGGTATTGTGGATGACCAAGCCATCCTCATCCTCTCTCATCCAGGCTCAGGGTACTTTGTCTGGCAAAGCAGCTGCCAATGCAGCCTCTTCCCTCTGCTCAATGGCATCAGTCACTCCTTCCCTAGCCCCACCATGTCCTCCTGAGGAGTCCCCCGAACTGTTTGATCACATTGTTGGGTACATGCTGCAGGAGGATGCGCAGTGTTTTGAAGGCTCCGATGATGGTACACAGCTAGATGAAGGCAGTAACGTGAGCCCAGAGAGAGGGGGTGCCCAAGAAGGACAGCAATCTGGCAGTCATGTTCCCCCAGCTGCAGCATACTGCCAGGTTTGCTCCAGTGATGAGGAGGGAGGGGAGGATGAGGTCACTGACTCCACGTGGGTGCCTGATAGGAGAGAGGAGGAGGAGGAGGCACATCTTCAACGAGGCAGGATGCCCTCCAGGGGCCAGCTTAAGGGCAAGACACCGACTGCATCTCAACGCAGAGCTACGCATGTGCAGGGCACTGCTGTCTCTCAGCATTATCCCAGAAGTTCTTTGGTGTGGGCCTTTTTTGAGACGAGTGCATCAGATTGCACCGCTGCTATTTGCAACATATGTCTCAAGTGTATCTCGCGTGGCCAAAACATCACCCGCTTGGGCACCACATGCTTGACCAGACATATGTTGACCTGCCATGCCATTCGTTGGAAAGCGTACCTCAAAGACCCACACCAAAGAACAAAGCGGACCTCTCCTTGCTCTTCATCAGCTGGGATCTCCAACCACACTATACCCTCAGTCCTCTCTGAAGCCTGCACTGATAGGACTGAAGGTGTAGAATTAGATGTGTCACAGTCAAGTACTGTACTTGCGGGCGATCTACTATCGGTAAACCGACGTTAGATTGTACAAGGTAAATTTCCCTGCCCCAGCTGCTGCAGCGCCGAAAGAAGTTCTCTCCCAGCCATCTACATGCCCAGCGGTTGAATGCTAACTTAGCTAAATTGCTAGCACTTCAACTGCTGCCTTTTCAGTTGGTAGATTCTGCTCCCTTCCGTGAGTTTGTGGAATGTGTGGTACCTCAGTGGAAAGTTCCCAAACGCCACTTTTTCTAACGGAAGGCGATTCCGGCTCTCTACCGGCATGTGGAAGGCAATGTCCATGCCTTGCTGGACAGGGCGGTCAGAGGTAAGGTGCATATAACCGCTGACTCATGGTCCTGCAGGCATGGACAGGGATGTTACCTATCTTTCACTGTGCATTGGGTGATGCTGCTGGCAGCTGGGAAGGATGCAGGACAGGGTACAGTAGTGTTGGAGGTTGTTCAGCCACCACGCCTCCAAAATGCTACTACTGGTGATTGTGACACACCTCTCTCCTCCACCCCCTCCTCTTCTTCTCCCTCTGTGGCCTCTTCCTGTGCTGATGTGTCCTCAGAACCAGCAGTGCTCTGTAGGCATTCAAGGGGCTATGCAGGTATGCAGGCAAAGAGGTGCCATGCGGTGCTTGAGCTGGTGTGCTTGGGGGACAGGAGCACACTGGGGAAAAGGTTCTGTCAGCTCTACAGGGGCAGGCTCAGAGGTGGTTGACGCCACGCCAGCTTAAGCCAGGAAGGGTGGTTTGCAACAATGGCACCAACCTCCTCTCCGCCCTCCGACAGGGAAAACTGACCCATGTGCCCTGTTTTGCTCATGTCCTTAACTTGGTGGTGCAGTGGTTCTTGGGCAGGTACCCAGGCTTACAGGATGTCCTGAATTAGGCCAGGAAACCCTGTGTGCATTTCCCTGTAATGCCAGTGCTCGGCTGGCAGACCTCCAAAATGAATACAACCTGCCCAAGAACCGCCTTATCTGTGACAAGCCCACCAGGTAGAACTCTACATTGGCCATGCTGCAGTGGCTGCACACGCAGCAGAGGGCCATAAATGAGTATCTGTGCCAATATGGCACCAGGACAGGGTCAGGGGAGCTTGTTTATTTTTCCCACGTCAGTGGGCCATGTTCAGGGATGCATGCACTGTCCTGTCACCATTTGATGAATCCACGAGGATGGTGAGCAGTGACAGTGCATGCATCAGGGACACTGTCCCTCTTATCCACCTGTTGGAGCACACGCTGCATGGAATAATGGATAGGGCCCTTGATGCAGAACAGAGGGAGGAAGAGGAGGACTTCCTTACCTCTCAAGGCCCCCTTTATCCAGACAGTGTTCCTGCTTGCCCGCCTATCACACAGAAAGAGGACGAGGAGGAGGAGAAGGAGGAGGATTATGTCAGCATGGAGGTGGAGCCTAGCACTCCGCATCAGCAGCAGTCTTTAAGGGATCAATTACAGTTCCAAGAAACCCATGGACTTGTTCGTGGCTGGGATGAGGTGGATGAGGATCATGTCATCCTCAGTGACCCAGAGGACTCTGCACCGAATGCCTCAGCAAACCTACGCTGTATGGCCTCCCTGATCCTGCAAAGCCTACGGAAGGATCCTTGTATTCGTACTATCAAGGAGAGGGATCATTACTGGCTGGCAACCCTCCTTGATTCACGTTACAAGGGTACGTTTGTGGACCTTATCTTGCCGGCGCAGAGGGAGCAGAAGATGAAACATCTTCGGGAGGCATTGCAGAAAGGTCTGTGCAACGTGTTCCCAGAGACTGGGAGGTTACAACATACTGGTCCTAGGCCAACATGTTGCTTCGGTCAGTCAAAGAAGGAGCGGTGGAGAGGGTGGCCTTCTGACCGATGCGTTCAGACAATTTTTTAGTCCGCAGCCCCAAGGTATGACCGGTTCCAGCAACCATTGTCAGCGTCTGTTTTACATGGTGCGAGAATACCTAGGGGCAAGATCAGACTTGGACTCCTTTCCCACCAAAAATCCTCTAGCTTACTGGTTCTTGAGGATGGATCACTGGCCAGAGCTTGCGCAGTATGCAATTGAGGTACTGGCCTGTCCTGCATCCAGCGTTCTTTCAGAACGCACATTCAGTGTTGCTGGAGGCTTTGTAACCGATCACAGGGTGCGCCTCTCCACCGACTCGACCGACCTTCATAAAAATGAATCAGGCTTGGATCACCACCTTCTCAAAAAGGATATCGGAGAACTGGAGAAAGTGCAGAGAAGAGCAACCAAACTGATAAGAGGCATGGAGGAGCTCAGCTATGAGGAAAGATTAGAAGAACTAAATCTATTCACTCTTGAGAAGAGGAGAATTAGGGGGGATATGATCAACATGTACAAATATATAAGAGGTCCATACAGTGTACTTGGTGTTGAGTTATTCACTTTTACGGTCAACACTGAGGACAAGGGGGCAACTCTTTACGTCTAGAGGAAAAGAGATTTCACCTCCAAATACGGAAAGGTTTTTTCACAGTAAGAGCTGTGAAAATGTGGAACAGACTCCCTCCAGAGGTGGTTCTGGCCAGATCAGTAGATTGCTTTAAGAAAGGCCTGGATTCTTTCCTAAATGTACATAAAATAACTGAGTACTAAGATTTGTAGGTAAAGTTGATCCAGGGTAATCCGATTGCCTCTCGGGGGATCAGGAGGGAATTTTTTCCCCTGCTGTAGCAAATTGGATCATGCTCTGCTGGGGTTTTTTGCCTTCCTCTGGATCAACTGTGGGTATGGAGTTGGGTGTATGGTATTGTATTGTGTTTTTTATTTTGTTTGTTTATTTTTTTGTGGTTGAACTGGATGGACTTGTGTCTTTTTTCAACCTGACCTACTATGTAACTATGTAACTATGTAACTATGATGCTGATGTAACTGAATATTTTTGTTGGGGAAATGTCAGATTCCTTCAAGACTGCCTATGCTGATGCTGGGTGACTATCCTGTTATGAAGAATTTTTTTTTTTTTTAATAAATATATTATAGGCTGCGCCTCTGTGAATTAATATATACTATGAATTGTGTCAACGTGAAGATAGAGGGCGCTCAACTAAAGGGTATAACTACCAAATACCAACCTATAATTGTGCTACATATCAAAATCTAAAATACAAACAATATAAAAAAATGATTAAAAGAAATAATTTTTTGTATTTTTTTATGTATTTTTGATGTTGTATAACATTTTTGAGACGCAGGTTTTTCTTTTATAATTTTCACATATGGTATATATGTGAAAATTATAAAAGAAAAAGCTGAGTCTCAAAAATGTTATACAACATCAAAAATACATTAAAAGAAAAAGAGTCGCGCTATAAGAACAAAACAAAAATTGCTTATTATCCAATAAAGTGACATGGACACAATACAAGGTGAATATCTAATCAGCATACATGAAATATCAAAGATATACACACAATTAGCTAGATTCACAGAGATTGCCTTAACTTTAAGGTGGCGTAGGTTAGCGTATTTACGCTACGCCACCATAAGTCAGAGAGGCAAGTACTGTATTCTCAAAGTACTTGCCTCCTAACTTACGGCGGCGTAGCGTAAATGCGGCAGGTGCAAGCACGCCTAATTCAAATTCGGCTGAGGGGGCGTGTTTTATGTTAATATGCTTTGACCCGACGTGATTGCCGTTTTTTGCAACTGCGCATGCGCCGTGCGCCTACATTTCCCAGTGTGCATTGCGGCTAAGTCCGCCGCACGGGCCTATTGATTTCGACGTGGATGTAAACAACGTAAATCCCTATTCACGGACGACTTACGCAAACGACGTAACATTTTCGAATTTCGAAGCGGGAACGGCGGCCATACTTTAACATTACTATTCCATCTATAAGATGGAATAACTTTAGGCCTGATAAAGCGTTACGTAAACGGCGTATCTGTACTACGTCGGCCAGGCATACGTTCGTGAATAGGCGTATCTAGTGATTTACATATTCTACGCCGACCGCAATGGAAGCGCCACCTAGCGGCCAGCCAAAATATTGCAACCTAAGATAGGAATGGCGCAAGCCGTCGTATCTTAGATAGGTTTAAGTGTATCTCTAAAACAAAGTATCAAATATAAAAAGAACCGTGGTTCAGATAATAAAACAGTGATTAATAATAATGAAAGCAAGCTCCATATATAGCTTTGTAAGAGAAATATATGGTGATGTGATGGATGATCCTAAAAAAGGTGTTAGTGCACCCTACACCAATTAAAAGATTCACCAAAATGTGGATTACTCCCCCCCTCCGGGGTGCAGGCTTACCACAGACAGCAAAAAGTTGTGTATAGCTGTTTTCCTTCTAAATCACACCATCCACAATCCTCCAAGTAAATGTAAGGGTTAATCTCAGTGAGGGTACATGAAAACAAAAAGAACACAGAAATAGTGTAATATGCTTTTAACTAGTAACCCCCAAATCAGTCAGGAAAAGAAACTCCCACTAATGATGCCCGTACAAGAAAACACTTGTAAATAAACGTGTAGGAAAAAAACAATGCATTCACCGCTGTCACCGCCGTCCTTTATACACCAGGGGGCGCACAAGTGCTGTAAAGCTGGTAAGACAATCAGACCTGGCTGGTTAGCTGTGGAACGCAGTGTCACTTTCTTGTTGCGCCGTTGTAGCCACGCCCTTAAAGTGTATCTCTGTTTGAGAATACACTTAAACCTATGTCGGCGCAGATTCTGAGTTAGGTCGGCGTATCTACTGATATGCCGACCTAACTCTTACTGACTCTAGCTAAATGTATATAGATTGAGAAAATGAAAAATAATAAACATGGTCCATTGGTAATAAATAATAAGTGGGATTCTGCGCAACGTATCACACAAACATAGTAAGTGTAAACAAAAAAGAACCAAACTCAAAGTGATGAGTGATAAAATAAATAATAATAAGAGAGCTCGCAAGCTCAGTAAGTGAATGAGTCCAACAATAAAGTGCAATGAAGTCCCATAAAGATGAATATATAACAATATAACACCAATGCTAAATGGGAATAATAGAGTGATGATGTGCAAAATAGTCCCAAAATAAATAAATTAAATATGTGCTGCCAAATGGAAATGCTGGTGTTGCTGAATTTCCACTTAATCAGATACAGGTAATTGACAGATGATTAAACGAACCCCTTACTGGGCTCACAGGACTCTTACCTCCAGGCTGATAGTAAAGGGCATATAGTATAAACCTCACTGGCAGTCCTCTATGGATGATCTCAGCCAATCCTCCTTTCAAGCTGGTAAAACGTCTCCTTAGCTAATCCAAACAGTGCTCAGACCCGGATGGACAAAGAGAGAGAACAAAAGGAGGGGCTCCAATCGTGAAGTACAGTAAGACTCAGGTATAATTTATTAAAGAAAAAAACCTGTGCTTACATCAAAATAACTAAAATCGTGCAGCAGTTTAAAAAATGAGCAGCGTCCACAGCGCCAGCTTACGTCACTCCAGGTGTACGTCCGTCCAATCCTGGAGTGACGTAAGCTGGCGCTGTGGACGCCGCTCGTTTTTTCAAAAGAGTCAGATACATCAAGCGCCCAGAGGCGATTAAGTTTGCATGTGTCGCGCTATATAAGTTTCTCATTTCATTCATTCATTCATTATTCCCATTTAGCATTGGTGTTATATTGTTATATATTCATCTTTATGGGATTTCAGTGCACTTTATTGTTGGACTCATTCACTTACTGAGCTTGCAAGCTCTCTTATTATTTATTTTATCAATCACTCATCACTTTGAGTTTGGTTCTTTTTTGTTTACACTTACCATGTTTGTGTGATACGTTGCGCAGAATCCCACTTATTATTGATTACTGTATTTGTGTATTGTAAACACGATTAGGTTTTGCTGCACTGTATTTATTTTGTTTAGGTTATTGCATATTGAGGGTCCATATTAGCGCAAAAGCACTTGTCACTTTATAGTCCATTGGTAGACACAGGTCAGGATAGTAAGCCCAAACTGCAAAACAGATCCACACACGGTGTAAATGATGACGAACAAGAGCCTCCGCCAACATCAAACACTGACCCTTACCAGAGCCAAAGATCTCAGAGAGATCAGACACAGCACGAATAAGGGTGACATCCACCATCCACATTGAAAGTGTAATAGTAACATCTGTCCAGTGCGGTCAGCCAGGTAATCGCCAATATCCCAAACGAACACAGGATAACAGTACTCCGGGATATAAAAAGGAACCAACTCGCATAGTATAAAATCACTTGAGTTTTAATAGATTGTGCGCACTTACATCAATCATGAAGATAAACAGCATTAAAAGTCAGCCGGCCGGCTTGTAGAAGCGTGTACCCGTCTCTTCCGGGTCCTCACACATGATGTGGTGACATCAGAACGCCGCCTCCTGACGTTTCGTCTCTAATGGGATCAAGTCCCATTAGAGACGAGGCGGCGTTCTGACGTCACCGCATCACGTGTGAGGGCCCGGAAGAGACGCAAGTGGCGCTTCCATTGATTTCCTTTTCAAATATGGAAATGAGGGAGATACGTCGATTCACGAACGTACTTGCGCCGGGGCATAATATACGTGGTTTGCGTAAGTCGTACGTCCGGCGTAAAGTTATTCCCCATATATAAGGCGCAACTCATGCTAAGATATGGACCAGGGAACACAGCCGTCGTATTTTATGTAGTTTACGTAGTACGTGAATAGGGCTGAGCGTAGGTTACGTTCACGTCGTAGGCAGTGATCCATCGTATCTTAGGGAGTAGTTCCGACGTGATTCTGAGCATGCGCACTGGGATACGTCCACGGGACGGCGCATGCGTCATTCGTTTTAAGTACTTGTATGGCAGTCGGCCCACCATTTGCATGGGGTCACGCCTCATTAGCATGGCTCACACCCACTTCCACCTACGACGGCTTACGCCGAGGGAACCCAGCACAGTTTGGGAGGCAAGTGTTTGTGAATTCGGTGCTTGCCTCTCTGCGCTGCTTCAGCGTAGCGTATATTAGATACGCTACGCCGGCATAAATATGTGCCAATGTATGTGAATCTGGGCCTATATATTTATTCTTGCTTAAGGTGATAATAGTTGTCCTCTTCACCCGAAGTGCTCAGAATAAAAATGTGCTTACCAAAAGTACCTGACTTTACGCCCCCTGAAAATGTAAACCTACGAAACATACGTCGGCGGCGGTACCTGGTCACGTGTCTGCCTACGCCATCTCCGGCGCATAAGGAGCCAGCAGAGTATTGGTGGAATGCACGGCGCCATGGGAGTGAGAGCGGAGCGGGACCCTAAGATTATACTGACATATCTGCAACCCCAGTGTCGGGAGGCACATTTTAATGTAAGAGGCCATTTGGCACCTTTTTTATATTCATTGTAAAATAAAGCAGTATTATGCTATGGGCTTCTCTGTTTTTTCATTTATCTAACCTGAGCTCCAGGAGTGAGGCATTAGACATAATCCAGTCAATCCAGCATGTGTGCAGGCACAACCCTGTCAACGCTATATCTGACTTTCTTTTTCAATAAAGAATTCAAATATTTTTGGTAAGCGCATTTTTATTCTGAGCACTTCGGCTAAAGACAAATTAATTGTTTGGTGGAGGACAACTATTATCACCTTAAAGCAAGATTACATATATAGTTGTCAAAGAAGATCTGTCATTGGATTCATATTGGGACTTCCATCAATAAGTTTATTATTGTTTAATTATGCACTAGTGTTTGGTGCACTACTGTCACTTGATTTGCATTAATAATAATTTTTTTATATTGGTATGTATTTTATATTTTGATATGTATCACAATTATAGGTTGGTATTTGGTAGTTATACCCTATAGTTGAGCGCCCTCTATCTTCACGTTTAGACTATCTTGTTATGCTGAGTGACTCTCCTTTTCCTCCTCAATGATAATGCTGATAGCTTGTAAGAACATTTTTGGTTCTGGACACCACCACCAGTGGCTAAGGCCCAATTTTTCAGCCCCTATTTAACAGGGGCGGGTAATTACAATTTTTTGATGCAATACTTTGCAGCAGGGGCTATTCCTATGCTCCAACTAGAGTATCTGTGAGGGTTGCAGTGTTTGTGGCATCCAACACCATTGCCTAAGGCCCAATTTTTTCTTGCCCCTGTTCAACAGGGGCATTAATACAATTCTTGATCTAATAATTCACAGGAGGGTCCATTACTGCGCCCACCAAGAGTAACTGTGAGGGCTTACAGTGTTGTGGCACCAGCACCACCTTCATCACCACCACCAACAAAGGCCAAATTTTTCTGCCCTGTTCAATAGGGTCATGTAATTAACAATTTCGTTATCTAATATTTCACAGCAGGGCCCATTCATTGCGCCCACCAAGAGTAACTGTGAGGACTTACAGTGTTGTGGCATCAGCGCCATCACCAAAGGCCCAATTTTCTATCCACTGGTTCAACAATGGAATGTAATTACAATTCTTGATATAATAGTTCACAGCAGGGCGTTCAAGCACCCACCAAGACTAACTGGGCTTACAGTGTTGTGTCAACACCAACACCTAGGCCCAAATTTCTGCAGAGTATATACGGCAGGCCCCTACTTTCAAACATCCAACTTACAAACGACTCCTGCTTGCAAACGGAAAGGAGACAACAGGAAGTGAGAGAAAATCTACCCCTAGGAAGGGAAATTCTCTTCTGTAAAAGTGTCTCCTGTCCACTGATACTTTATCACCAATCCATGTTTCACAAAAAAAAAAAAAATTCTAAAAAATAATTGTCATTGGGACAGAAATTGAGGTGCAATCTTCTGAACAGATGCACACAGACAGCAAAACAAATGTTACAGGGGTGATAACCCTTCTCTATGTTTTCTGAAAAGCTTAAAAATTGATTTTTTTGGCTGAGCTACACTTAAAAAAAGTACAAAGTTCAAAATTAACAAACAGATTCTACTTAACAACAAACCTACAGTCGCTGTCTTGTTTTGCAACCGCCTGTATACTGCTGCATGTACATATACGTCGGCAAATGGCACGGACAGGCAGAACAATGTGCCCGCACGTCGCTGCATTTCCACGGGTCGGGGGTCCGATCGGGACCCCCCCGGTACATGCGGCGGTCGTAAGCCTCAGGGAGCGATCCGGGATGAGGGCGCGGCTATTCGTTTGTAAGCCCACCCCCCTCGCGATCGCTCCCCGGAGCTGAAGAACGGGGAGAGCCGTATGTAAACACGGCTTCCCCTTGCTTCACTGTGGCGGCTGTCATCGATCGTGTGATCCCTTTTATAGGAGACACGATCGATGATGTCAGACCTACAGCCACACCCCCTTACAGTTGTAAACACACACTAGGTGAAACAAAACTCCTTCAGCGCCCCTGTGGTTAACTCCAAACTGCAACCTGTCATTTTCACAATAAACAATGACAATTTAAATGCATTTTTTGCTGTAAAATGACAATGGTCCCAAAAATGTGATCAAAATTGTCCGAAGTGTCCGCCATAATGTCGCAGTCATGAAAAAAATCGCTGATTGCCGCCACTTTAGTAGTAATAAAAAAATATATAATAAAAATGCAATTAAACTATCCACCTATTTGAAACGCTAAAAATTTTCGCAAAACCAATCAATAAGCGCTATTGAGCAGCAAGCGTTTTAAATGACTTTTTTTCCTATAGTAATGTCATATTGTGCAGGGGACAGTTCTAAACTCATGCCACTTCCACAGGGCATACATAGACACCCAGCAGGTACGATAATTTAAAGACATTTTTTCAGTTTTTCTTTTTCACATTTATGCGACTTCAATGGGGTTCATAAAGTTCGTGCGAACGTTACTTCAAATCCTAATGTTTGAGGATATACATTGCATGTACAGGCCTATTGCATTAGAGTGTGCACTCCAGAGCACAAAACACACATGCCTGTATATCAGCAGAGCAGTGGGCGCGTATCAGTGGAGCAGAGATTGGTGTCAGTATTTTTTTATTTTAGATTTTTTTTACAATTTTCTTTTAATTACTTCTTACAATAATATTTTTTATTATTTTTATTTTTTTTACAATTTATTTAGGAGCCCCGTTGGGTGAAATATTAAGGGACTAAACAGGCCACTGATTTCTCCGTTTTGAGATAGAGAAAGGGATTGAGAATAGAGCTTTCCCAGTCCCATTCTCTGCAGTCTCAGCTGCACTGGACAATGAACTAATGGAAGCATAGTAAACATAGTTAACTATGCTTCAGTTAAGAATGAACACAGGAGTGACCGATCACGCACTGTGTTCATTCAGAAACGGAAGGGACCGGTACATGTAATATTTTCAATCCCCTTTCCCTGCTCTCTATCCTGAAACATCCCCACAGCAGCTGGCAGGAAAGGAGAGGAGAGAAGCTGGCAGCAGTGCAGTGGGGAGATGGGGCACCAGGAAGCAGGGGAAATTGGCACTGCACAGGGTGATTAGGGCATGCCAAGGAACACCTTGTGCACCCTGTGCGCACGCCTATGGGGATATATATAAAAGGTAATCAGAAATTCAAACTAAACCTATACACATATGATGTCCTTATGTTCTTGTCAGATCTGATAGTCTCTCTTCCAAACCTGTTGTCTACATTTAATGCATTTCAAGACCTCACCGGCTTAGGAGTAAATTTCTCAAAATGTGTAGCCCTACCTATCAACATCCCTCAATCTCTGTCGGATGGTGTTTGGGATAAATGTGGCTTTTCTTGGAGCTGTGGAACACTACCATACCTAGGGATTCGCTCAGCCCCTTCCCTTAGGTTGTTGTATTCACATAAATACCCCCAGGTCAGTTCCCGTATTAAACAACTGTTAAGATGATAGCCATGTACCATATTTATTTCCTGGGTTGGGTGCAAGTGATTAAAATATCTATTCTCTCAAAATTGTTGTTTGATTTTAGTACCCTACCCCTTTTTGTTTCCCGTTCGACCATAGAAGCAGTTCAGTCCGAAGTGAATAAATCTGTCTGGCAAAAGAAGAAGCCTTGTCTTGGGCACCTGTTAATGTATAGATCCCAACAAGGAGGGGGGGGAGCTGGGTTTACATAGCCTTTGAAAGTTTACCTAGCTGCAAGGTTGCTTCAACTGGCACAGTGGTATTTCTCCTCAACCAATATACCTTTGTTCAGTTTTGAACAAGCTTCAGTTGATCCTTTTTACCTCCCTGGCATTCTTTGGTCGTGCTCTATACACCCGAAAAATATAGCTCCACTTAATTAGCTAGTTTGTCAATCCCTATACCTGTGTCCTCTCTACAATTTACTCCCCTTGTCTATGCTTTTAGGTCTGAGTTTGCTATATGGGGCATAATGACTTGGTGGCTTTGACTGTTTGCCCTGAGAGCCATCCTTTTGCTCCTTTTCTTAACTTAACACACCTTCATATTTTTTGGAGCTGTAGAGCTGTTTCGAGCACTGTGGCAGCAAGCACCACAAGGTGTTTCAGATTACTGGCATACAAATAACTTTAATGTACAAATGTGTTTATTTTTTTGCTGAACTACCCAAGTGCCAGCCCCCTCACCAAAAGTTGGCACATATACTATTTAGTGCAATTCACTGGGCTATTGCCCTTAATTGGTGCTTGTATTCTGTGCCGTGGTCTCAAATGCTTCAACACATGGAAGCTATAAAACGAATGGAAAGGGCACACCATACAATATGCATATTTTTGACAGTAAACAGAAATTATGGTCATCACATTAACTGCTAATTATTACTTTAAGGGTTCTCTGTTATTCCTGGGATGCTATGTGGTACAGTTTTACCATGATAGTTTATGTTCCAATAATTAATTTATGCAGTCTTATTAGGCTTTTGATGTTTCAACTGTATTGTATGCTGGCCACAAGCCCTTTGGTTTTCTTTATGTGTTTGTTGAATGGAGAGTTTTTATAGTTGTTATAGTACTTTAAAAAAAACGGTAAACATAAAAGATGTTAAACTGAGAGTTAATCCAATGAGAAGATTGCTATTTAAATAAATGACCTGGAAAGGGTGTTTCTTTACCAAAATGTAAGAAATACTGAAAGAAAAGTAGAAAACAAATGCTCTTTATTTTTTTAAAGGATGGATAATGTCTTAAAAAGTCCTTCAGATCATACTATTACACATATCTGGATTAAAGTCACTTAAAATACTTTCTGGTTTTGCAAATGCAGTGACTATGTGCACAGTACATTTGAAATTTACTAGTTAGATCACCCTATAGTGACTTGGTAACTGCAACAATAAAAGGATAACAAAGCTGTCTGTAAAAGAAGAGCTATAATACTTACAGTACCTCCTGGCAGTAGATGACTCAATCATCTTAGGCCCCTGAAAGATCTTAAGCATCCAACACACTTCTGGGTGCCTGGTCTTCAGGTTCAATCCGCCAGCCCCTATGTCATTAATGTGTCTTGGCCTATGGTAAACATCATCACCCCTTTTTCACTAGCCTAGAGATTAATACTGGTTCACTATAAAGCTGCCAGAGTTACGTAAGAACTGTTGGCTTCAGTCTTTTATAACACAATACTCTGCAGTAAAAACCATTCAAATACTAAAGCTTCTTCTCAATCATTACAATTTTTATTTAAAAAAAAAAAAGTGTAAAATATGTTATTTCAAAATAGTATTCCCTACACAGTAGACTGCTGATACATAACAAGATATAGCCTGAAATTTTTCCAATCTCCATACTACTCATCCAAACCAAATCAGGCGCAGTACACACTGCCATGTTTAGCTTGTATTGGGGCATTGGGGTGCAATAGTTGTGCACTGAAATTGTGTTTACAGTAGAGATTTGATGTCTCTAACAAAAAACTCATGGCAAGCCAAAAGGCAACTGCATTCCAAATGATGGCATTTACATGCTTTTATAGGGACATAGCTTGGAGATGCTGTCATTTTCATCCAAGCCTCCTTGGAAAATAAAAGCAACTGTAAAAATAAATTCCCCTTATTCATCAAGCTTCAGCGATTCAGCAATTTTCAAAATTAAGTCTGGCCATTTTCAAGGCTAATAGGCAAGTATTATCAAAAAAGGGCACAGGAATCTGGGAATTGCCATTATGGACACGTAGCAATGCATTTCTTTTTATTATTATTTACGTACCACAGAGAAGTTACGGTGGCGTTGTGTATCTGAGATACGCTACGCCCGCCGATAGATTACGAACATGTATCTGAATCCGGGCCATAGTTTTTTGCATGTGTTTGTGCTACTGATTTTGTTATTTTTACATTGATCCTTGCCTAAATATCACATCAGAACCCCAATCAGATTCTTACAACTGGAAAGGAAAGGTCTTTTTTTTTGGCTGCAATACCTGATTTTTTACCCAGTGGTAATTAGGCTGAATTAAATAGTGAATGTAGGAGCTAGAAGCTATAGGAAGGTTTACTACCAAATAAAAATACCAATCTACCAAAATAAAAATAAAGTTGAAGCCCTCAGTGTCAAACAAATTGGACATTGTTCACACAATCAAATAGGCAGTAGTTTTGCAGTTTGGGCCTTTTTTAATGTACTGTATTTGCTGACAACAGCACAGTTGTGGTCTGCAATCTCTGCCTGCAGTGTATCAGCAATGGTAAGATTAACAGCCATTTGGGTACCACACGCACAAGCAAATACATGACTGCTACTTTTAGTGAGCTTCTAATGTGCCCTTTTACTCCTCCTTAAGGGCACATAGCAGCCGTTTTATTGTGAAGACTTTTAATGTGCACTTTTTCTGCTCCTCCTCAAGGGTTCATAGCAGCCATTTTCGTAGGAGCTACAGGAGGAAACCCTTAGGTCATACGCTGGCCACCCTTCCATATGGTGGTTTTGGCTTGACACCGGTTGCTGCAAAACTGCCCTCTAAATTCATCATGTCACTGCATGCTTGTACAGTTGTGTGCACAAAAGCATCACATTTTTATTAAATCTCCTAAAAAAACAAGGACAGGGATACATAAAGTAAATAACAAAGGTTATGCATTCTGAGAAAGTGGATTTTATGTGTTTTTATCAGCATTTTGTATTTACAGTTTACATTATTTATTTATTTATTTTGCCTTGTAAGGCCATCCCTGTCCTGTCATGTCAAATACAGTGGAAAGGTGCTGTAAAAGCTGACAATGAAATGCTTTTAAGCAATCATATCTCCAAAATAAATGCATGTCATCCTTTTTACATACAGATGGGATGAACTTTATGTGGATGCTAAAGCTCAAAGACTATCAAGTTTACTTTGTTGTGGTGATCACATGTAGGCCAAGCAGCAAAACTCGTAAATACGGTGGGGGGGGGGAGCCAGGTAACCGTCTGTTTTTTTTTTTATTATGTTATTTTTTGGGGGGTTTGAGTGTGTAAGTGTAGCCTCCCCCAACCTCGGGGAAGTGCACTGCAGAGAGGAATGGGGCCATGGAATGGGAAGGGTAAGAAGGTCATTCCCTTTTTTTTTGGACACTTTTATGAATTTCACAGACAATATTCACATTCGTATAAGAAAATAATAAGTACTGACAGAACAACATCAAAAAGAAAAATACCTAAGAATGTGGACGTCTTGGAAGACCTACATGGGTAACAGGGGAGAGGTTTAAGGAAGGTAAGAAGCCGGAAGAAGCGTGGGAAACTTAAAGAGGTATATGTTTGGATGTTCAAAGAACTACAGAACCATAGTGAGGTGGAGGGGGAGAGGGAATTTCTGATTCTCTGGGGGTCCAGGGTTTTTTTTTTTTTTGCTTTCCATGGATGTCCTCCCCAGGAAGCAGGGGGGGAAAGAGATATGTATGATTGATGTATATGTTTAATGTAGATCATAAGGCAGCAAGGGATGTATAAGAACAGGTAGGACTGTTACCGTGGCTGTATTATTGTTTGTGTATTATGTGTTGTATTATTTTGTTTTATAATAAAAGAAAAGCTTAATATTAAAAAAAAGAAAATAATAAGTATTAAATAAAAGAGTAAATTAAAATAACACATAATGGGAGGGTAGAAAGGGAAGGACCGGCGGGGGGGGGGGAAGGCTGGAAAAGAAACGCAATAGGCTAATAAGGAGAAAAGGATAGTCAAGATAGAAGTGGGAACACAGGTAGAGAAAACATATTATAAGGCGCAATTTAGCTCCTTTCGAAACCCAAAAAGCACGAAAGGGGTGTGTAGAGCGAGGAATGAGTGGGGTGCCTTATTTTTTGGAGAGGGGAAGAAAGTGTGGGAGGTCCATGGCCAAAAAAAAGAAGAGTATGGATTTAGAGTAAGCCGAAGGGAAAGAGGAAGGAGGGCTACACGATAAAATGGTTTTATATCGTATAGTTTGATATATGTCTAGGATGTATATCTGTAATGTCTTTTTTCTTTTTTAACTGGACATAATAAAGAAAAAAAAAGTGATTATAGAAAAAAACATGTAATTCATACAACAGTGCAGCCACGTCACAGAGCTTCCTCAGGAGACTTAAGAATGCTGCATATAGTTACATAGTTACATAGTAAGTGAGGTTGAAAAAAGACAGTCCATCAAGTCCAATCTATGTGTGTGATAGTTGATGTTATAGGTGAAAAGGATAATCATTAATACATGTTTACAATAAGTTCTATTATGTCAATGTTATTACAATTAAGTCAGACATATTGCACTTAGCTTTAAATATATAATTGTATACAGTATATTGAACTAAGAAAAGAGGCCTACCGGATGCTTAAAAGTCAGAAACCTAAATCAATTAGTTACAGGAGTTCCCCCAGAGCCTGGGTCATTGGGGCATAATGCAATCATAGGGAGAAGACAAAGGAAAGAATCACCTAAAATATATAGAAAAGATAGGTATTTGAGTACCTCTAATTAGTCACATATAGATCAGGTTATCCACATGTAAAAAAATGTACCTTGATCGTATCAAATTAAAAAAAATTCCAATTAGCATCACATGTTGTCATGTCGGGCCTACGCATGTGCAACAGCCTCTAAAAGACGTCTGACCCCGCTGGTGACATCAGATGCTACCGGGATGGGGGGAAGAAAAATCGTGGTGTACAGCCACCATTCACTGACAGAGGGTTTGTGTGAGAGAGGGTTTGTACCTTTCCTCTCCCTCTCCACATAATTTTTTGACTTCTTCCCAGGATATGTAAGTACTGTAATGAGCTATTTTACCTATGTCTTGAATCATGTTAGAGGGATGAGATAAGGGACGTTCTGGTCACCATTTCCTTTTTTTGTGAGAGGGTTCTTTTGTACCATCTATGACAAGTTATCTGCCTCACATTCATGGTGGGATAGGTACTTGATCTCCTCCTCATTTGGTTGACATTGAGGGCCCCATCTCAACCCTCGCAATGTCACTCTTTATGAGACAACATACAGTACATTTTTTTGGCTCTTTAGGATTTCTCTGATTCTTGTTTGGAGATTGATTAAATAAGCCCATACAGTCTAAGGTATCTTCGCTGTTTTCGTTTCACATTGGGCCTTCCTATTTCTTAGTAAATACCATCTATGTTTTCTCTCCTCCCAATCTCAGCTGCTGAATACTTTCTTTAAGGTCAAAAGGGGAACTAATTGGTCATTTTTTTTTAATTTGATACAATCAAGGTAATTTGTTTTCACATGTGGATAACCTGATCTATATGTAACTAATAAGAGGTACTCAATTACCTATCCTTTCTATATATTTTAGGTGATTTTTTTCCTTTGTCTCCCGCCTATGATTGTATTATGCCCCATTGGCCCAGGCCCTAGAGGAACTCCTGTACCTAATTGATTCAGGTTTCTGACTTTTAAGCACAAGGACAAACGCGGCGCCATATAAGCGTAGCAGTTAAACTGTTTAATGAAAAATATATGTAATAAAAATACTCACAAACGATCGATAAAGATCAGCATATCTATTAAAGTCATCTTCTGTGCTGTCCCGGGGGCTGTCTGGTGACTGATTTCAGTAGCTGAGGTGTCTGTGTATCCTCCTTTGTTCCGGTAACAGTGGTGGAACCCTGCGCTCTCGGCAGACGGGGATGGAATACACAGGAACACAGCAGGGATGTCGTCACTTCCGGGTACAGGTTCAGCGGGGAGGTGCCTCCGGTAGGCCTCTTTTTCAGCTCAATATACTGTATATAATTATATATGTAAAGCTAAGTGCAAAATGTCTTTAACTTAATTGTAATAACAATGTCATAATACAACTTATTGTAAACATGTATTAATGTTTATCTTTTTCACCTATAGCATCAACTATTTCCAGCCCTCTTAAAACTCCCGTGGAAGCTCTTTTGGGTGAAACATGTACAGCAGAAGTGGATGCACTAATGTATGAATTGCATGGTAGCTTGAAAACTGTTATTGTCATTTTAAAATGTTGATATTGAATAAAAATAATAATTGTTATCATGTTGTAAATTCATTCTTTGGCACCATTAATGTCCCGCTATTTGTACCCCTATTTTTGCTTAAATAATTGAATATTAATATCAATAATATCACCTTTAATGCCCTTACATCAAGGTGATAACAATGAAGTTGAATGTAGTGAAGTGATGTCACCCACAGAGGTTGGCTTTTGAGCCTCATTAGCTCATGCAGTGGTAGAGGTCTGTGATGACTATGAGGAATCTAGGGGGGGTTTGGATGATAGATCCTGGAAGATGTGCCTGATCTGCTGTTGTGTAGTGACTTGGAACTGATAATTATGCCAAATACAGAAAAGTCTAAAAGAAAAACCCCACTGATATTGGATCCATTACTTTTATAGGATTTGCAGAGCAATGGCTCTTCTGGATTGTTGCATTTGAGGTTTTTACAGAGTTGGAAGGGATGGCCTAAAAAGACAATAATGTCCACATAGAGGGCCATCAGACTGTATTGTTTCTAGTTCCTTATGAATTCTGGGATTTCTGGTGAATTTATTCAGAGCAGGCTTCTCAAGGAAAGCTGTGTTTCAGCCTTATGTCGCGTACACACCATCACTTTATGTGATAAAAAAAATGACGTTTTTAAAAACGTCAATTAAAATGACCGTGTGTGGGGAAAACGTAGTTTTATGTCTTGTGAAAAACAACAAAAAAAAAATTCAAGCATTCTTCAATTTTTTGTGTCATTTTTCAAAACGTAGTTTTTTGTGTCAATTAAAATGACCGTGTGTAGGCTAAAACGACGTTTAAAACAACGTTTTTAAACCCGCGCATGCTCAGAAGCAGTTTGAATGGAACAGAGTGCCGTCGTACGTGCTGAACGTAACCGCGCTTTGCTAGAGCTTTTGGAAAAAATGATGGGTGTGTATGCTACATCGTTTTTGAAAATGAAGTTTGAAAAAAGTCGTTTTTTTTTCATCACATAAAACGTCGTTTTTTTCTATCACAAAAAACGACCGTCTGTACGCGGTATTATTCAAGTGCAAGTTACCTCTACAGACTCTGTTCCCTATGTCTTCTTGCTTATAGTAATTCCTCTTGAAGCTCAATTTCTCATGGTCTTGTAAGACAGTTTTGCTTGGCACCCCCCTGGTTGTTTAGTGATGTCTGCCAGGTCAGGTAGATGAGGTTTTGCTGGTTCCAAAAGCACACAAATGGTTTTAAGATGATACGTCTGCCCAGGTGGTGCAGAGCAGACTTATTTCATGTCCATTCACTTCCCCAGTGAGCATATGCCCTACTGAAACATTTTACCTAAATTATACCCAATTAGTTAGAATCCAAGGGCCAGATCCACAGCCAGCCGCCGTAACTTAAATATTGCCATTTAAGTTACACTGCCGCAAAATTTCTACCTAAGTGCCCGATCCACAAAGCACTTACCTAGAAATTTTCGGCTGTGTAACTTAAATCCGGCCGGCGCAAGGCGTTCCTATTCAAATGGGGCGAGTCCCATTTAAATTAGGCGCGCTCCCGCGCTGGCCGTACTGCGCATGCTCACAACGTCATTTTCCCGATGTGCTTAGCGCGGTTTTACATTGCGCCGGGTTTTAAGAATCGCGACGGGCGTAAAAAAAAAATACGAGTTGCGGCGGAAAAAAAAAGATTGAAATAAAAAAAACGGCGACGGGGGATAGAAGGGTCTACTTTTACAAGGCCTAAACAGTTTAGGCCTTGTAAAAGCAGCCCTAATTTTACGATTGTCGGATCTTCTCCCTATCTTTTGGAAACTGATTCTGTGGATCAGTTCCAAAGATAGAAACAGGGATACGACGGCGTATCAGTAGATACGCCGTCGTATCCCTTTTGTGGATCTGGCCCCAAATCCTTATAGTAAACAGATGTTGGCAAATTCTCTTAATCGATTCTGAAACAAACCCCTCCCTAGATAAGCATGCTAAGTTTTAAACAGCATTTTCAAAGAGTAAGGTCAGCAATGATAGCCTACATATTTCTGAGTATAGGTTTACTTTAATTCAAAGGCAAAATTGTCCTTTAATTAATTTTCCAACTCCACTAAGTTCAGCCCACTTAGGACAATACTTACCTTACCACCCAAATCAGTGACCTTAGCTCCAACGTCGTTTTATGTCTTGTGAAAAACGACAAAAAAAATTCAAGCATGCTTCAATTTTTTGTGTCGTTTTTCAAAACGTCGTTTTTTGTGTCAATTAAAATGACCGTGTGTAGGCTAAAACGACGTTTAAAACAACGTTTTTAAACCTGCGCATGCTCAGAAACAAGTTAGGACGGGAGTTTGAATGGAACAGAGTGCCGTCGTACGTGCTGAACGTAACCGCGCTTTGCTAGAGCTTTTGGAAAAAACGATGGTGTGTATGCTACATCGTTTTTGAAAATGAAGTTTGTACGCGTACGCGGCATAAGATTTTACACCCTTAATCCACTGAAAACCCCTCTGTGTTTAGTACTAACTAAAGCATAGTTAAAGCCAAAAAATGTATTTGCAATTTGGATGGTTCAGGAAATTCTGAAAACCCCAGTGAGATTTTGCTAAATCTCGGGGAGATTTCTTAATTTTCTGTTCTATAGACACAGAAGGAATTGAAAGAGAAAATATCTCCAAAGAAAAATAAATACCTATTTAGACAAATGTCACTTGAACAGGTATCCCCAGTGGAAGAATTCAGACAACCCAGAATTATTTTTTCCCCCCTCACTTTAATTCCCAGCGACAATGGTCACCAAACCTCACTGAACGAGTGAATCTCCCCAATAAGGACACAGGTAGCAATAAAAAAGACAAGGGTTCTAAATGCTCAGTACTCTTTTCAAAACTAAAACAAAAATGTTTTATTTAGAAACATTTCAAGTTCAGAGTCTTTCTTTAAATGTCTTTACACCATAATTTTATGAAAAATTATAAAAGTATAATACTACGTGTTGTATATTAATCACTAGCTGACGGCCGTACGACTTTGTACGGCCGCAGCGGCTATTTACAGCGCGATCTGTGCGGCCAATGAGAGATGATATCATATGTAAACATATGAGATCATGTCTCATTGCCGGCTCTCCCCTCCTCACACAGACACCGCGTGTGAGGAGGGGAGAGAAATCAAGCAAGTAACCAGCGATAAAAAAAAAAAATGACTAACCAGTGCCACCACCTGTGCCCCCCACAGTACTACAGTGCCCCACACAGTGCCCCCCACAGTACTACAGTGCCCCACACAGTACCCCCCAGTACTACAGTGCCCCCCACAGTGCCCACCACAGTGCCTGCCACAGTGCCCCCCACAGTGCCCCCCAGTACCATTGTGTGCCCCCCAGTATCACGTGTGCCCCCAGTACCATTATGTGCCCACCAGTACCACCGTGTGCCCACCTGTGCCCACCAGTACCACCGTGCCCACCTGTGCCTACCAGTACCACCGTGCCCACCAGTACCACCGTGCCCACCAGTACCACCGTGCCCACCGGTGCCACCATGCCCGCCTGTGCCACCGTGCCCACATGTGCCCACCACTACCACCTGTGCCAAGTGCCCATCTGTCACCTCAGTGCACATCTGCAATCAGTGCCCACCTGTGCCACCTCATCAGTGCCCACCTGTGCCACCTCATCAGTGCTCACCTGTGCCACAGTCAATCAGTGCACATCAGTACCCATCTCATCAGTACCCATCTCAGTGCCATCTGTGCCACCTCATTAGTGCCATCTGTGCTGCCTCATTAGTGCCATCTGTGCCGCCTCATTAGTGCCATCTGTGCCGCCTCATCAGTGCCCACCTGTGTCCACCAGTACACAGGCCTCATCGGTGCACATCAGTACCCATCTCATCAGTACCCATCTCAGTGCCATCCGTGCCGCCTCAGTGCCATCTGTGCTGCCTCAGTGCCATCTGTGCCTCCTCATCAGTGCCATCTGTGCCACCTCATCAGTGCCATCTGTGGGCATTCCTGGCTTGTTAGGGTCTCAAGAAATGAGAAAGGCCTTCAGTAAATCAGGTGTGATCAGATGTGATAATTTTTTATGATTTGCACTATAGCTTGTAGACTCTAAAACTTTCACACAGACCAAATAATTTCCAAAAACTTTGGGTTATTTTTATCAAAGACATATAGCAGTATAAATTGTGGCCAAAATTTATGAAGAAAAATTAATAATTAGCAAAATTTTATCACAGAAACTAAGAAAAAATCTTTTTTCCCCCCAAATTTTCGGTCTTTTTTCATTAATAGCGCAAAAAAAAAATCACAGTGTACAGTGTTGCATGACTGAGTAATTGTCATTCAAAGTGTAAGAGCACCGAAAGCTGAAAATTGGTCTGGTCAGGAGAGTGTTTAAGTGCCCAGTATGGAAGTGGTTAATTGTGCAGGCATTTTTAAAACAACAAACATTACTTCATGTTTAGCAATTAAATAATTAAACAAGTCCACATATCCAACATATTACTATTGACTTCCTTGTGTTATTCAATGTATTGCTTTCATTGCTTTGACTTCTTATTTAAGTTTTCTGAGTGCAGAGAGTGAACCTACTGTGAAATACTTAACATGTTTGTTAAATAAAACATATATGAACCACAGGATGCACAATTTTCAGAACTGCTCATATAAGGAGTGCAATTTACATTAAATTGCTATGTGTTAGTTAAATGGCACCTTAGCTTCTGAGCAATTCTTTGAATACTTGTTTCTTTAATTATTATTTAATTTAGTGGTTATGACTGGTTTTCAGTTAGAGAGGGTACTACTGACAAATTCAATTACATGAAAATAGAGGAATTAATGATCCGTGCAAATGATTCATTCCTTACATGATATTTTATCATTTCTACGGAAATTTGTAATGAACATTTAGTTTGTATTAATAAACGCTTACAGTTAAGCCCCATAAAGTACAGTAATTAAAATTGGTTTGTTTATGATATTTGCTAACAACTACATTACAATATGTCTGTGAAGATTCTCATTTATGCAGGTCATGGTATAGCTAGTCATACTCACATTCAATTGGACATGTTTTGTAATGTTAAGGACATTTAGTGGCTTTTCCAAGCCACTTCTTCAGTTCTAATGAGTGTCGTCACCATAACACTGATTAGAAAGGTAGAAGCAGTTTTGAGAAGCTAAAAACGTGCTTAAGCATTACAAAACAAGCCCAACTAAATGTGACATATTACTAATATCTGTAACTGTACCTGGGTGTTCATACACTCATTGGGCCAGATCCTCAAAAGAGATACGCAGGCGGATCTGCTGTTCCGCCTGCGTATCCCTGTTTCTATCTTTGGAACTGATCCACAGAATCAGTTTCCAAGAGATAGACAGAAGATCCGGCAGGTGTAATAGTTTTACACTGCCGGATCTTAAGATGCAGTACCGCGACCGCTGCTGGGGGCATTCATCGTCGAAATTACGCGTCGGGTATGCTAATGAGGAGTTACGTCGATCCTCAAAGCTTTTTCGCGTTCGCTGCACGTCGCGCAAAGCACGTCAGGAAATTTGCGTCACAAGCATGTGCAGTACGTCCGGCGCGGGAGCGCGCCTAATTTAAATGGGACTCGCCCCATTAGATTAGGAACGCCTTGCGCCGGACGGATTTGAGTTACACCACCGCAAATTTCCAGGTAAGTGTGTTGTGGATCGATACCTAACTTAGGAAATTTGCGGCAGTGTAACTTAAATCTGTTAAGTTACGTTGCGTTGCGGGGCTGTGGATCTGGCCCATTATGCTCACATACAGACACAGGCCCCTTTAACTCCAATTTCTTACAACTCCCTGGGTTCCTGGACACATTCAGGGAAGGTAAGTTCCTCAGCATCCATCCCTCAGCAGTTTAGAGAGGCTACAACAGTTGATGCAGAAGTAGCAGGAGAAGTGACCTGCAGCCAGATGGGTTGCCCTTCACTGTCAGCGTGTTGTCAGTCAGACAGGGACCTAATAGCACGCAGCTTCCCTGGAAGACCTAGCTAATAATGCAAAATGAAGGGAAAATATCTGGACAGCCACACTCCAAAAATCTAGCTTTTATTGTAAAAATAAAATCACAGCATACACGTCACAGTAAATAGGATACCAGCTGATGCGTTTTGCACCAAAACGTAGTGCTTAACCACTTGGGATCCGCGCTATGGACGAAAGACGTCCACAGCGCGGCTCTCAAGTGCCAAGTGGACGTCTTTGGACGTCCTATTGTTGTCATTCCCCATGCGCGCCGCTAGGGGCGCGCAGCAGGGAAACAACGCATCCGGCGCATCGCTCGGGAGCCGATGCGTGTGCCTGGCGGCCATGATGTCCGCCAGACACCCGTGATCGTCGGTGACACAGCAGGGACGTGGATCTGTGTGTGTAAACACAGAGCTCCACGTCCTGTCAGGGAGAGAGGAGACCGATCTGTGTCCCTTTACATAGGGACACAGCATCGGTCACCTCCCCCAGTCAGTCTCCTCCCCCCACACAGTAAGAACACACCCAGGGAATACATTTAACCCCTTCCTCACCCCCTAGTGTTAACCCCTTCACTGCCAGTTACATTTATACAGTAATTAGTGCATTTTTATAGCACTGGTCGCTGTATGAATGTGAATGGTCCCAAAATTGTGTCAAAAGTGTCTGATACGTCCACCGCAATATCGCAGGCCTGACAAAAAAATCGCAGATTGCCGCCATTACTAGTAAAAAAATAAAATACAAAAAAACATAAATCTATCCCCTATTTTGTAGGCGCTATAAATTTTGCGCAAACCAAAGTTATTGGTTTATTGCGATTTTTTTTAACAAAAATATGTAGAAGAATACGTATCGCCCTAAACCGAGGGAATTTTTTTAAAAAAAAAATTGGGATATTATTATAACAAAAAGTAAAAAATATTGTGTTTTTTTTCAAAATATCTCTTTGTGGGAAAAAAAATGATAAAAATATAATTTGGATACAATGTTGTATGACCGCGCAATTGTCATTCAAAATGCGTCAGCGCTGAAAGCTGAAAATTGGTCTGGGCATGAAGGGGGTTTAAGTGCCCAGTAATGAAGTGGTTAATCATGAGTTATGATTAAGCACTACGTTTTGGTGCAAAAACGCGTCAGCTGGTATCCTGTTTGCTGTGACATGTATGCTGTGATTTTATTTTTACAATAAAAGCAACATTTTTGGAGTGCGGCTGTCCAGATATTTTTCCTTCATTTTGCATTATTATATGCATTGCCAGAACCCGTGGCTTCAGATCTGGTGAAGAGGTTCATCATATTGCGGAAATTTCCTTTTAAGACCTAGCTAATGTGGGAATCCCCTTTCCAAGTGCTTCCAGAGTACTCCATTTCTAGTTGAGTGGCCTAAGGTCTTGGGCCTTGGATCACTCCAGCTGTTTGCTTGTGTTACCAAAGCTATCCTGGATTTCACCAGAGGCTACTTGCAAGTAGCTGTTTGTGTTCTGAACTGTTTTACTGAAGTAGTGACTATGCAGCCACCTATTACCCTAATTGAGCTATAGTGCTGTAAGTCTAAGTTTGTGCAGCTTCCCTAACCCCTTCACACCTAATGGCACGTACACACGATAATTTTTCGGGTTGTAAAAAACTACCCTTTTCAGGCTCTAGAAAAAACTACGTTTTTTTCAACTTCATCATTAAAACGACGTTGCCCACACACGATCGTGATTTTTTTTTTACATGTATTACATTACATTAAAGCGTGGGTTCACCCTTAGAGGGCACTTTTTCCCCTTAGATTCCTGCTCGTTTTCTCTAGGGGAATCGGCTATTTGTTTTAAAATATGTGCAGTACTTACCCGTTTACGAGATGCATCCTCTCCGTCGCTTCCGGGTATGGGCTGCGGGAATGGGCGTTCCTTCTTGATTGACAGTCTTCCGAGAGGCTTCCGACGGTCGCATCCATCGCGTCACGATTTTCCGAAAGAAGCCGAACGTCGGTGCGCAGGCGCAGTATAGAGCTGCACCGACGTTCGGCTTCTTTCGGCTACGAGTGACGCGATGGATGCGACCGTCGGAAGCCTCTCGGAAGACTGTCAATCAAGAAGGAACGCCCGCTCCCGAAGACCCATACCCGGAAGCGACGGAAGAAGATGCATCTCGAAAACGGGTAAGTACTGCTCATATTTTAATACAAATAGCCGATTCCCCTAGACCGAACGAGCAGGAATCTAAGGGGAGAAAAAAAAAATTTAATAAATGGGTGAACTCCCGCTTTAAGTACTGCACTTACATGTAATCCATAAAACCAGGCATGCCTGGCAATGCCTAATCTTATGGATTACATGTAAGTGCAATACTTGTTTTAATAATAAATATGAAATAAGCGGTCTGCACTATTGGATGTCTGTGCTTCCTTCCTTGAATTAGCGGCTACTGAGAACATACTTGCGATCTGATGGTCAGCCTAATTGAAGAGAGATTTGAGTAATTACTTACAAAGTACATATGACTTCACATATTAGTGTGGTCCACAGTATCAGGTGAGCGAATACCCACACCCGGGTAGTGAAGGGCACTGCGGTGGTGTTTTGCACTTCTGAAAATATTGTGGATCGGAGGAAGTTCTTTGGGTTTTTTTCTTTTCAGATTTGATTGCACAGATATTGTATGTTCTATGAGACTATTCAGACTGTGAGTCTGGGTTCACTCTTATGCAAATTGGATGCAGATTTCCTTGCAACCAATTCGCATGACAGGAGACTGTGACCGGCTCTTAATGGAGCCGGTTCACACAGCTCCGGGGTCCACACTGGAAAAGGTTCCTGTGCATCTTTGACTCCGTTTCAGGCCTGTGCACCTTTGACTCCGTTTCAGGCCTGAATTTGACCTCTGTGGGAGATCCCTGTTCCAATTCCTGAGTCCTAGCCGTATTCTTCAATGGGAAATTTGCACTTATTTGGACCAGTTTTTATCATTGATCTTACGTGGCACTTTATATACTTTGGGCCAGATTCACAAAGACTTACGACGGCGTATCTCCTGATACGCCGTCGTATGTCCGAATGTGAAGCGTCGCATCTCTGCGCCTGATTCATAGAATCATATACGCCTCACTGTTGCCTAGATACGAACGGCGTAAGTCTCCTACGGAAAAACAAAAAACCGCGCTTCACACACAAAGTCTATAGGCAGCAGCTGACGTTGGAAAAACAAAGCAATATGTAGTATAAATAGCCGCGCCAATCTAAATACATTCAAATAAATGTCAGTCAATGAAGGAAAATTGGTAAAATCTCCATGAAGACAATAATATCGGATAGAGCCTTTGGTTTGCTTGATGAATGACACTAGGTTCTTAAAATTTGGTCAAACCACGAACACCCAGGTGACATGCATGCTTTTAGTGCAAATCCTCCACCGTAAGAATAAGCTGCTTACCAAACGGCAAGCCTTTATTGCATTTGGCTATAGCCCAGCCACGGCCTTTCAATCCTCTGGATACTCAGGGTGGAAACACTTGTGTTTAAGCAGCGAGATCCAAACCTCAGCATTGGGTTGGAAAGGAGTTGCGGTTCACTCTCGTTACCCCCCGCACAGGACAATAGCAGTCAAGCGATCCAGACACATATATCAAAGATAAAGAAGGGGCACAATAGCGTAATACCGCAAGATAAAAATATTTATTTAAAAGTAATGTACTTACATCAGTACGAGTAAAAACAGCGTGTGACAGTAAAAGTAAAGCCGGCCGGCTTGAGGAGCCCTCCTCCTTGGCGTGGTGACGTCACTGACGCAGCCTCCCAGACGCGTTTCGTCACTAATGGACGTTTTCAATGAGGGTAGGGCTAGCAGCAGTGAGACACCTTCATATAGCAGCCACTCAATGTAAACGGCGATCCATGGGAACAGACTCCGCCATTTTTGTTGAGGGAAAATTTGCCCATACCACCGCGCTTGACGTGCGCGGCTTGGAGCAGAGAATGTTAGTCTTCTTTGGTATTAGTACCCCATTACCGCAGAGTGAACTTCCCACTCGCCGCAAAAAAGGGCAAAAAAAGAAACAAATTTTTAAATGTTGTAGAACCTCCATGGAGACTAGTTAGAATTAGCACACAAACAAATCAGGGAAGCACAAAGTTCATATCCGGCACAGAATAATTCAACTCGGTGCTCACCGTGGCCATCTTGTGGGCAAACTAGAAACCACTTGTTAGATCAAACCTAGTGGAGTTTAAACCTAGGAAGAATACAGGCCTCCATGTCTATGCAAGACAATGGTTATTAAAAGGTATTGTCCTAAGTACTATAAAATGTGATGGGAAGACACATTCTTGTACAAGAACAAGATCAAAAAAACACTTCAAGTGATAAAAGTGAAATGTAAATTTTTAAATTTTAAATATGCTGATTGGTTTTAGATCAATTAAGTGATAATAATCCAAACAATATGCTATACCAATTTTTAAATATTTTTATAGATTAAGTTGGTATATTTAAATACATTTACAAAAATTATACTTAATAAGTCCCAACACAGTCGGGAAATGTGATATTGTGAGAAATCGCAATACGTGCTACCCCACACCCTCAAGGGTAAATATACCTCAAAAAGGGGGGGGGGGGAAAGGGGGGGAAAAGAGAACACAAAAATTGTGTCCATGGTGAAAAAAGAAAAAATGAAAATTGTATGAAAAAATTCTACTAAAATTAGCATTTCCACATAAGTGGAAAATGCATGAAAATTTATTTTTTAAAAAATAAAATTATATCAATTGTGTATATATGTACTAAATAGGTGAAAACAAAACAAAACTTAGTTATGTTTAAGAGATAAAAAATGCTGAAACCCGTGTCTGTTCCCATAGAGCCCTCTACAAAGGTTCACATCAGGCATTATTAATAAAAGCATTTATATCTGTTTCAATGTTGAGGCCATGGGGGCTATATGATTTCAACCGATGGATCCACCCCATTTCCATTTGGGAAATCTCCCTAACTAAATTACTACCCCTCCAGTGCGCCTTGAATTTATCAATTCCGAGAAAAAGGGTATTGGAGGGGTCCTTATGATGTTTAAGTCTGTAATGGTTAGACACAGAGTGATTTCTAAAACCTGCAAGGATATTTGTGATGTGTTCATTAACCCTTACTTGAAAGGACCTCTTAGTGCGACCTATGTATTGTAGCCCACACGGGCATTGAACCAAATACACAACCCCAGTAGAGGCACAGGTAACGCATGGCACAATTTTAAACTCCTTCTGGGTAACTGTAGAAATGAAGGTGGTAACACATCTCCGCTGATTGCTGCTGAGGGCACACACACGACACCTATTACATTTATAGTAGCCCCTAAGTTGGTCGAAGAAGCCAATGCTCCTAAGGGGAGGGTCAATAACATTGACAGAAATTTTATTCCTAAGGGACTGTACTCCCTTAAAGATCACCTTCGGTTTTATTGGCAAAATTTCTCTCAGCACCGGGTCGCTCCTGGCAATATGCCAATGCTTCTGAATCAGATGTGAAATGGACCGGTGCTGGATGGAGTAGGAGGTAATAAAAGGCACGCCCTCAAGGAATTGATTTCCTTCAGCTTGTTCCCTTTCACGCAAAAGTTCATCCCTATCCATAGCTGCAATATGATCAAGGGTGTCTTTTAAAGTGCTCTCATTGTAACCCTTTTCTAGGAAACGCTCTGTAAGGACCCCAGCCTGATTTAAAAACTCTTGGCGGTCCGAGCAATTCCTCCTGAGCCTAAGATATTGACTCTTAGGGACTCCCTTGAGCCAAGGGGCATGATGGCAGCTATCGATAGGGATGAAAGCATTGCGGTCGGTGTCCTTAAAATAAGTGGAAGTGGCAAAGGAACCGTCGCTGACACTTATATTTAGATCCAAATAATGGACACTGGTTTGGCTGGCCTCGTATTTTAACTCAATCCCTCTGTTATTGGAATTGAGGTCATTGATAAAACCAACGAGGTCCTCATATTCACCAGCCCACAGGAGGAGGATGTCATCAATGTATCGTGCCCAAAGAGCAACTTGAGGTACATTTCGCGAATAGATGACATCCTCCTCCCACCTGGCCATAAATAAATTGGCCAGGCTTGGGGCATACTTAGCCCCCATGGCCACCCCAGTGTCCTGTTTATAGAACACATTATCAAACCAGAAATAGTTTGATCCAGCAGCGAACTTTAACAAGGCCATAATGAACTCCACCTGTTTAATGCAAAGCCCAGATTCTTTAGAGAGGAAATATAGGACTGCCTCCATACCCAAGGTGTGGGGTATGATGGTATACAACGACTTTACGTCGATAGTAACCATCCACATCCCTGAGGCTGCTGTAAAACTGGCTAGTATGTTCATAATGTGCCTTGAGTCCTTAACATAGGAAGGTACCTTTTTTACTAAAGGCTGTAAATAAAAATCGATATATCTGCCCACCCGGGACGTAATGGAATCAATCCCACTCACTATGGGACGTCCCGGGGGGCAGACTGGATCCTTGTGCAGTTTCGGGAGATAATATATAGTGGGAGTCCGGGGGGCTTTAGGGATAAGAAAAAGTTTCTCCTTGATAGTCAATATACCTTCAAATAATCCCCTCTCCACTAAAATTTCCAATTCCCTTTTGTATTTGAGTTTGGGGTCATTAGGGAGAACAGAGTAAGTGTCAGTGTCGTCGACAATATTGTGCATCTCCTTTAAATAATCCACCTTGTCCAAGACGACAATACCCCCCCCCCTTGTCCGCCGGTCGGATAACTAAATCCTTATTTTTGCAAAGAGAATCTAGACCCTCTTGTAAATTTTTACTAAGTTTGGCCTTCTTAATTTCCATACCCTCTAGGTCTCTTAATAAGACATCCCTAAAGGTTTTCAAGGATGGTGCCATTCCACCAGGAGGGTTAAACAAAGAAAAATTGGATAGGCCCGAATGAACAAAGCCATTGGTTAGGTGTCGATCAGACGGAGTTATTCCAGCCATGTACCTTTTTATATGAATCTTCCTAACAAATTTGTGTATATCCATGTAGGTACCAAACCTGTTAAGGCTCTGTGGGGGTGCGAACTTTAACCCCTTATCCAGTAGAGATTTTTCGGAGTCTGTCAAGGTTTTGGTACTTAAATTAAAGATACCCCTCCCAACTACGTTTTGGGGCGTTTGGACCCTGTGTTTCCTCCCCCCTCTGTTTCCTCTCCTCTTTCTACTAACCTTTTTGTGCCCTGGCCTGGCCTGTGAAAACCCCAATTATAGGATCCACTGGGGGCCACAGATGCACCAGACAGAGTGGGAGCGTCATGGTATTGAGAGGGGGGTGGTGCAAACCACATGCCCTCTGCTGGCCCATTATAGTTAGATGCGTCAGGGGCCAAATGCCGTTCAGGACCGTCTCTATCACTTAATGGGAAGAATGCATTTGCGACCGGTACATTGTAATCCCATCCTAGTCCCGATTCAGGCTGAAAATAAGCAGGGGAGGGGTATTCAGACTCACCTAAGGGACCTTGACGCCAGTTATTACTGTTATCAGAGGTGTAACCTCTGCCCCTAGGGCCCCCTACAACCCAACCCCTACCACGGTTGCCTGGCCCTGACGGTCTAGGGGCCATGGTTTGATAGTAACTCCCAGGAATAGGAGGGGCCAAATTCTGAGGGAATGTGTAACCCGAAGGGCCCTGTTGGGGACCACCGGTGTATTGAGACCCTGAAAAGGGTCTGAATGAGCCCTGTGGGCGACTCTGATTTTTAAATGTTAGGCCTTTAGACTGTCCTTGGCCCCTCCTAGGGGATGCCCTCCCAGGATTTGCCTTTAGATGCTGGAAGCTTTTCTTGGGCACTAAAGAAATAATAGGTTGTTCCCCAGAGACTGGATTCGAGACTTCCATCTCGATCGGATTTTGTTTGTTTAATTCTTCAAGCAATTTTTTTTGCCAATTGAAGACCAAACCGTTCTGATAATCCTCTAGGTCCCTGTTAAATTTCTTTTTCTTTTTGTTTCTCTGGTCCCTGTCTTCCTTTTCTAAATAGTTAAGAAGACTCAAAGATTTATCCTTATATTCTTCACTCTCCTTGGAGGGGTCTAGTTTGATTTTTAAGGCCTTGATTTCCTCATCTAGTCTCTCCAATTTAGTGGTTTTCTTATCAACCAAGAATTTCAGAAAGGAAATACCAGCGGTGTTAAAATACTTGAACCATTCATCCAGGTCAAGTTCACCTTTCTGGGGGGGTACCTCCCATCTAAGGCTCCTAGGTACCATGCCCAACTTCATATAGGATTCTAAGTAGGCAATGTCCCATTTAGTGTGATTTTCAGAGACAAGAACATTTTTGAGCCTTATGAATATGCCACTTAAATCCCCCTCGTCCTCTTTATAGGACTCAAAAACACCTTCAGTGTTCAGCAATTGTTTGGCACGAAATTCAAAAATATCCATCTCGAATAAAATCTGTGTACCAGATCGATACGTGTAGCAGCGGTAATAATATCAGAAAAAATATGGAAAAACAAAAAACCGCGCTTCACACACAAAGTCTATAGGCAGCAGCTGACGTTGGAAAAACAAAGCAATATGTAGTATAAATAGCCGCGCCAATCTAAATACATTCAAATAAATGTCAGTCAATGAAGGAAAATTGGTAAAATCTCCATGAAGACAATAATATCGGATAGAGCCTTTGGTTTGCTTGATGAATGACACTAGGTTCTTAAAATTTGGTCAAACCACGAACACCCAGGTGACATGCATGCTTTTAGTGCAAATCCTCCACCGTAAGAATAAGCTGCTTACCAAACGGCAAGCCTTTATTGCATTTGGCTATAGCCCAGCCACGGCCTTTCAATCCTCTGGATACTCAGGGTGGAAACACTTGTGTTTAAGCAGCGAGATCCAAACCTCAGCATTGGGTTGGAAAGGAGTTGCGGTTCACTCTCGTTACCCCCCGCACAGGACAATAGCAGTCAAGCGATCCAGACACATATATCAAAGATAAAGAAGGGGCACAATAGCATATCTGGGCTTTGCATTAAACAGGTGGAGTTCATTATGGCCTTGTTAAAGTTCGCTGCTGGATCAAACTATTTCTGGTTTGATAATGTGTTCTATAAACAGGACACTGGGGTGGCCATGGGGGCTACCCATATGGAAGAAAAATATATTTCCAATATATTTATTTTAAAAAATTATATATTTTAAATATATTTACAATATATTGGCCTACGCAAATATATTTTTACATCTATTCCAAAAATGTAAATTAAAATATATTTTCCAAAGGCATATATTTGAAAATATATTTTTTTAAATATATTTGCCAGATATTTTTGAGCATCTAAAAAAATGCATTTAAACATATATTTTTAAATATACTTGTAAAGGCATTCCAAAATATAATTTAAATGCATTTTCCAAAGACATATATTGGAAAATATATTTTTAAAATATATTCTTCAGATTTTTTTAACACATAAAAAAAGTAATTTCAACATATATTTTTACATATATTTGTAAATGTGTTCCAAAAATATAATTTTAATATATTTTCCAAGGCATATATGTGAAAATATATGTTTGTAAATATATGTTTCAGATATTTTTGAACATATAAAAAAAATGCATTTGAACATATATCTTTAAATATACTTGTAAATGCATTCCAAAAATATAATTTAAATGTATTTTCCAAAGATATATATTAGAAAATATATTTTTAAAATATGTTTTTCTGAAAATATTTAGGGGCAGATTCACAAAGCGAGTACGCCGGCGTATCTACTGATACGCCGGCGTACTTTCAAATTTCCCGTGTCGTATCTTTGTTTTGAATCCTCAAAACAAGATACGACGGCATCTGGGTTAGATCCGACAAGAGTACGTCTTCGTACGCCTTCGGATCTAAGATGCAATTCTTCGGCGTCCGCTGGGTGGCGTTCACGCCGTTTTCTGCGTCGAGTATGCAAATTAGCTATTTCCGACAATCCACGAACGTACGAGCGGCCGTCGCATTCTTTTACGTCGTCTCTAGTCGGCTTTTTTCGGCGTATAGTTAAAGCTGCTATTTGGTGGCGTATAGTTAAACCTGCTATGTTAAGTATGGCCGTCGTTCCCGCGTTTAATTTGAATTTTTTTTTACATTTGCGTAAGTCGTCTGTGAATCGGGATGGACGTAATTTACGTCCACGTCAAAACAATGACATCCTTGCGACGTCATTTAGCGCAATGCGCGGCGGGAAATTTAGGTACAGAGCATGCGCAGTTCGTTTGGAATGGGGACGCGCTTCATTTAAATGAAACACGCCCCCTACTCGCCGCATTTTAATTCTGCGCCGTTACGCCGCTTGAGATACACTATGCCGCCGTAACTTACGGCGCAAAATCTTTAAGGATTCTAACCAAAGCCAGGTAAGGTACGGCGGCGTAGCGTATCTCAGATACGATGTGCCGGGCAGATCTTTGTGGATCTGCCCCTTAATGTCTAATAAAGACATTTCAACATATATTTTTTCTGACATTTTTGTAACTATGACATAGATAACATTCTGAATACATTTATAAGAGAGCCACTCCCATTTTAAAATGGTTTGTTTTACTCCTTTTAAAATAAAATAAATAAATAAAAACCAAAAGATTCAAATAAAATATTACATTTTTTTTATAAGATTTTAAGCACATAATCCATTTAATACAAAGCAGATAAACCTCTCGCATCCACTTTCCATTCCCAAAGAATGTCATTCTGAATTGAGAACACTTGTCGGTGGACCAGCAAAACGTCTTAAAATACAGCAAGTCCAGTTAGTTTGATTTATTGATTGACCTGAATGAATGAGAACCTTCACAGACATCCACCTCCACAGTCCAAGGGTCTTGTCTGCTTACAGGGTACCGAGAGAAACTCCGGATATAAATCATCAATGTTCTGTTTAATCCATGAATCAGTAGTTACACTATTATTACCAAACTCCCTCATCAGTGTCTTTATGGACCTTGCTTTGTGCACTGGTGCACAGTCATGTTGGAACAGGAAGGGGCCGTCCCCAAACTGTTCGCACAAAGTTGGGGGCATGAAATTGTCCAAAATGTCTTGTTCTGCTGACACCTTAAGAGTTCCCTTCAGCCCTGGTTCACACTGGGTACGATTTGGAACGATTTGAGATGCGATTTGACATGTCAAATCGCATCTCAAATCTGCGGCAATTGTCGGCAATGGCACTGTCCTAATCAGTGCGACGCCGCATCTGCGATTTCAAAAAGTAGTTCCTGTACTACTTTTTGCGATTTCGGGAGGGGCGATTTACATTAAATTGCGGCCAAATCGCGGCCAAATCGCGGCCGCGAAATCTCGGTAAAATCGCGCATTTTACCGCGATTTTGAATTCGCAGCAGTGTGAACCTAGGCTCACTGGAACTAAGGAGCCAAGCCCAACCCCTGAAAAACAACCCCACACCATAATCCCCCCTCCACCAAATGATTTGGACCAGTGCACAAAGCAAGGTCCATAAAGACATGGATGAGCGAGTTTGGGGTGGAGGAACTTGACTGGCCTGCACAGAGTCCTGACCTCAACCTGATAGAACACCTTTGGGATGAATGTGCTTCTGGAAGAATGGTCAAACATTCCCATAGGACAGCCTTCACAGAGGAATTGAATCTGTTATAGACTGGGATGCCATTAAAGTTCATGTGCGTGTAAAGGCAGGTGTCCTAATACTTTTGGCAATATAGTATATATACTGTATATTCTTTTTATACTAAGTCCAGTCCATTTTTTGGACTTAGTACCTGCCGAAGGGTAATTCCAGCAGCCAAATAAAAGGAATTGGGATATTAAAGTTCTCCCCAGCTCAAAATTAAAACTCAGCAGCTACACAATGGGGGTTATTTACTAAAGGCAAATCCACTTTGCACTACAAGTGCAAACTACAAATGCAAAGTGCACTTGAAATTGCAAGGAAAGTGCACTTGTAATTGCAGTCGCTGTAGATCCGAGGGGAGAAAGGAAAATAAAAAAACAGCATTTTAGCTTGCACATGATTGGATGATAAAATCAGCAGAGCTTCCCCTCATTTCAGATCTACCCCTCAGATTTACAGCGCCTGCACTTACAAGTGCACTTGTAGTGCAAAGTGGATTTGCCTTTAGTAAATAACCCCCATACTGTACACACACTGCAGCTGCTGACTTAATATTAGGACACTTACCTGTCCTGGAATCCAGCGATGTTGGTACCCCAGCCAATGCTTCCATTGGCTCTCGGGGTGCTGCTGCTGCCATTCCCTCAAGGGGCCAATTCACACCACATGGAGTCCAGTGCGTTTTTTTTTTTCTTCTTCTTCTTCTTCTTCATGGAAAGTAGGTTATATGGTTTTCAATGGCATAATTCACACCAGTGCTTGCAGTTCCAGAAAAAAAGTAGAGCATGCTGCATTTTTCCTGCACTGGACTGTAATGGAACACTGTAAAGCACATCAAAAACGCACTAGAATGCACCTGAACACACATGTCCTTATCTAAGGTTAAGAAAAAAAGAGGGGTAAATGCACTGGAATGCTTTAAAACACACCAAACATGCCCTGGAATGCATCAAAAACAGGCATGCAGAAAAGCATCGGAAACACATCTGCTGCAGCGAGATCTCTCGGAAGTGGGGACAGGTACCTGTCAAAAACAGGAACCTGCTCCCCTCCCCCGAAAGGTGGCAAATGTGGCAAAGTGGGGAGGGGGGGGGAGAGGCAAGTAAGTGGAGCTTCCACTTTTAGGTGGAACTCCGCTTTAAATGTCATATCCCTGCCCAAGCTGCACTATTGTCATGTGGCAATACTAGGCTGGGCTGGAAGATAAATATGTAAGTGATGAAAGCTGCATTCTTGTGTGTGTATATACACAGTATATATGTGTATATGTGTGTGTATATAATATATATATATATATATATATATATATATATATATATATATACATACATACATACATACACACACACATAAAGTATATATATATACACACACATATAGCAGAATGAAGATACAGTGTGTATATATATATATATATATATATATATATATATATATATATATATATATATATATATATATATATACATCTAGAATGCCTCTCCCATCACTTACTTACATTTATAAATATTTTTCTCATTTCTTTTTTTTCATTCCTTTTATTGGAATGTGGGTCTGTGATTTCTGTGCCTTCAATCTTCTAATATGTAAATCCTGCCCTGGGAAAAACTCTTCAAACAGACAGACTTCTATCATAATACAGGAAGACAGGAAGTGACCCGGGTGGGAACCAAAGGGGTGGTGAACTTCCACCTCTCACTTCCTGTAAGGCCTAGTCTGAAAAGGAAAGCATGGCATGGTGGAGACTCTCTGTATTCTCCTGGATGGATTCTCCTGGATTAAAGGTATGTCTTCTATCAAATAATATTAGAATTGTGACAGTTTGGTGCATGAGTTAAGTTGTATTTGTCTATTTCCTGCTGAATAGTTCTCATTCTGTGTGCATTCACAGTTACCATGCAGCATGTTCACAGTAATGTAATATTATAGAGCTCCTCTTCCACAGCATGTCACTCTGCTTCATATAATATGTATGGCTTCCATGTTATATCCAGTAACTGTGTAGCATACTTTCAGTGCACCCTGCTTCATATAATATGTGTGGCTTCCATGTTATATCCAGTAACTGTGTAGCATACGTTCAGTGCACCCTGCTTCATATAATATATATGGCTTCCATGTTATATCCAGTGACTGTGTAGCATACTTTCAGTGCACATTGCTTCATATAATATGTGTGGCTTCCATGTTATATCCAGTAACTGTGTAGCATACGTTCAGTGCACCCTGCTTCATATAATATATATGGCTTCCATGTTATATCCAGTGACTGTGTAGCATACTTTCAGTCACATTGCTTCATATAATATGTGTGGCTTCCATGTTATATCCAGTAACTGTGTAGCATACTTTCAGTGCACATTGCTGCATATAATATGTATGGCTTCCATGTTATATCCAGTAACTGTGTAGCATACGTTCAGTGCACCCTGCTTCATATAATATGTATGGCTTCCATGTTATATCCAGTGACTGTGTAGCATACTTTCAGTGCACATTGCTGCATATAATATTATACGGCTTCCATTCTATATCCACTCACCATGCAGCATAGGGGTTGATTTACTGAAGGCAAATCCATTTTGCACTACAAGTGCACTTGGAAATGCAGTCGCTGTAGATCGGAGGGGAAGATCTGAAATGAGGGGAAGCTCTGCTGATTTTATCATCCAATCATGTACAAGCAAAAATGCTTTTTTTTTTTTTTTCCATATCCCCTTCAGATCTACAGCGACTGCACTTCCAAATGCATTTGTAGTGCAAAGTGGATTTGCCTTTAGTAAATATACCCCATTATAATGTCAGGGCACAGTGCTACCAATGTTTTATGTCTCCCTCCCCTTTTGCATATTATTATCTGCCCTGCCACTAGGTGCCAACAGATATGGATTTTTCCATACAGATACCAATTATGGGCCACCTTTCAGGCCGATAACAATATGAGGTACTGATATTCTGTTTACATCCAGCTGTCCCAGAAGTAGCCTGATATCAGTTGACACCTAGGCCTTTTTTTGTATTCTAACAGTCATTGGCCACTGTCAGAATACAGGAAAAAAGAGCAGATAACCAGCTTGCTATTGACTATTTTAAATTGCAGTAGCCAATAGCTAGTGGGCTATTACACCCGCCCACTGCCTGTTGTCAATCAGCAAAGGACAGGATTTGAAGGAGAACATTCTTCTTCAGGTCTTCCTCTGCTGATTTACAACAGGCATTGGGAAGGGGGCGCAATAATCAGCCTAATTTTAAAATTGAAACAGCCAATGGCAGTCTGGCTATGGTTCCCCCACTACCTGCTGTTTACATTCAGCTGCCATCAAATAAATTGTGCAGAAGGAGGTTAGCTGTGTCTGGGGTGTGTGTGTGTGTGGGGGGGGGGATGGGGGGTGTGGAGGTGGAAAGCTGAAATTTTTTATTTATTTTTTTGGATTCTGACAGATGGGCCGCCAGCCGCTGTCAAAGCACCTGACCAAGACTGACAACTGGTGAATGGAAAACCGGAATAAGCACTTGGAAGAAGAAAACCGACAACTGAGACAACTTGCCTTTGGTAAGCGGACAACTTAAAGCGGATCTCCACTCTAAAGTGAAGTCGCGCTGATCGGCACCCCCCCTCCGGTGTCACATTTGACACCTTTCAGGGGGGAGGGGGGTGCAGATACCTGTCTACAGACAGGTATCTGCACCCACTTCCGGCCCTACGATACGGGCAAAAGACGGGTTTTTTCCTTGCTTCCCGTCCGTCCCCCGTTGTATGCTGGGAACACTCGGCTCCCAGCACACAGCGGGAGCCAATCGGCGGGCGCAGCGCGACTCGCGCATGCGCCGCAGGGAACCGGGCAGTGAAGCCGGAGCGCTTCACTTCCTGGTTCCCTCACCGTTGATGGAGGGGGGAGCAGCAGGGTGACGAGCGATTGCTCGTTATCTGCTGCGGACGGCGCTGGACTCCAGGACAGGTAAGTGTCCTTATATTAAAAGTCAGCAGCTGCAGTATTTGTAGCTGCTGGCTTTTAATATATTTTTTTACTGGCACATCCGCTTTAATTACGGTGGTGGGCACCTTCCGTTTTTTTATATCACCGCATTCAACTGGCACTGTATCTGATCATCATATCTGCATCATCCTTCATTATTCATTTGGTCATCAGTGTTTGAGTTTTGTGGTGATATCATTAAGAACTTTTGAGGTTTGGTTTGCCAATTATGTGCTGTTGGCATACAATTTTGGGATCACCGATTTGGCGTATTAACCTCTCAATGTTTACACATATAATTGGACATTCATTTTGTGAATTTATATACAAATTTTTCTGTGCACTCTGATTTTTTGTTTTGGTTAATTATTGTGCACAGTTTTTGGCATATCAGTCCCTGGATGCCAATCTTTCAATGTGAATTGGTATTGGTGACATTTTTTTATTTTGATTGAATTTTTTATATTGGCGCAGTCTTTTCATTTTTTATCTATTTATTGTGTGTTATTCCACCAGTACTGCTGCCTTTGTTATTTTTTTATTTTTTATCTTTATTTTCTGTTTGACCAATCATTTGCCCTTTCATTCTACAGTGTTTTAAGGCAGAGTTAGGCAACCTTAGAGAGGTGGAGATCTACCTGAACAACATGGGAGAAGTCAAAGATCACAGGGCACAGTGTCTTCCAATGTTGCCTCCCCACACCTGACTAAAACCTATAATTGCCGTACTACTGCACTGCAATCACGTGCCTTTCACTGCAATTATTGGTGTTAACATTTTGCCTCCTCACCACCTTGCAGAATTTCTCAGAGGCGCATTGGAGCATTGCATACCGCACTTGTGAATGAGCCCTTTGGCATTTGGCAATAGCACTTTTAAGGCTCATTCACATGTGAATTTGGGGGTGGTAAAACCCTGCCCCCAAGCCCTACCCCCTTTAGCTGCTAAGTGGGAGGGGGTCAGGGTGCCATGGGAGATGGGTGCTTGAGAGTTACTATTAGCTCTCAAGCAACCAGAAACAACAGTACCAATGGGGATCGTTGGGCAACTGGGAGTTTACTGTACTACATTCATTATAGTATCAGTGAGTACACTGAGGTAACTATATACTATATACACATATAGGATTTTTGTTTTGTGGAACATCCTTACTTTTACCTTGGGTGAAACCCTCCTGGAATATTTTTGATCTAGTGGGGGGGGGGGGGTCAGCAGCAGACTGGAGGAAACCCTCTAATCATGTAAAAGTAAATTTTTCCACAAGTCATCAATTTCTAACAAATTAAATTAATGGATATAGTGAGAACATAGGCCATTATTTTACTTAAAAAGTTTTTATGCATTTCCATAGATTTGCCTGGCGTAATGGATACTTTGAAAACCACAAGAGCGCAGCTAATAGTACTGAAGAATGATGGTGGAAGTTCATCCTGTGTGGGTGTATCGTGTGCATCACCTTCTGTCCCGTCTGAAGAGTTGAGCTCATCTCCTTGTCAAGTGTCGTACTCAAGGCCTAAACAGGTAGGTTTTCTTTTGGTACCGAAACATTAAAACGTATTTTTTTTAAATATCAAACATGTCCTACTCCTATTTACCTGCTCTGTGTAAGGGTTTTTGTACAGAGCAGCTCAGATCCTTCTCTTCTCAGGTCCCATGCCAGTGCTCCTGAACCAGAGCTCTGTGTGTCCAATCACACACTGAGCCTTGCCCCCATCTCCTAATTAGCTCACTGGCTGTGATTGATAGCATCGGGAGCCAATAGCTCCCACCGCTACAGAAAGACAATCAGCAGTGCAAGTCCCTGGAGAGACAAGGCTCTCGTTGACATCGCTGGATCGAGAGGGGACTCAAGTATAGGGGGCTGCTGCACACAGACGTGTTTTTTTTTTACCTTCATGCATAGAATACATGAAGGTAAAAACCCTTGTGTCTTTACAACCACTTCAATAAAAAGTAACCTTTAAGGCGGTGCCTCCAAGCGGCTGACAGATGGAGAGAAGCAGGTACAGTTAGACCCTTTGAAAACATCAGCTTTGACATGTAGACTGTAAGCCAATTTGACTGCTGTGTCAAAATGAGATATCTTGCTCAGTCTGGTAGTAGTCTGAACTAATAAGACAAGTTGTAGGCAAGATGTTGATTTTTATACTGATTTTTGAAAAGTCTACAATATTTTGATGTTTTTATGCATGCTTAATTTTGTTAGTTTTATTTACTCAGCTGCATCTGTTAGACTCCTTTCACACTGAGGCAGTTTTCAGGCGTTTTAGCGCTAGAAATAGCCTCTAAAAAGCTCATAAAACTGCATCCCTTTCAGTGCAATGAGTAATTTCACAATGGGGCGATGCGCTTGCGCAACATTAGAAAAAGTCCTGCAAGCAGCATCTGGGGCGGGTTGGGAGCGCTATAAATAGCGCTCCTAAAACGCACCTGCCTATTGAAATTAATGGGCAGTGCTTCCAAAGCACCCTAAAAGCGCATTAAAAACTGGACTTTTTCCCTTTAAAAAAAAAACACCTAAAAAGTGCTACAAAAACACTGCAAAACCGCCGGAGCTTTAGCAGCGCTGCAGTGTGAAAGGGGTCTTATATGGCTTTTGATTCCCAGGGAAAATCTAATAAGTCTAATATTTTCCATTTACTTTTTAAAGCTGCTACTTTGGCAAAGTTTCCTGGGACTTCATAAGCTGTGATCAGTGACGCTGTTACGAGAAAAATTGCGGCGTTGAAATATCACCTGAAGGGAAACATCAGGAACCTCAGCAGAATACCACAAACTTTTATGTCATTAATGTCATTTATCACAGTTAACACCACTTTCTGTTCCCTGTGTTGTAGTTTTTGTATATTTACATGATAATAAAGTTGTGTTCTATTGTACTGTGTTATTGTTTTTTTTCCAAATGTTTGCTAGTTTTATAGGCCTACAATATATAAAATACAATATATAAATACACAGCATTTCAAAATGTAATAGGAATGTATTTTTTTAATTTTTTCATTCAGAAGTACATTTACATTTATATTTAAAATATATTTTAAAAAAACATTCTTAATATATTTTTCCGAAATATATTGCCATATATTTGAAATGCTACAATTTTGGCCAGATTCAATATATTTCAAAAATATATTTCAATATATTTGTGCATATATTTTGGAATGCATTGTGAATATGTTGCAAATATATTCAGAAATATATGTTAAATGTACTTCTGAATGCATTTAGCAATATATTTTTGCAGCCATAAATATATTGTAAAGTGCATTTTGGAATGCATTGTGAATATATTCATAAATATATGTGAAATGTACTTCTGAATGCATTTAGCAATATATTTCTGAATATATTCACAATGCATTCCAAAATGCACATTGCAATATATTTATGGTTGCATAAATATATTGCTAAATGCATTCAGAAGTACATTTAACATATATTTATGAATATATTTGCAACATATTTCACAATGCATTCCACAATATATTCACAAATATATTGAAATATATTTTTGAAATATATTGAATCTGGCCAAAATTGTAGCATTTCAAATATATGGCAATATATTTGAGAAACATATATTAAGAATGTTTTTTTTAAATATATTTAAAATATATTTTACTTCCACATGGGTAAGTATGCCCCAAGCCTGGCCAATTTATTTATGGCCAGGTGGGAGGAGGATGTCATCTATTCGCGAAATGTACCTCAAGTTGCTCTTTGGGCACGATACATTGATGACATCCTCCTCCTGTGGGCTGGTGAATATGAGGACCTCGTTGGTTTTATCAATGACCTCAATTCCAATAACAGAGGGATTGAGTTAAAATACGAGGCCAGCCAAACCAGTGTCCATTATTTGGATCTAAATATAAGTGTCAGCGACGGTTCCTTTGCCACTTCCACTTATTTTAAGGACACCGACCGCAATGCTTTCATCCCTATCGATAGCTGCCATCATGCCCCTTGGCTCAAGGGAGTCCCTAAGAGTCAATATCTTAGGCTCAGGAGGAATTGCTCGGACCGCCAAGAGTTTTTAAATCAGGCTGGGGTCCTTACAGAGCGTTTCCTAGAAAAGGGTTACAATGAGAGCACTTTAAAAGACACCCTTGACCATATTGCAGCTATGGATAGGGATGAACTTTTGCGTGAAAGGGAACAAGCTGAAGGAAATCAATTCCTTGAGGACGTGCCTTTTATTACCTCCTACTCCATCCAGCACCGGTCCATTTCACATCTGATTCAGAAGCATTGGCATATTGCCAGGAGCGACCCGGTGCTGAGAGAAATTTTGCCAATAAAACCGAAGGTGATCTTTAAGGGAGTACAGTCCCTTAGGAATAAAATTTCTGTCAATGTTATTGACCCTCCCCTTAGGAGCATTGGCTTCTTCGACCAACTTAGGGGCTACTATAAATGTAATAGGTGTCGTGTGTGTGCCCTCAGCAGCAATCAGCGGAGATGTGTTACCACCTTCATTTCTACAGTTACCCAGAAGGAGTTTAAAATTGTGCCATGCGTTACCTGTGCCTCTACTGGGGTTGTGTATTTGGTTCAATGCCCGTGTGGGCTACAATACATAGGTCGCACTAAGAGGTCCTTTCAAGTAAGGGTTAATGAACACATCACAAATATCCTTGCAGGTTTTAGAAATCACTCTGTGTCTAACCATTACAGACTTAAACATCATAAGGACCCCTCCAATACCCTTTTTCTCGGAATTGATAAATTCAAGGCGCACTGGAGGGGTAGTAATTTAGTTAGGGAGATTTCCCAAATGGAAATGGGGTGGATCCATCGGTTGAAATCATATAGCCCCCATGGCCTCAACATTGAAACAGATATAAATGCTTTTATTAATAATGCCTGATGTGAACCTTTGTAGAGGGCTCTATGGGAACAGACACGGGTTTCAGCATTTTTTATCTCTTAAACATAACTAAGTTTTGTTTTGTTTTCACCTATTTTGTACATATATACACAATTGATATAATTTTATTTTTTAAAAAATAAATTTTCATGCATTTTCCACTTATGTGGAAATGCTAATTTTAGTAGAATTTTTTCATACAATTTTCATTTTTTCTTTTTTCACCATGGACACAATTTTTGTGTTCTCTTTTCCCCCCCTTTCCCCCCCCCCTTTTTGAGGTATATTTACCCTTGAGGGTGTGGGGTAGCACGTATTGCGATTTCTCACAATATCACATTTCCCGACTGTGTTGGGACTTATTAAGTATAATTTTTGTAAATTTATTTAAATATACCAACTTAATCTATAAAAATATTTAAAAATTGGTATAGCATATTGTTTGGATTATTATCACTTAATTGATCTAAAACCAATCAGCATATTTAAAATTTAAAAATTTACATTTCACTTTTATCACTTGAAGTGTTTTTTTGATCTTGTTCTTGTACAAGAATGTGTCTTCCCATCACATTTTATAGTACTTAGGACAATACCTTTTAATAACCATTGTCTTGCATAGACATGGAGGCCTGTATTCTTCCTAGGTTTAAACTCCACTAGGTTTGATCTAACAAGTGGTTTCTAGTTTGCCCACAAGATGGCCACGGTGAGCACCGAGTTGAATTATTCTGTGCCGGATATGAACTTTGTGCTTCCCTGATTTGTCTGTGTGCTAATTCTAACTAGTCTCCACGGAGGTTCTACAACATTTAAAAATTTGTTTCTTTTTTTGCCCTTTTTTGCGGCGAGTGGGAAGTTCACTCTGCGGTAATGGGGTACTAATACCAAAGAAGACTAACATTCTCTGCTCCAAGCCGCGCACGTCAAGCGCGGTGGTATGGGCAAATTTTCCCTCAACAAAAATGGCGGAGTCTGTTCCCATGGATCGCCGTTTACATTGAGTGGCTGCTATATGAAGGTGTCTCACTGCTGCTAGCCCTACCCCCATTGAAAACGTCCATTAGTGACGAAACGCGTCTGGGAGGCTGCGTCAGTGACGTCACCACGCCAAGGAGGAGGGCTCCTCAAGCCGGCCGGCTTTACTTTTACTGTCACACGCTGTTTTTACTCGTACTGATGTAAGTACATTACTTTTAAATAAATATTTTTATCTTGCGGTATTACGCTATTGTGCCCCTTCTTTATCTTTGATATATGTGTCTGGATCGCTTGACTGCTATTGTCCTGTGCGGGGGGTAACGAGAGTGAACCGCAACTCCTTTCCAACCCAATGCTGAGGTAAGTCTCCTACGCCATCGTATCTTGGGGTGCATATTTACGCTGGCCGCTAGGGGCACTTCCGTAGATTTACGCGTCAAATATGTAAATTAGGTAGATACGCCAATTCACGAAAGTACTTGCGCCCGCTACGCCGTTTATGTTAGGCTTACATCCGGCGTAAAGTTACCCCTGCTATTATGAGGCGCAGCCAATGCAAAGTATGGATGTCGGCAAGCGTAACTTTTTACGTCGTTTACGTAAGTCGTACGTGAATGGGGATGGGCGTAGGTTACGTTCACATCGACTAAGCATTGAGCCGGCGTAAATTACAGAGTAAATTTGACGTGATACTGAGCATGCGCGCGCATGCGCCGTTCGTTAAGCGCGTCATTTACGTGGGGTCATGATTCATTTCCATAAAACACGCCCACCTCTTCCACATTTGAATTAGGCGGGCTTACGCCGGCCCATTTACGCTACGTTGCCGCAACGTACGGAGCAAGTGCTTTGTGAATACTGCACTTGCCCGTCTAAGTTGCGGAGGTGTAGCGTAAATAGGATACGCTACGCCCGCACAAAGATACGCCAGGATACGTGAATCTGGCCCTTTGTTTATAGGATTCACATATGGACTTTTTTGTGTGTGTATATATATATATATATATATATATATATATATATATATATATATAAAACTTTCAGTACTAAAACAGTGATCTATTATCTATTGCAAGAGAAGATTTTCATATATTGGGAGCTTTAAATAGCTTTTAAGTACACCAGCAAATGGCATATTGTAATTATTTTTAATTGAAAGATAGAATTCATTAAAAAAGTATTGCATTCTAAGCCCTCACTACTAAACATATTTATCACTGCCCCACATATAAGTGAGCACTGCCCCCATTACCCCCATAATTTATCACATAATTAAGACACCTTTGTACATCTTAAATGTAGAATATTACAATTTAAAACCACAAAAGCAAATTTAGAAATGAGAGGCTTTGCTTTAAGCAGCACCGAACAAACCCATGACATAGATACAATTTATTTTCTCTTGTGTCTTTTATATTCTACCTATTATAGTTCAAATTTCTACTCCAGTGATTCTGTGGCCTGAAATATACACAATGATGTTTGTTAAAATTGAGCTTTTGTGCTGACCACCTAGAAAGAAATTTCCTTCCTTGAGAGCACTGGCCCTGCACAGAGGCAGTCAAGTTTCTGCATGGCTTGTGCTAGACAATGCTGTACAATTAGTTTGTCGCTCAGCACTGTTGCACATGTGCAACCTCAAAGGCTGAGAGAAAATAGGACATGGCTAGGGTCAGTGACAAGTTGCTATGCACAGTAGGTGTGCGGGTAAAAGGGTTGGATTAAAGGCAATAGAAACCATGGGATTTTGTTTCTCCCAGCTCTGTCAAAGCTTTCTCCCACAGAAAAGTACATTTCAGCTTCTCTGACACCTCATAGTACATAATTATTTCTTATGCATAAAACTCCTAAAATGTATTTATAAAAGACTATAAGTAATCAAAAAACTAGAAGCAATTATACTTTCTGCCAATTTATTTGAAAACATAAATGGTCTTAAAAATGATTAAAAAGTAAAGGGAAAAATATATGTTGTTTGTTAGATATGTATTTATATACGTGTATATGTTAGGATGGTAGTCTCAATCTGACCATGCACAGAGATTTCCCAGCTTAACCACCACATGGTTTAATGGAAAAACACACACTTTTTCCAGCATCTTCTCTACCAATTCATTAGGAAGTCTGGGACACTTACTGGCAATCCAAACATAAATACACATATTTTTCAAAGGCAAAATGCATTCTTTTAATTTTAGTTAAAACATTTATAGAACAGCCTAAAGATTGTTAAATAACATTAATAATGAATGAAAAGAAAAGAAAAATGGCGCAAGACAAACATTTACTAGAACTATTACAAAAGATGGACAATGAGCCAGAACAAAATAAATAGGATTAAAAATGGAAAACAAAGTTCACCTGGTCATTGATTCCAGCTCCAATTCACTGAAACATAAGTCCGATTCTGACAGTCACCGGCCCTCAGAATGACTCTGAGCATTTGTAAATAGTTTTGATGGTAAAACTAAAGATCATGAGCTCTAGATGCAATTCCCTAAAAAAGGTGGTTACAAATATTATATAACCAATGAAAAAGTCTGAGGGTGTGTCTAAATGTTTTATGATAGTTTTTATGATAGTTCAGAAGACACTTCCTACATGCTGTAATTTATAACTACATACAAGTTCCAGATTAACATGTTTTACAGGCCAACCACCAACATATTATTGCATAGAACAAATTCATGATATGATAGAGACTAAACTTGATATAAACCAGATTCACCCATTGCCTGAAGGCGACCATACATGGATTAAAGATCCATGCTGAACTGGCATTTTTTTTTTAGCATATATGGGGAGTCTGGTTGTACAGAAGTCGGTTTACCAGTCAACTTCTGTACAGCAAACTTGTCAAGTTTTTCCTGCATGATCAGTGCCACCAGCTATAACCGGCAACACTGATTAGCGTGTTCTGATGACAGGAAGAACACAATAGCACAGAGGGAGTGATTATTTTTCCAGATCATTTTTTTCATTCAACATGTTGGTTGAATAAAACAAATAATTATTGTATGGCTAGCTTAAGAGATGGTATGTGATCATTCATCTGATGTACATTATAGCATAGACATGTGTGGCATCAAATTAATCATAATTTACTTATAGATTTGTGACAAAATTTGTTACGATTAGAATTGTATCAGATCAGAGTTAAGGGAATATGACTGGATTTTGAGATCTGGCAGTTAACAGAATTCAGACAGAAATATGAATACACTTAAATCCTCACTTCCTGTTCTTCTGTCTGTAACTACACACCGTAATGCAAGGCTTTCTCCCAGGTGTGGAGTGTCATGCTCGCCCCCTCCCTTGGACTACAGGAGAGTCAGGACGCTCTCTACATTGCAGATAGAGAAAGGAGCTGTGTGTTAGTGGTCGTCCTGACTCTCCTGTAGTCCAAGGGAGGGGGTGAGCACGACACTCCACACCAGGGAGAAAGCCTTGCATTGCTGTGTGGAGTTACAGACAGAAGAACAGGAAGTGATGATTTCTCAGAGGAAATAAGGACATTTAAAAGCAAAATGGAAGGATGAGGTAAGTGAAGGAGGACAGCACTAAGGTAAAGGAAGCTATTTAGGAAACAAAAATTGTACCTTTACAACCCATTTAACAGACTAGAAAACAATTTAAAACTGACATTAAGGCCTGTTAAAGTTATTTTATAACCTAGCAATTTTACAACAAGCTTATTTAAAAGTCTCTGCTGAATGTTGTCAAACTTCTGATAATAATTTAAAATATTAAATACATATTTTATATTTTACTATTTTATAGTGAACTTCATTAAAGATACCTGGTTTAAAGCAATAATAAACCCAAAATCAAACAATTATTATATTGCAGCTTACTAATTTTTAGATGTGATGGCTGCATTACTTTTCTTGTTTAGACTTTCTTTTTTTGTTTTCATGTGATAATCCAGCCAGATAGTCTGTTGTTTTTCAACAGAATAAGCTCTCCTGCAAATGTAGCAGTTAGAGTGTTGAGACAAACAATTTACTCCTGACAGTGGTGCTTAATGGTCAGCTTTTATTTATTTATGTAAAATCATTATCCCAAAAGGAAATAAATGTTGCTGCAACAACTGTTTGCATATTCACAGTGCGAGCTGAAGTTTGGCTTCAATTTGCTGTTGTATCTAAATCTGCTAGTACATCTAAAACTATCCTCCTCCCAGACTAACAATGTCATTGTTCAAAGGTGCCCCTGTGCTTCATTATTCAGAGTAGGGGCACTCTGAGGCCTCGTACACACGACCAGTTTCCTCGGCAGAATTCAGCTTCCGACCGAGTTTCTGGCTGAATTCTGCCGAGGAAACTGGTCGTGTGTACACTTTCGGCCGAGGAAGCCGACGAGGAGCTCGGCGAGGAAATAGAGAACATGTTCTCTATTTCCTCGTTGTTCTATGGGAGCTCTCGTCCTGCCGAGGTCCTCGGCGGCTTCAGTGCTGAACTGGCCGAGGAACTCGATGTGTTTGGCACGTCGAGTTCCTCGGCCGTGTGTACGAGGCTTAAGGCCCCATACACACCATAGAATCTATCCGCAGATAAATCCCATCAAATGGGTTTCTGCGGATAGATTCTATGGTGTGTACACTCCGTCGGATATTTATCCGCGGAGAAATCTCCCCTGGGATGGATTTCCAGCAGATGGATATTTGCTGACATGCTCAACAAATCCATCTGCTGGAATCCATTCCAACGGATGGATCCGCTCGTCTGTACAGACTTACCGGATCCATCCGTCCAAAGGGATTCCCCGCACGCGTCGTAATGATTTGACGCATGCGTGGAATTCCTTATATGACAGCGTCGCGCCCGTCGCCGCGTCATAATAGCGGCGACGGCGCGACACGTCATCGGCAGAGGATTTCAGCGCGGATTTCAATGCGATGGTGTGTACACGCCATCGCATAGAAATCTTCTGAAATCCTCGAGAGGATTTATCCGCGGATACGGTCCGCTGGACCGTATCTGCGGATAAATCCTCTCGTGTGTATGGGGCCTAATACATAAGGAATGCTACTGGTCAAATCATCAGCTGAAACCAGAAGGAAAAAAGCATTACAAAAGAAAACAAATGTAGCCAGCACAAATCTAACGACTGGTAAGCTGCCATATATAACTGTCTTTGTTTTGGGTTTAACACCACATTAAACTGTCTGTGATGGCTAATTTGCTTCAAGAGGTTTTGCAGATCATGACTAGTTGATTACTGACTCCCTTTTCTAGCTTTAGCTGTGCTGATAACATTTACGATCTGCTTTGTCTTTGAAAAAAGGAGGGACCTTATGCTCTTGATGAATCCCCATTCCCAGTTTGGGGTTCATTGGACCTCATTATGCTCACATTAATATTTAATAAGACAATTTTATAGTTTTTTTGTTATTTTCTTATGTGTTCTAAATCACTCAATAATATATCTCTGTGATTTTCCAGAATAATGTTTAGCTATGCCCCATTTTTTTTTACCAAAGTTGAAATTGTAGTTCATTTTGTATTCAGATAGAGTAACAGCTAGACATTAGTGCAGCACTAATGCAGACAAATAAACAAAAATGTAAATAGTCTCACAATATAAAAGATAAATAAAGTGAAAAACGTATGTATACCACCACCGGCACAATAGGAGGTTAAATATTGTAGTCCAATTAAATGCAAACATTCAAATCTCCAGGTGAAAGATCCAGCAAAAGGTGCCATCAGATTTCACGAGAAACAAAGAAGACATTTTCTAGATGGTATTTATGCGGACTGAAAGAAGAAAGTTTGACTTCAACCATGAAAATGACATTCAGTGCTATTCAGTGCTGTGCACCACATTAAAACACACCGCAGCTTACCAAAGCAAGTTGACCCACAGGCTGTGAGTAGTCAATTACTCATAATAGATAAGGAAGATATTCACCTATGAGAAGCCAAACAATCAGCTCTGCTCTCCAAATATGATTTCCGCCACTTTCCAGGTACAGCATGCCAAGTGTATAGACATAAAGCACAGAAAACAAACATCTCCAATAGTGTAGTGAAATATAGCCAATTTTATAAAAAAAATTAAACAATACTCACATGGTATGAGTAAAATAGTGCTCTGCGTACCAAATAAGAATGTTGCTTCATACAATCCTAAATACCAGCCAGTAACCAAAATGGCATTCATGAGTCCTAAGCTCCACCAAGTGAGAAGATATTTTTTTTGAGAGCTGAGCTAATTGTTTGGCTTGACCTGGGTGGACACCTTTCTTAGGTATTATGCGTAATTACCCAGTTATAGCGTTATAGAGGGTCAACATGCACAGCACTGGATGTCCTTTTCCTGGTTGAAGTCGAACATTCCTCTTTTATGCCACACAAATACAATCTGGGAAATTGTCCAAAGTCTTTCATTTATATTTAAAATGCTTCCAAAATACAAAAAAAAAAAAAAACATATGCATGCCATAGTTTAAATAAATACCTTTGAAAATGGGTTTCTCAGTATTTTTTTAAGATTATAAAATTACTTGCTTTACAATAGTGTTGCAAAGCTAAATTAGGCTGCAGGACAATGAACACATATTATGAAGCCATACATAATTTTAGCAACCTCCCAGTGTGGATATGTCCTAGACCAGGGGTAGGGAACCTGGGGCCCTCCAGCTGTTGTGGAACTACATTTCCCATGAGGCATTGCAAGGCTGGCAGTTACAATTACTCCCAGAGGCATGATGGGACTTGTAGTTCTGCAACAGCTGGAGGGCCCCAGGTTGCCTAACCCTGTTCTAGACAATATTGTGCATGAAAAAACTGTACCCTGAATTACTGCTTTGCATGCTAACTAAACCAATAACTATTATATCAAAAGACTTGCTTTCAGGTCAGATATGTGTTTAAAATCACAAATGTAACCCCCAATCTATAGAAAAACACATACTGTACACACATGTATCACAACAAGACCTGAAGAAGACCTAAATAATGAAAATATATAAATATCTCAAAAACTTGCACCTTAAATAACTTAATTTAGCCAAGGAAGGGTATCGCTTAAGCACCAATGTTTTTGCAGCCCTTGCTAAGTAATAATAGAGTATCCAGGATCAAGTCAACCAAGATTATAAAAAAAAGAACACAATATTAAAGTCCTGCAAAAAGCTGATATGTATGTTCCTATGTGAAGGTTCTATTTTAAAGGGAATCTTTAGTCTTCGAGAGGGCACATTGTACAGGCATCTATTCTATAATTAGATATTAACATATCAGTGCTGGCCATTGATTTCAACAGCAGGGGCAGTTTAGGAGCGTTGTATTCACCTCACCGGTCCCGCAACGCCCCAAAGATGCTGCTTGCAGGACTTTTTTCCCCGTCGTGCAAGCTCACCGCTCCAGTGTAAAAGCACCCAGGCTCTCAAAGTAGCCTTAGGCCTCGTACACACGATAGGTTAACCAGAGGACAACGGTCTGACGGACGGTTTTCATCGGTCAAAACCGATCGTGTGTGGGCCCCATAGGTTATTTAACCTTTGGTTAAAAAAAAGCAAACTTGCTTTCAAATTTAACCGATGGATTGCTAACCGATAGGTCAAAACCAATCGTTAGTATGTAAAACCATCGGTTAAAAACCCACGCATGCTCAGACTAAATTAGGGGACGGGAGCGCTCGTTCTTGTAAAACTCACGTTCGTTTTGAAGATGGCACATTCTACATTTTTAAACTTTAGTGCCTTGTTTATTGCAGCACATTTTTTTCTTTGTTCTATTGCTAGAATAAACACATTGTTTTGCTGATGCTATTTAGACAGAGTTCTCCCATACTGACTTATTTTCTTTTTTGCTTGTGATCTCATTTTAATCTTATTTTTTTTTTTTAGAAAGCCAGATCTCCAAAAAAAAATTTATACTCCACATATATTTTTTTTGGAGAACTTTCTTTTTTTGTTTTTTCTCAAGTTATCACAACAATGTTTCCCCCCTCCCTCAAGGAGGTTGTGTCCTTTGTTAATTACACATTGTATTTCAGAAATTTTTGATGGCTATTCACCAGAAAAACACAATAGACAAGTGTTTAACTTCAATTAAATCACCATTTATTCATCATAAAAAAAAGCAACATGAAGGGCAACAATTGCCCAATCAGCCAAATATATGCCGAATTTGGACACCAAAGGCACATTCCACCATGATCAACACCAAAATCAATAACATCAGAAGTCCCTCTAATTTGGGCCCCAATGTGCTCCCCAAATCCCAGAAGTCAGAAGCAGCAGCAGATGTCATACATGATCCCAAGCTGTGATACTACAACAACCTCAGTTTTATGCCAAATCAGCTTGAAACCAGGGAATTACTTTCCGGTCTTCCTTGTAGCCTTCCTTCCAGGCATCCCTGCAGCGTTCCTTCCATGGCTCCTTCCATGGCCCCTTGCAGGTGTGGAAAATGTGGCAGCAGGAGGAGGAGGAGACTGGGCCGGGTCACCGAATGGTGTGGTCTCAGTCAGCAGGCCCCTTTTTCCCTTCTGTATTACAGCTACAATCATGTCCTGGGCCAGGCCCCGTTGTTGCTGCTCCATTTGCTGGAGTTCACTTGCTATATATGAGGCAAAGCTCTCAGCAGGGTTAAGGGGGGCCCTTATGATGGCAGCTGCCTCCCTAATGGCCTGTAGTGACTCCTCCTCTAGCTGGGATATGCGCCTGGTTTTTCTGGGGGGGCACATCTGGAGGGGAGGCACCTGTGATATAGTGCTGGGCCTGGGCACCTGCTGACTGCCCACTCCGCCCAGCCTCCTCCTGGCTGACACATTCTGGAGCATCATCCTTCTCCTGGCTGTTCTCTTCCTGTGTAGAAAAAAGGGACAAGCTTTTATTTTTGGCTTCATCAATCACACACAATTTCAAGCTCTTGACTGTTTTTTTTTATTTTTCGGCAAAATTGAACAGACTCTGATTCTGACCCCTGCAGTTGGCATCCCTGACACAATTATTTCTGCCCACGACTTTTGTTTGTGTTTCCAAGCTTTTATTTTGGTTCAAAAATCATCTTGTTAAACCAACAATAATTTGCAGCCAAGAAATATGTTGTAAACTACTATAATTGACTGAAGATGAGCAGATCCGGCTCCTCAATCTCAGCCAGCTCCGCGGCACCCTCTGCAGGGGTGGGGGGAACATTGGAAGGAACACTGGAGGGAACGCTGGAAGGAAGGGTGGAAGGAAGACTGGATAGTGATTCCCGGGCCTCGACCTGATCCTTCAAAACACTGAGGTGTTTAAAGTACCACAGCTTGGGCTCATTTCCTTCACCTGCTGCTGCTCCTGACCTCTGAGCATCACAGATTTTATTCAAACGCTTCCTGTAAGCATTCCTGATGTTATTGATTTTGGAGCTGATTATGAGGGAAGTGACCTCTGGTATCCAGGTCCGCATATAAGTCGTGAATTGGGCAATTGTTGCCCTTCGGATGTTTTGATTCGGATAAGTTGGGTTTCTGATGTCCCATAGGCACTCAAGCTCCCTATACTTGTCGATGTATCACATCAAGTTGTCTGGTAGGTTTAATTTTTCCATGTTTTAAATATTTTTCTAGAAGAGAAAACCAAAAACATATAAACACTAGGCTCAGCTTTTACATTGACAGAATTTTAGCACAATCTTTTGACCTTTAAACACAGTGTCTCCTGCTGCCACTAAAATGTTGCCCAGCTCTGCCCCATTGTTGTGTAATGATGAATTAACTGCAGACCCTGTGTTTACATTAAAATAAATAAGTGGCATAAAAATAGGCAAAAGTAATGAGAGCATTCATCAAGGCACCATTCATGTGTAGATATCTTGTCCCTCAGCATTGATGAGATGACACACTGCTTAATTACCTCTGTCCAATAATCACATTCATTGCCTGATCTGATATACAGTAAAATAAATATGTTTTGCAGTCTCACATATATATATTGGAGATGTCTCCGAGCAGATGGAGAGCAAAATTGCATGGGGGGCCCCAAGATTAAATTGCTCAAGGGTCCAATCAACATATAAGCCCCCCATCCCATGACTCAAGTCTAGATATAGGCCTCTGCTGGCCCCATTTTCAGTTGTACCTTAGTTTCTGATGGTCGTCACTTCCAGTCGTCCATACTCCGCATAACCAACGTAGTCACGTCGTTCTCCATATATACCCCGCGCATGCGTGAAATGCCGCCTTCTTCGCCCGCCCATGACGGACCTTTTCCTCTATTACAGCCCCTAATCAGTGTGAAACAACAATATGGTGGTGCCACAGGTGCGTGGTATCCCCCATCCCAATGAGGAAAGCCCAGAGGCGGGAACATCACAATCCAGGCCCAGATGCTACAAAGCGACAAATATGTCACTTGAAGAGATGGTGGAGATACTGCGGAGGAAATATTATGATGGCGATCATGGCACATACCACACCCCTAATCGGAGGAAGGCCCAAATAATGGACAAAGTGGCAAGGAGACTTTATGAGAATTTTGGGGTCAGGAGGTCTAAGGAGCAGCTCCATAAAAGGTAGTCTGACTTGAAATTGCGGGAGCCAGAGCAATATAGGAAGATCAAGAAAATTATTGACAAAAGTAGGTATTTTTCATGTGTTTGTTGCAATTATCTTTTTTTTTACATGTCTTTCTCCATGTGCTTGTTTGGCCTGGTTGTACTTTTGAACATGGCTACTTTCAGTTTCTAAGTTGACAAAGTGTAGTATTTTCCGTTCGTAGTAATCATCGTTCCGCCAAAATCTGAGGTTTTCCACAGATCCTGGAAAACCACACGTGGTCATGCCTATTTGGCGTAAAACAACGTTTATAAACATTGTTGTCAAGATGATGTGTTGGTTCAACCTTACTAGAATGTGACAATCAAACCGGATTCATTCACACAGTGATAATAAGCAGCTGTTTACACATCTGGACTCATGAGCACTTGTGTGTCCCCCATAACTAACCTTTTTATTAGGGTCTCCCACAAATGATACTTTTGGGGTGCCTCCATGTGTGTCACGTTGCCAAAAAGCGTCAGTATTCCAGCTTGGGGTAACTCAGAAAAACAAAAGTGATGTTTTTAGGAATGATCACAAACAGACAATTGTACCCCACTTCCAAGCAATGTTTACTTTTTCTGCCCTCCAATATCTGTGTGCTGAGTATACCTTTTGTTTCATTTTATTAGGGGAAAGAAGAGGACACCATTCGGAGGAGACAAGGAGGCACAGACAGGAAAAACCCCACCAACCTCAGCATGTGGAGGAGGTGCATGTGGAAGAAGGAGGTGTGGAAGAAAGAGTGGTGGAAGAAGGAGAGGTGGAAGAAGGAGGTGTGGAAGAAGAAGAAGTGGAAGAAGGAGGTGTGGAAGATGGGGAGGTGGAGATTATCAGCACAACAGGTCAGTGTCTGTCACCCCAGCTTCACAGGAAAGAAGAGATGTAGGTAGGCCTGCACATTTCTAATAAACCCTTTTGTATTTTTTTAGGGGATGAACATGGTGGTATCACAGCATCTGCTAGTACACCTTTCTGCAGTGCTAGTGCCCAAATCGTGATCCAATAAATAATGGAATGTAGTTCTGAAATGGACATTATGATAAATAGGATGAATGTCATTGAGCAAAAATTTAAGAACATCCTTGACATGATGGGCCGTATAGTAGATTAAACCCCCCCCCCCCCAAAAACATTTTTCTATGTTATGTTTTGCACACCAATTTGCTTTGGATAATCCAGAAGCCCAAATTTGAAGATGCACACAGTGTGCCAACATGTGCTATCTGCCATCACAGGATATCAATTGTTTATGCTTTGTGAGTGCAACCCCTTCCTCGCTACTCAAGTAGGTGAGAGGAAGGGTTTACACCCCCAAAACACATCCATTGATCACCCATGATGGCAGATAGCACATGTTGACATTTGGCATGGGATCAGGATAGAAATCTCCATTTTGCCGCTCAAAATGTGTGCATCTTCAAATTTTGGCTTGTTCCGGGGTGACATCACCCCATCACATGTGTTTCTAATAATTTTGAACTTTGTAAGTTCCATTGTTTGTAGATATTAGCTTGTTTGAAAAAAGCCTGGTTTTCGTACAAAAAAATATATATATTTTTTTTTTACGTGAAAAAAAAAGTTGTGCACAGAATAAAACCCCAAAGAAAAAAAACATTTGTGTGGCTTCTTCTTTCTATGCTCAATACCAGTTTGAACATTTGAAAAATATTTGAAAAACATTTGAAAAAGTGAGTGATTACTGTGACAATTGTGGTTATTTACTAAAACTGAGAAACCCAAGCAAGAATGACAAACAACTGTATAATTCCAATGGTCAAATTATTTATTAATTATTTCTTTCTTTTTTGGGCCGAATTAGAAAGAAATATGGTCTGGCATAGCAATGGCCCCCCTACCCACGAATTACTCAACATATTTGTCGCATGCCTCACGAGCAGATTGGTGGACCAAGTCAGTGTCCAGGCCAACAAAGGTATCTGAGGGTAGTCCTGCCTCAGGCCCAATGTTGGTTAGGTATGTCTGTGAGTGCCTGCGTAAAAAATTGTGCAAAATGCAACAGGCAAAAACAATAGTGTTCAGTTTATATTCCCCCATGTGTATGGCTGTCTGGAACAGGCGGAACCAGCTGGCCAGTATCCTGAAGGCATTCTCGACTACCCTCCGGGCTCTGGCCAGCCGAAAATTGAAAACCCTCCTCTCCTGGGTTAGGACTCTCTGGGGAAATGGCCGCATGAGGTGTGGTCCAAGCCCGAAAGCTTCATCCGCGAGAAAAACAAATGGGGAGTCCATCCAAATTGTCTTCAACCCGTGGCAGTGCAAGACCCCCAGTCTGTAGACGCTTGGCAAACTCCGTCTGCGCGAACACTCCCCCATCAGACAAGCCGGCTGTTCTTCCCCACGTCCACATACAAAAAATCGTACTGTGCTGACACCACCGCCATCAACACGATACTATGAAAACCTTTGTAGTTGAAATAGTACGACCCCAAACGGGGTGGCGGCACTATGTGGACCTGTTTCCTGTCTATTGCACCTCCGCAGTTCGGGATGTCCCACTGCAAATTGGGAAGCCACAGTCTGCCATTCCTGTGGCGTGGAGGGAAACTGTGTGGTCAAACAAAAAAAAAATTTGTACTTTGGCACATAAACATTGCAATCACAATACAAAACACATCCTTGTCCAACATCAGTATAACATTTATTATTGGAGTGAGTATTTCATGGCAAAAATAAAAGGACCACTTATCAGACTCCTCACCCCTCAGATGGGCCATTAAACCTTTTTAGGGGGGGTTCTAGCTGAATTTAGGGCCACAAAAAAAAGCACTCTGCCTAAATAGAATGAGAAAAAATACATTGGAACACATTTCAGGGGGGGGGGGGCAGAACTACAATGGAGCAGACAAAAATCAGGTTGGAAACAGACTAGGCTAGGTGTGTTTGGGCCTAGGATAGCATGCTGGACAGGTTAGTGAAGGGAAAGATGCATGTAGGCCAAAAAAGGACCATTCAAAGCTTACAACATGCATGGGGACAAAGGGGACATTCACAGCATTTTTCAATCATGGTAATTAGGGAATAATGCAAGAAATAAAAGACATTAGCATACATTAAAGTGGAAGTTCACCCGGAAATGTTAATTTTTAACCTTAGATTAATGCTCATTTTGTCAAGGTGAATCGGGTAGTTTTTTTAAAATCTAAGCAGTACTTACCGTTTTAGAGAGCGATCTTCTCCGCCACTTCCGGGTATGGGCTACAGGACTGGGCGTTCCTATTTGATTGACAGTCTTCCGACAGGCTTCCGACGGTCGCATCTATCGCATCACGATTTTCCGAAAGTAGCCGAACGTTGGTGCGCAGGCGCCGTATAGAGCCGCACCGACGTTCGGCTTCTTTCGGCTACTCGTGATGCGATGTATGCGACCGTCGGAAGACTGTCAATCAAATAGGAATTCCCAGTCCCAAAGACCATACCCGGAAGCGGCGGAGAAGATCGCTCTCTAAAACGTTTTTTTAGTTTGCTTCGTTTTTTAAAAAAACTACCCGATTCCCCTTGACAAAATGAGCATGAATCTAATGTTAAAAAATGTTTTTCGGGTGAACTCCCGCTTTAAAGACATTGATTGTGATGTTAAGGAGGAAACTTACCTTAATATACTCCTCCTGCATCACTTGTATGATGGCAGAACACGTCTCCGGTATGATGATCCCAAGCGCCTGGGGGGAGATGCCTGTTGAGAACTTGAGGTCCTGCAGGCTCCTCCCAGTCGCCAGGTACCGCAACGTGGCAATAAGCCTCTGCTCGGCCAAAATGGCTTGTCACATCACAGTGTCCTGCCTCGTTATAAAGGGGGACAGAAGATCCAATAGACGGTGGAAAACAGGGTCTGTCCTACGGAGAAAGTTCCTGAAGTCTTCAGGATTGTTCTCCTGGATTTCCCTAAGCAGAGGCATATGAGAGAATTGGTCACGCTGGTGCAACCAATTCTTGGCCCATGAACTCCTCCTCGCCCTGTTCACGGCCACAGATCTAGCAACAATATGAACTGCAGAAGACAGCCCATACGCAGCACGAACTCGAGCATGAGAACGCGCCTCCAACATGGCTTTAAACCGGTCGGCTGGTCAGAACGCACTTGAAACAAAAAGCACCCCAAAGACAGAAAGACCTGTAAAGAACGCACTTGAAAGGGTGGTGCCAAAGGCTTTGGTCTTCCCCTTTATAGTACCGTCGTATGTGGTTTACGTGTCCGTGTTCTGACACGATCGGTTATTTAACCGATGGTGTGTGGGCGCGACGGACCATCAGTCAGCTTTATCGGTTAACCTAAGACAACTGTCCTTCAGACTGTTGTCCTCTGGTTAACCTATCGTGTGTACGAGGCTTAACTAAAGTGCCAGATGCAGTGTGGGAATTGTATAAACAATGTACTGTATACTTGTAAACATTCAATAGTTAACTATGAACAGTAGTAAATTGGCCACCATTACATCAATCAAAATTTGAATACTCTCAGAATGACACAATGACATAGTCCTAAAAAAAAGAAATCAGCCAAGGATACTGTTTACAAAGTTTACTTCACTGCTCAGTCTCACAGTATTAAATCCAACCCATAGAAATAAAACTTTAAAGTCCACCTCTAGCTTGACATTGAGTGATTTTTTAAAGTTACAACTGTGAGCAGATTATTAAAGCCATATTTAATAAACTAGGGAATATTCCTCTTACTTTGCTTTCCTGTGACACCAGAAAATTGAGTGAACAGCTGACACCTAAAGAAAAAGTTAAATGAAGTCTCCTCAGTTGGGTCACAGACAGCAAGAAAACTCTTCCTTCCCTGTCCAAAATATGTACACTGCTCCAAAAAATTAAAGGAAGACTGAAAACATATCAGATCTCAACAGGCAAAAATCTCATGCTGGATATCTATACTGATATGGACAGGGTAATGTGTTAGGAATGAAAGGATGGCACATGATTTGATGGAAATGAAAATTATCCACCTACAGAGGGCTGAATTCAAAGACACCCCAAAAATCTAAGTGAAAAAATTATGCAGCAAGCTAGTCCATTTTGCTGAAAGTTCATTGCAACAACTCAAAATGGTCCTCAGTAGTTTGTATGGCCCTCAAGGGCTTGCTTGTATACATGCCTGACAACATCAGGGCATGCTCCTAATGAGACGACAGATGGTGCCCTGGGGTATTTCCTCCCAGATCTGGACCAGAGCATCACTGAGCTCCTAAACAGAATGAGGTGCAACCTGATGACACCGGATGGACCAAAGCATAATGTCCCAGAGGTGTTCTTTTGGATTTAGTTCAGGTGAGTGTTGGGGCCATTCAATGGTATCGATTTCTTCATCCTCCAGGAACTGGCTGCATGCTCTCGCCACATGAGGTAGGGCATTGTCGTGCACCAGGAGTAACCCAGGACCCACTACAGCAGCGTAGGGTCTGACAATGTGTCCAAGGATTTCATCCCAATACCAAATGGCAGTCAAGGTGCCATTGTGTATCCTGTAGAGGTCTGTGCATCCCTCCATGGATATGCCTCCCCAGACCATCACTGACCCACACCAAACCGGTCATGCTGAGCAATGTTACAGGCAGCATAAAGTTCTCTGCGGCTTCTCCAGACCCTTTCACGTCTCAGGGTGAACCTGCTCTCATCTGTGAAATGCATGGGGCACCAGTGGCGGACCTGCCAATTCTGGTGTTCAATGGAAAATGACAATTGAGCTCCACAGTGTCTGGCAGTGAGCACAGAGCACACTAGAGGACATCGGGCCCTCAGGCCACCCCTATGAAGTCTGTTTCTGATTGTTTGGTCAGAGACATTCACACCAGTGGCCTGCTGGAGGTCATTTTGTAGGGCTCTGGCAGTGCTCATCATGTTCCTCCTTGCACAAAGGAGCAGAAAGCGGTCTTGCTGATGGGTTAAGGACCTTCTACGGCTCTGTCCAGCTCTCCTAGAGTAACTGCCTGTCTCCTGGAATCTCCTCCATGCTCTTGAGACTGTGTTGGGAGACACAGCAAACCTGGTAATGACACGTATTGATGTGGCATCCTGGAGGAGTTGGTCTGCATTTGCAACCTTTATAGGGTCCAAGTATTGCCTTGTGCTACTAGTAGTGACACTGTCCCTAGCCAAATGCAAAACTAGTGAAAAACAGTCAGAAAAGATGAGTAGGATAAAAAATGTCAGACACCTCCACCTGAAAAAACATTCCTGTTTTGGAGGTTGTCTCATTGTTGACCATAGTGTACCTGTTGTTTATTTCAATTAACAGCAAAGCAGCTGAAACTGATTAACAACCCCCTGTGTATACACCCCTCCCCCTCTGCTACTTAACTGACCAGATCAATATGCCAGGAGTTCTGATTCAAAATTGTTCCTTTAATTTTTTTCAGCAGTGTATATTTGCTTCCTTTGTTTGGCTGTTGGGATGGTAGATAGAAAGCCCTTTGCTATCAAGGGTATTTTCCCAATGGGGTTTTTGGGCAGCTCAATTAATGAATTAAGATACAATGTAAAAGAAAAAAGTTTTTTATTGGATGACAAGTACAAAAAGGGGGATAATGGGGTAGTTTAAGATATGAGTTGCGTAAATACAAAATCGTTAAAATTCCATACATTTAAGACACGACAAATTGATATACAGCTTGGCATGTGTAGGTACAAGCATATAGCAAATTCTAACGCTTTTCAACCTTAAGGGTCTTCTTCAGTGGTTTTTGTTGTAACTGAAAGAAATTTACAAAAGATTATTATTATGTGTTTTATCGACTATCCCCCTCCTTTGCCCCGTCTTTGTACAGCGGGTGTAGAAAGAAATGTTTGGACAGCCGCACTCTGGAAAAACCTTCTCGGTTGCCTTTTATTGGTAAAAGTATTCAAACACCACACATCACAGCAAAGACAAGGGCATATAGCTGACGTTTTGCACTACAATCAGTGCTTACTCATACAGCGGGGACATAAAAAAAGGGGGGAGGAGAGAAGAAAAAAGGAACATAAGCAAGTTACATAAAAGATCAACAAATTTTACCAGGTTGATGAGTATAGAACAGTCCAAACCGAACTCCTTTGTCACAGTAGAGGAGGCCCCGAAAGTCTCCCAGAGTGGTGTCCCGACCCCCCTGCGCTCCAATGCAGGTACCCCAGGAAAAAGCATAGTGATCAAGTGTGACTATACAAGAGGTCACCTGGCAGTGGGCAGCGCCTGCCGGGTTGGTAGGTCAGAGGGAGGGTTAGACGCCTGTGGCAAAGTGATTAAAAGCATGGATTATTATACTTTAGTTTAGTTAGTGTGTGTATATTTATAGAAAGCCCTTTGCAAGATAGAAAGCCTTTTGCAAGCTGCAAATCAACTTGACAGAGCTTACACAGGTCTATTGGATCATTATCCAACCCCATGTGATAACACTTGACCAATCACAAAGCACCTAGTGCTGTCACAATGGATAGGGGAAGAACTATGTGAACTATGTGAACCTTTTACTTTGCCCTGCATGGAAAAAGGAAAGGTTAACTTTAAAACTGTGAAGTTCTTATTCAAGAACAGTTTTGTGTACATTTTTGAAGTTAGTTTAGTCTTGAATGAATGAATGGATGAAAAACTTGTATAGCGCTACAAATGTGAACTGAATCGCCTCAAGGCGCTTGGTATCCATTTTCTTCTAATTTGGCCTTCAGAATAGGTGGGTCTTGAGTTTTTTTCTGAAGGCCTGGTGATTCATTTCCGTTTGGATATTGGTTGGTAATGCGTTCCACAGTCGGGGTCCTTAGACTGCAAATCTTCGTTCTCCTTTGGTCTTGTAACGGGCCTTGGGGATTTGAAGTAGATTTTGGTTAGTTGATCGGAGAACGCGATTGGGGTTGTGGTATTTTATTTTCTCACATAAATATTGGGGAGCGATTCCTTGCACACATTTGTGCGTCAGGCAGAGGGCCTTGAATGTGATCCGGTCCTTCACGGGCAGCAGGTGAAAGGACCTGAGGGAGGGAGTGATTGATTTCCAGGGTTTTTTTCTTGTTACAAGTCATGCCGCCGTATTCTGGACGAATTGTAGACCAGCAACCTGGTATTTAGGGAGACCAAGGTAAAGGGCGTTTGCATAGTCGAGCCTGGAGTTGATTATTGTTCCCACCGCTACTGCTGTGTCTTCTTTTGGGATGAAGGGAACGAGTCTACGTAGCAGGTGCAGTAGATGGTGAGATCCGCTGACTACTGAACCTATTTGTGCATCCATTGTCATCTAGGAGCCAAAGGTGACTCCGCTGTTAGAGTAACTCCTGGTTACTGATCATTTTGAGGAGAGGGCGGAGATAAATATTGAATAGTATGGGCGACAAGGGTGATCCTTGGGGGACTCCGCATGACACGGTACTTTGTTCTGAAGTGAAAGGACCTAGTTTCACTGCCTGAGTTTGATTTTGCAGGAAGGAGGAGAACCAAGGAAGATCCAAATTTGTAACTCTAGCTACTTCTGCTAGGCGCATCAACAACATTTTGTGATCTACTGTATCAAAGGCAGCACAGTATCAGAAGACATGATTCTCCTTTGTCTGCTGCTTCGAGAGCATCATCATCCCATATTTTGAGAAGTGCTGTTTCCGTCCCGTGACCAGGACGGAAACCCGATTGTAGTGGGTCCAGTAGTTTGTGGGTGTCTAAATGGTGTTGTAGCTGTTGCACTACTGCTTTCTCCATTATTATTTTTTTAAATGGGTTTAATTATGCCTTGTTTTAAGGAGGTCGGTACCGTACCTTCCTTAAATGATTAATTTATAAGGTACGTGATAGCTGGTGCCAAAAT